>NC_136486.1:3683602-3716102 GCF_053919585.1 Euprymna scolopes
TTGTAGAATTGATACCTAGAAACCTTCTTTCAACATTTCCCATTATACGTAAGTCATAATAACAGAGGTCTGCGATTCTCCGCGTAAAATTATCACCTGATACAAAAATCCAAATCCTGTATTGATATTGAAATTAGAAAGTTTTATTTATTGCGGACTATTATTCTCATCTTTATTAGTTGTTTCAGGACGTTTCGGCCAACTATTCCTCTGGCTTTTGTCATGTGGTAAACGCGACGGATAGAAACTTCGAATCTTCTAACTGCATTCTCAGCAATCACTGCCATCCGTAGTTGTTGTCGTCTGTCGTCTCACCGCGTTTATGGCCAAGTACGCCTCTGGCCGGCGTTGGGTAGGATTGAAACCGCTATCTTAAGACAATGCTCATCTGGAACCGTCTGTATCAACTGTGGCACGGGCCCCGAAGGGCGATCATGGTTGGATTTTTTGAGGTTATAAATCCAGATGGACATTGTCTGAAGATAGCGGTTTCAATCCTACCCAAAGCCGACCAGAGGTTAATTGGCCAAAACGTGGTGAGACGACAACAACTATGGATGGCAGTGATTGCTGAGAATGCAGTTAGGAGATTCGAAGTTCCTATCCGTCGCGGTTACCACCTGACAAAAGCCAGAGGAATAGTTGGCCGAAACGTCGTGAAACAACAACTAATAAAGATGAGAATAATAGTCCGCAATAAATAAAAATTAATATAAATAATCCTCATCTCAATAATGAATTCCAATTAAAAATAATATATATTGAAATTAGAACATATGCAACTTTGTTTCGATTCGAAGAACCTCCACATGAGACAGACTAAACTATATTACAAAAAACGTTGTATTGATATTAAAAATCTGAACACATAAGATTTTTTGTAATTTTCCTGGAACATAGATAAGTTTTATTTTAACTGAAATAGTTAATTACTAAATGATGTATACGGCGTTGCCCAGTATCAAGCATAACGTTAAATTACTGTCAAAAAACGGAAATAAATTCAGACATGTGTATGGTAGTATTATGTTTTCTTTTTTCTAAACAGTTCACTTCTTAGGAGTAGAAAATAAGTACCCAGACTGAGATCCGAACCGAAACCAATTATAGTGAGTCAAATATGATAAATTTACACAATCTTTCAAAAATGTTTTCAAACTTACTTATTCTTAACATAATGTGAACGATTCGCGCATGCACAGTCGTGAAACAGTTGCCAAACAGATAAAATTCCGATGACCCAAGTACTAATTTTTCAATTTTTACCATTTAGCCCCTTTGTTTCTGATGAAACTTGATTAAGAAGTTTTCCACATATCTGAATATCTTATATACAAAATTTCAAATCTGTAGTTGAGTATATAGGTTGAGAAGTGTCCCTACATAACATACATTCTCACTTTTATAGATATACATGAAAATATTCCCAGCGTTGCCCGGTACTAAACGTAACGTTAAATTACTTTAAAAACATGAATTAAACAAGAGAGAAAAACGTGTAGGCGAGTATTATGATTTTTTTCTAAACTGTTCATTGCTTGTAATTAAAAAAAGAAAAAAAAAGTATTCGAGCTGAGATCGAAACCAAAACTTAAAGATAGTGAGTCAAGTACAATAACCAGCTAGTGACGCGATCTTTAAAAGCTGTTTTCAAACCTACTTATTCTTAACATAAATAATCTGTAATATGAACTATCTGCGCATGCTCATCCGTAAAGCAGTTAGAAAACAGCTAAAAATCCAATCACTCCATCGTAATAATTTTTCAATTTTGACCCTTAGATGTCCTTTTTACCATGTGAGAATGGATTAAAAGCTTTTTTTACATATCTGAATAATCTGTATACCGAATTTCAAGACTAGATCAAAAGTTCATTGGGTATATAGGTTGAAAAGTGTCCTCGAACAACACACGTTCTCACTTTTATAGATCTATGGATAGATTACGTGATTAATTAAGAGTATGCGTGTTTATGTGAGAAGGAGTTTGTCTCAACGTTTGAATGAACGGGTGTTATTGTCGTTTATTGCACTATTATAGTCTGTAATATCAGATATGAAACAGCGGTAATTATACTGATAAAATGTTGCGTCGGTATATTGAATAGAAAATTTAGTAAAGATAAAATTCTCTTGACTCCAATGCAGATGATAACCAGCGAAAAACGAATTTGGTATCTTGAGGGTTTCAGTTTGACGATGAATCACAATACAAACAAAATCAGCCGACGTTTGGCTCACAATTAAATAATAGAAAAGTGTGCACTACTTATAAGGGAAATTGAAATCGGGAGAACCGAGAAAGAAAAAGTAGGAGCCCACTTGAACGGTGCGAAAAGAACTGTGGCATTAGGGAGACTTTTTGCCATCCAAACACTATGGAATACCAACGGCTGGGGGGGGGCGAAAAATCTATAAGTAGCCGTTGAGATAAAGTGAAGTCACCTTTGTTGTGGAGAGCAATAGAAATTTTAGGAGACTTGTTGTCACTTAGACTCCAGGGAATCCCCACGGGTTATTGCATTGAGTCTTAGTGATGACATATGTGAGAACTTGAAATGAGGAAAGATTTCAAACATGCGGAAACTAACTCGCATGAGCTCCAGACGCAAATCAGCCACATGGAACCTGATACAGAAGTAAAACAAAAAGATAGAGGAATATCACATGCAACCAAGAAAACTGAAACCGCGAAATTGTAAGTTAACTACCTCCTCCACAAAAAATGTATCCTGGTTGACCTAAAATTAAATAATGGGAAAATTAGAATCGGGATGAGGAATAGTTGAGTTTGGAGCCTGCTTTTACACACAAAAAACAAAACAAAAACAGAAACTGATTTTGTGATTTCCTACTATTCAAATCCAGACATCTTAGTTCCTAACAGTTTATGTAACTAGGGGTGTGTCAACCTTCACAAATACAGTTATTACACTAAGACACTCATAAAAAGAATTGACCAAAAAATGTGGACTTCATCCTATTTCTTACCATAGTAATAATGGATCATTTGATGTGCTATACTATCCAAATTTCCTTTTCTTTTTCTTTTGTTTAAAAGCATTACCGTGACGTATTCGTTACACGTCCACACTCGGGACTCACACGTTGTTTGCAAACAATCGCAATGAAGCCAAGACAAGGAATAACTTGATTCACCTTTTTTCATTGAAAAAAAAAGACAGATATTTATTTCCAGGTACTTTCCCGAATAACGCCTACATTCTGGTTGAAATCTGTCGTTTTCGGCCCGTGTGTACAACACATATATCTCTGTCATCTCTATAACGTAATCATAGGTCTGCACACACGTTCTTTTGATAATATTTTCCTTTTCCCTTGCCGTGACGTAATTTTTCACACGGCCCGATCATTTGCATACAGCTGCCATACGCGCGTCCGCGTTCTGTTACATTACAACATACTAACATGTGAAAATCTTTATTTTCCATGATGGTTATGGATGATTGGTTGTTAGAATGGAGATGCACACGCGTAAATTCGACTATTGATTCTTTTCGGGCAAAAATCATTAAACAACAATAATATACTTTTCAGTTGTTATTATAAAACCATTTGTAACCACTTGAAATGCCTGCCTAGGGATGGTATTGCCACTGTAACCACACATCAATGGCGTTTTATTTTGCCATTCTCATTTCACTGGATTGGCTTCACTTTGATTACACCTGTGTAACCTTTTGCCGAAAATGCATTTCCAAAAATAACACTATTGACTTATGTTCTTTTCAATATTTGTTCTTTTTTCCCAGGCAGATACTCGTGCAATATTTATAATTTATATTCTAAATGAACTTTCTGGTACATTAGACAATTATTTTATTGTTCTTACAATTGCACGATTTTGTCAAAACGATTTCCCTCAGAAATCTGCACAGACGTGGGTATGGATCTACCAGCGAAAATGCGCCATCCAGTACTCTCCCATCAAATAAAAACCACTGGGGAAAATCTCCACGTGATACTGAGCGGATGGCTCTTATATTACTTGAGTCGTGACTGGCAAATAATAAAAACATGCATATTAACGTCAGATACAAATGAATTCGAAGACCAAAAAATGTATTTTGTATAAGTATATTCTTTTTTTTTAACAAATCAATCACCATAAAAGAAAATAAATACAGGTCATTATTCAAAGTTCAAATTACAATTTAAGAAGAAAAGAACAGTACAAAATTACTTCGAACAACTGATAAAAATAAAAAAAGATTAAACGAAAAAGATAATTTTTGCACCTATTTTTACCCTGGTTGTATATCCAAATAAATTTTTACATGAATTTTCTGCATATTTTCCTATCGGCGTAATACAGACAACTAGTAAAATCTCATCCCTTCTATCCAGAGATTTCTAAATGGCATAAAGTTTTCTATGTTACTAACTTTTAGCCTTTGGAATTTTCTTTCCTTTCTGTTTCCCAAACATACACGAATGTAAATGTAATGTGAACAAAGGTCGACTGTACAACTCGCTACTTTAAACCTTTAATTTTCAGCACCCCTTCATAACAATGTGTCCTGTTTAGGGTGGCTAATGGTTAGCAAACTGGTGAGGTTTTATTATTTTAACTGTTGTGAAAATTTGAACGTGTGTTAAACTTCAATTAAATTTAATTTCCATACACAAAATGAATTGAAATTCTGATTTGTTGAAATTGCGATGCAAGTAATTTTCACCATCGCGTTATCCTGACGCCATAACTATTCTAATTTCAGTAAAAATTATAAAAATAAATCCTGTTTGTTGAAATTGTGATGCGTAACGTTTTCGCATCTTTATTTTTGCCCAATTATTTTTGTTATTAAAAGCTGCGTTTATTTTGGGTGTATGACACGTGGAATTAATAATATTCACAATCGAATGGTTTTTACTATTTAATAATAGAATGTTAAAAATTTATGAAATTTAAATTTGTAAGCCTGTTATATTTAAGTAATTAATTGAGATGATATTATTTGTAATTTTATTTTTTTTAAATAAAAATTTCCGTTTTAGAAAAAGTTCAAGCTGAAAATGGATGAATGAAAACAAATTACAAATCAAATTACATTTCAAATAGTTTACAACGAAATTTCTTTAAAGAACGATTGAATATCAAATATGAAAGCCAACTAAAAAAGCTTTTCTCCCTTGAGAGCCGACGATTACGTGGTGATCTCTGTGTAGCCTACAATCACATCAGTGGGTATTACGACATACCCCAGAACCTATTGTTCAATCCTGCACCAAAAAGACAGCTACGCGAACACTATAAGAAACTATTTCATTACTGATTTCGATTCAACCAATGGAGAGCTGCCTTCTAAACACGAATCTCTGAACCCTGGGATAGACTAATAAATGCACCAACAACGCAACAATTCGAAGTGAAATTGAACAGACGCTGGAGTACTATGTCCACTTGTGTGTAAATTTCTTCGATCCTTTCCTTAAATGGTAACTTAAACATGCTGGTTTTATTTTTGTCAAATGCCCTTTTCTCTTCGTTGCGACCGCTTTTCCCGCAGAAGAGACGTTGCGGGCCGTTTTCTACTCTATCGTTATTTTTATGTCAAATGTTCGTCTGAGCTCCAATCTATGATCTCTCTTTGCCAAACTTTAATAAAAAAAGAGCAATCGACAAGCTACAGCCAATATCTACAATTTCCCACACCCTTTGTTTGTGTCTAAATATAAACACAGCGTCCATGAACGAAGCTTCTTTCTTAGATCTGCCCGTCTTCTGTTCCACTGGCATGCTTTCCGGCCGACTACAATGTGATAGTATGAAGTCAAATATAAATAAATTCTTGTTGAGTTGTCCCCTTAAATAATCCAAATTCAACCCAATGTACACATTAAGGATAACTAGAATACCACCTTACATCCATTAACTCTTATCCCGGAGTAGCCTTCGGGCCTGTATAAATAGTGATTTTCTTGAAAATGATCCTGCTTTGATAGAATTCAAAACCGGCTTCAAAACCTTGTAGGTGATGCCTTTTTCCTTTTTCCTGCAAACTCTTTCCCACAGAACGTCTGGCACATTGATGGTTCAAGAAATTTCGCAATGGTGACAAGAGCCTCGAAGATGAAGACGGTCACCGCCGACTGTGGTTGAAACAAACATTTGAAATCCTTAATTGAAGCCGATCCTCGCAAAACCACACGAGAAGTTGCTGTTGAACTCGACGTCGACCACTCAACAGTCGTTCGCCATTTAAAGCAAATAGGGAAGTTAAAAATATTTGGATAAACGGGTGCCGCATGAATTGAACGATAATAAAAGTAATCATCGTTTTGAGGTGTCTTCTACACTGTTTTTGGCGCAAGAAATGACCAATTTCACTAGCAGATTGTGACATGTAATGAGAAGTGGATCCTCTACGACAACCGGCGACGTTTGACACAATGGTTGGATACCACAACACTTCCCGAAACCGAAATTGCACCAACAAAAGGTTATGGCGATTGTTTGGTGATCTGCAGTCGGTCTCATCCATCACAGTTTCTTAAAACCAGGCGAAACAATAACCACTGACAAATTGACGAAATGCAGAAGCTCCAATGTATGTGCCGAAGATTTCTAAATATGAAGGGACCAATTCTCCTCCATAACAACGCTCGCCCGCATGTTACTCAACTGACCCTGAGGAAGTAATTGTCTGTATTTTTGAGATGAGGTGTTTTCATTGATTGAGATTGTCGGACTGACTTCCTCATCTTGGTTGTTATTGTCACAACGTTTCGGCCGTTTTGCCCTCCGGCCTTCGTCAGGTGTTTTGTAACAAACGGTTTCCCAGTTCGATACAAAACACCGAAACGTTGTGACAATAACAACCACGATGAGGAAGTCAGTCCGACAATCTCAATCAATGACCCTGAGGAAGCTGAACGAATTATGCTATGAGACTCTGCCTCATCAGCCATATTCACTGGATCTCTCGCCCACCGATTATCATTTTTTCTAGCATTTCGACAACTTCCTGCGCAAACATGCTTCAAAAACCAAGGTGATGCCGAATCAGCTTTCAATACTTGGTCGCTTCCAAGACTCTGGATTTCTATGCTAATGGGATAAACTTGTTTCCCGTTAGCAAAACTGTATCGAATCTAATGGTTCTTATTTCAAACAAAAAAAATTATTATGAAAGGATTGATAATTTCTTGAAGTAAAACGTCTAAAAAAACATTACTTTTGCACCAACTTAGTATAACCAGTCACAATGTTTGAATAAGAATATTTACTAAATATGTGTATCTAATAGATATCTATCTAATGTATTTAAATTATATATATATATATATATATATAGAGAGAGAGAGAGAGAAAGAAAGAGAGAGACAGTGAGAGAAAGAGAGAGGTCATCAAGATATATTGATAAATATATAGAGATAACACAACTTATTTAGTAAAAGAATTCTGGAAAAACAAAGCAAAAAAAAAATAAATTGCTTTTAAAACTCAATTCCCTTCTTGTAAACTGGACCAGAAATCTTCAATCGAAACTGCCTTCAATTGGTTCGTCACGATCAGTTAGGTACTCACAGGAATTCCCAAGTTACGAACATGCGCCATGTTTTGATATTTGTAACATGAAATGCACACAAGCACTTCAATCAGATTTGTTAACGTTAGAATATTCTTTCCGTTTTACCTTCGCTTAAAGTAATGCAAAAGGTTTAGTGAAGCACTTAATTAAACAAATATAAAAGATTCTTCTCATCAGCTGAGTCTCCTAAGTAAAGTTAGCGATCATTTATAGAAGTTCAACGAGAAGAAAAAAATGTTTATGTGTGCTGAACAAACATGGCACCCTATTGGGATTGAGTGGCTTTTATGAACACTTTGAATTGCATTTAGTAATACAAAATCTATTAAAAACATAAGCGTTAAATAGCTGGTAACAGTATGATTTGACAAACAAGTCATATATATATATATATATATATATATATATATATATATATATATATATATAATAGTTTATATATTGCTCTATTCTTAAATATTGAGCATTTCCTTTTTGGCTAGCATCACTCTGAAAGTATATCCTCTAGTAATATCTATCAGAATTTTTCATCGTATTTTAATCTGTGTCTTATATATATATATATATATATATATATATATATATATATATATATATATATATATATTCCATCGTATTTTAATCTGTGTCTTATATATATATAAGACACAGATTAAAATACGATGAAAAATTCTGATAGATATTACTAGAGGTAATACTTTCAGTGTGATGCTAGCCAAAAAGAAAATGCTCAATATTTAAGAATAGAGCAATATATAAACTATTATTTATATATAGAAAAAGCTTGGAAGAAAGAGAAAAAGGCACCCCCACTAAGCTACGAAGTCTGTTTTGGACTCTGTAAAGGCAGGATAAGCTTCTTCTAGCAGTTTCTGCCCAGATGTGGCAACAATACTCCATCATTGGACGTACTTGACTTTTATATAGGTAGAGAATTGCATGAGCAGTGAGATATCTACTGAAGTGATAGAATGATCCCACTATTTTCCAGCGACTTTGAGATCAGCAGTAAAGGTCAAGGCCATCAGCTTGTCAAAACATGGAGCCTCCTCAAGATGAGCGCCATCCATTTCAATTGATGCCAGATGGGGATCAGAGCGTTGATGATGTAAAGATAGAAACTTGGTATTAGATGCATTAAAAGTAACCAGCCACAATTTCTCCATTATACCACGTGCTCAAGATCAGAGGAGAGAGAATCAGAGAGAACTTTGTCATTTAAGGCCTTTGATGTGTTGCCAGAGATGGTAGAGTCGTCAGCATAGATATCAATGAATGATCTAATTATGCGTTTTTGAAGATCAGGAAGAGAGTTGGGCCCAGGATGGGCATTAATACTGTGAGCTTCTGATTTCTATCCATCAACCACTACTCTTATGAACCTATCAGAGAGAAATGATTTAATAATTGAGAAGACATTTCCAGTTATACCGTAGCTGGAAATCTTGTTAAGTAGGCTTTCATGCCATATTTTATCAAAGGCTTTTTATATGTCAAGAGCAATTGCCCTAGAAAGGAAGCATTTGTCGAGAGATTCACTAATCCTATGAGATATAACCGTTAACACATCTGCGGTAGATCTAGCAGAACGGAAACCATATTGCATGCCACTAAGAAGGTTATTTCAGCTGAGGTGGTTGACTACTTCCTTATTTAATATGTTTACTCTTACTTATTTGATAGCTGCTGACTTCCATTTTCATACTTATGACTTTATATTTTACATTTTATCCTATATTTTGTTATCCTTATTATTAATTATTTTTATTTCTATTGATATATCCTAGTTGATTTAGTACTAAATATTTTACATAATTTTATTACTTCTCAAATATTCACTAATTTGATTACATTGCCTTATGGCTCTGCTATTTACTATCCTATCTTCTATTACTTTTTCATATTTTTTTATTTTCTTTCCTTATTTTTCCATATATTTCAACTTTTCATAGTTTCCGCATTATTAAGGCAATTTCTAAATTTTATTGTAATTATTTTCATTTTTATTTTATTATTTTATGATTTTATTATTGTGTCCTATCACTTGTTACCAGTACTGGTATATTTATTGTTTAATTTCAATTTAAAATTTCATCGTTGTAAATATTACTTATTTCAGTGGTGAATATTATTATTTCAGCGGTAAATATTACTTATTAATAGCAAGCTTTAAGAAGATGTAACTAACAATCTATGAATGTCTTATTAATTGAAATATATATATTTTTATACGCATATATGTGCACAATGTATTTTTGTGTGAGCATGCGTTTGTTAGAGTATAAATGCCTATATGTGTATATATTTCGATGGAAGTGTTATGTATACACATATCTGTGTCCACCCCGCTTTATATATTTTGTTTAGAACAGATTTTGATACCTTCCCCTCCGTTCTTTCATAGATAACTCAACAACGTTCATCCTCCTTCCATATTTTATGATGCTATAACCACCCACACTGACCACACTTTGTCTTCTTTCTTTTTGCGTTTTTCTTTTTTCTTTTTTCTCTTTAAGTTTTGCCGTCTCTTTCTGCTTTCAATGTCTGCAGTCTAAAATGTCCAGTTACCTCAATCCCCTAAGGACTAAACCAACTTACATTTATCTGGTTCTGTCAACAAACAAAATTTTCGCTGCTGATCAGAAAGTAGAGAGCTTCATGAAAGATCTCTTCATGGTGAACGCGTAACAGTGCGGTTGTTAGTTGCAAATTTTGGAGTTTTGGGTCCCTATTTTTTTGAGGAAGAGGAAAAAGCTGTTTCAGTTTCCTCTGCTCGTTATGTGAAGATGCTGCAAAATTTTTGATGTCAAAACTCAAGAATCTTGGAAAAAAAGCAACGGCAAAAAAAAAAAAAAAAAAAATTCAATGGATGTTTTGTGAGGACATTTTTTAGCGCATTTGATTTGTTTACATGGTGATATAGGATGACCAGCGCGTTCGCCTTTCAGCTTGTGATTATTTTCTGTTAAGAGTGAGGTGACCAACAGCCATCGGTGGACTAAAAGCTGCCATTTCTAATGCTAAATTCCCGGAATAAAAAAGAAACTAAATTTAACATATTACAGTCTTAGCACCTACATAATCCAACTTCTAAAAAGTTTATAATTACAAAAGAGAATTCATTTATGTAAGGATGAAAAAAAAAGAAAATGTAGACAGCACTTTCCGTCGACACTAGCTCACAAGTTCATGTATTTGGAGACTTCAATGTCCACCACAAACACTGGCTTGGATTTTCTACTTACACAGACGCAGCTAGTAGCACAACACATAGCTTCTCAATAACTCGTTCCCTATCACAGATGGTTACGTTTCCAACTCGTTTCCCTGAACAGTAAGAACAACACGCATCACTTTTGGATCTGTTTCTGACCACAGTTGCTGATGATTATGTAACAAACACCCACAGCCCACTTGGGAATGCTGATCATGTTGTGATAATAGTTTAAATCGCCCTAACCTCTAGACTCAAAATGACAGAGCCATTGCTCAAAACAACGAGATATTATAAAAAGGCTGACTGGGAAGCTTTCAGGAATTTCATCAGAGACGCCCCATGCCGAAATATTTTTTCACTTCCTGCTGAACAGTGCGCAAATCAGACCACTGAATGGTTCAAAACAGCAATTGAAGCATATGTTCCCACGCGGAAATTTTATAGCAAGCATCACTCTCCCCAATGCTTTACTTCCACATGTGTAGCTACCATCGTGCAAAGGCAGCATGCGTACCGATGATTTAACCGACATAAATCCAGTTCAAACAGACAGAAGTAACTGTAAGAAAGAAATAGTGACAGCTAAGAGAGAATTTACTGAAACCACTAAAACAACGCACCGAAGCACAGAAATTAGGAACTCGTGACTTCTGGAAAATCTACAACAGTGTAGTAAATAATGGACAATCAACAATTCCCCCACTATCCAACAATCATGAATTTGTTTGCTCAGCAACCGAGAAGGCTAACATGCTTGCAAGTCGGTTTGCCTCAAACTCCACACTGGACTCTTTTAACCACCCTTTCCCGGACTTTGCTTTGCGGACAGACGCCATACTAAACGATCTGAAAATCATCCCTTCTCAGGTTCATGCACGTCAAAAGCATGTGGAACTGATCTCATCCCAGCTGTGCTATTAAAAAAGTGCTCCGCCGAAGTAGCTCGAGTTCTCTCCAAACTCTACAACAAATGCCTTAATGAATCTTGCTTTCCGGGCTGCTGGAAAACTGCTTCTGTTGTACCAGTATTCAAGAATTCTGGCGAAAGAAATGACTCAGTAAATTACCGCCCCGTTAGCCTCCTCCCACTTTTCGCCAAAATATTTGAGTCCATAATTAACCAAGCTCTAGTCCATCACCTTACAGATGCTAAACTTCTGACCGACCAACAATATGGATTTAGGCAAGTCCGTTCCACAGCAAACATTATAACTGTAATCTCTGAACGTATATACCATTTACTTGACAAAGCAGGGGAGGGCAGAGCGGTAGCTCTAGATATATCTAAGGCTTTTGACAGGGTATGGCACGAAGGTCTTCTCAGGAAAATCAGATCATACGGTATCACTGGAAGAATACTTAACATAATTAAATCCTTCTTAGATAAGAGAAAAATCCAGGTTGTCCTTGATGCTCGCATATCTAAACAATAGATGTAAATGCGGGAGTACCTCAGGGGTCTATCCTTGGCACTCTATTATTCCTAATATTCATAAATTACCTCCCTGACAAAATTGTCTGTGAGATGGGTATATATGCTGATGACACCACACTCTATAACAGACACGACAGGAAAACAAATGAACACATATCTAAAGAAATGGCAGAAACACTAGAGGATGACCTCCAATCTGCAGTGGAATGGAGACAAAAATAGATGGTGACATTCAATGCTGCCAAGACTAAACTTGTTTCTTTCAATAACTACAAGAAACCTTCTTTACCACCAATAGCAATGACCAAAGACTCTTTATCTGAAAGCATGTCTTTTAAACTCCTCAGCCTAATGTTCACAGGAAACATGAGTTGGAACAATTACATTGAGAACATTGCAAGGACCGCTGCGAAAAAAGTAGCTTTTCTCTAACATACAAGAAAGCTACTAACGCCCGAAAGTATCCTGTACCTCTATAAGGCCACCATTCGCCCATCTATGGAGTATTCTTGTCATATTTGAGTCGGTGCATCAGCTACTAGTCTCTCACTCCTAGACAAGGTTTAAAAGAGAGTCGCCAACCTAATAAGTCCTTACCTGTCATCCAAGCTTCCATCGACGAAATGTAGCATCCCTCTGACTGTTCTACAAGTACTTTAACCGTGAATGTTCTGACGAACTGCAAGCACTTCTACTCCCTCTACGTAAATACTCCCGACAAACCCGAAAAGCAGCAAAATCCCACCCTTTACAGTTACAGTTGAGATCCCTAGATGTAAGAGAGCCTTCTACTCCAGTAGTTCCTTCCCCAGAACTGCTAGACATTGGAATTCCCTTCCAAGTTCCTGCTTCCCCAACTGAACTGACATGCACAAGTTCAAGTGTAACGTGAACCGACATCTTGCTGCCCAACTCCCCACCTAGTACCCATGTAGCCTGTGTCGCTAATAGTATCCCCCTACATCAAAGTGGCAATGTGCCTTGTTTGGGGTGAAAATATATTTAAAAAAAACAAAAAAACCCCTAACATTTCAAATAGAAATGGACTTAGCACTTGCATAAGCCGATTTCTCCAAAGTTTTCAATTATAAAAGAGAATTAAACTATATAAGGATGAAAATAACTTAACTAATATTTTGTAAATATAAAACGGGGATCATCAGCTGCTTAATATGTAGCTGTTTTAGAGATTTAAAACAGGACAGCTGTTAAATACATGGCTCTCCAGTGACTATTACCACTTCCCCGCTAAGAAAACGTACAATACTTTTATTGTTTATACTAATATATAAAAATAATAATAAAAATAACAATATAATCTATATATCTATAAAAGTGAAATGTCTGTGTGTGTGTCGGTGTGTGTTTGTGTGTCTGTCTGTGTGTGTACATTTCCCTACCTAATAACTCTGTCAATTTCCGGTCTTCAGACTCAAAATTTGACATCCGGGGTATTGAGATATGAAAAAATATTTTTAATCGGATTTCAGCCAGAAATTTGATGCTAAGCTTTGACCTTTGAGAACTCTACCACACTCCTTTGCCAAATTTGTGGTCTAAACACTTGAAATTTAAGATATAGGTTAATTGGACATGGGTCTAACTTTATAATTTGATTTGAACCCAAAACAATGAAGCTTAAGGGGTAAGAATTGGGTCCAAAGTTAAAAAAAAATTGAGCTCTGCGGTCTCCAACAAATAACTGATCGCATGTTGAGTCTAAACATTTGAAAGTTTACATAAAGCAAGCTTTTTAATCAGTTTTAGGTGAAAATTTGGCTGCCAAGAGGTCAAAGTTGAAAGAGTTGACCTCTGCAGATTCTACCAAACACCTCCGCCAGTTTTTAATCTAAACACTTAAAATTTTAAATGTTGGTTACTGAATATGGGTCAGATAATTTAATTTAATTTGAGCCCGAAACAATAAATGTTAAGGCGGTAAAATTAGGACCAACGTAAAAAACAAAATTGACTTTTGCCGTCGGGTTTCCAACTGTTCTACATGGTAGTTAAGGAAACCTATACTATAGAAAGGCATTGCCATACATATGCACACATTTTAATATACGCATATGCTAGTCTATATATCTTTGATAGTAAACAGATATGTGTGTGTGTCTGTGACTCGAGATTTAACATAAGGAGTATTGAGATTTGGAAAAATCTTTTTAATCGGGTTTCGGACAGAAATTTGGCTGTCAAGAGGTCAAAGTTAAACGATTTGACCTTTGACAACTCTACCAAATATCTTCGCCAATTTTGGATCTAAATACTTGGATATGGGTCGAACTGTTTAATAAAATAAATGCTAAGGGGTTAAAATTGGGGTCAAAGTAAAAAAAATGACCTCTACGGTCTCTACCAAATTACTCAGCCAATTTCTGGTCTAAACATTTGAAATTTTACATAAAGTGTATTCAGAAACAGGGCAAGCTTTTTCTTCTGTTTGGGTTGAAAATTTGAGCTGCCACGGTGTCTAACAAACTACTCAGCTAATTTTGTGTCTAAACATTTAAAATTTATACATAATCATTAATCAGATATGCGATAAGCATTTTTTTTATCAGTTTTGGGCGAAACATTTGGCTACCAAAAGGTCAAAGTTGAAAGAGTTACTCTTTGCAGATTCTAGCAACTTTCCTTGCTAATTTTGGGTCTAAAAACTTGACATTTTAGATATAGGTAACTTGAACATGGGTAAAACTTTTTATTTTGATTTGAGACCAATATATTACATATTAAGGGATGAAACTTGGGGCTTAAGTAATTAAATAATTACCTCTGAGGTCTCTATGAAATTACTCAGAAAATTTTCGGTCTAAACATTTGAAAGCTTACATAAAGTGTATTCACACGTAGGTAAGTTATGAATAGTACATAGAGCCCGAGAAATACCGGGCTGAACTGCCAGTAATATATATATATATATATATATATATATATATATATATATATATATATATATATATATATATATATATATAAGTAAATTTAACAACATGTTAACAAGCATATAATTGCTATGAGAATAAAAATGCATAAAACTTTAAGTACCTTTGGTCCCAGATATATATATATATATATATATATATATATATATATATATATATATATATATATATATAGTTTAGGTAAAATATGTTTTTTAATTATATTTAACGCTATGTGTATACAAACTCTTTTTGGTTAGAATCTCGTGTAAAAAAACACTATAGTTACATTCCAAGATTCAAATATTTACTTTTTATGCTTAACAGCTCCTCCAGCATGTTTAAATTTCGATAATATATTTACAGATCTCTTTCGTTATGCAGAAACAAATGGTTCCTTTTCGTGCATGCATAACAATATAATGCTGCAAGAAGAAAACAGTTCATAGAAGACTCATCATCATGTATTTTTTATTGCAACAATATTCTTTCTTTCTAAAAAATTATATTAGTATGCATTTTTTTCTATCGAAGCAAAGAATTTCTGATTTTTCTGAAGAGTATATGCACGAAAAGAGCCGGTATTGTATAATAATAACCGTTTATTTCTAACTAAACAAATCTGTAAAAAATTTACTGAAATTTAAACATGTCGGAGAAGCTGTTTTGCATGAAAAAATAAACATTTATATTTATTTATTTATATTTATATACATATATATAATATAATACACACACACACACACAATAAAGCCCTGCATAATCCCGATGAATCCTAGCGTGGATGAAACGCAAAATATTCTGTGTAGCTTAATCGCCATATATATTTTATAACTTACTACCTAGCTCTACCTACGTATTGAGCACTGTTGAAGTGAACACTTAAAGTTTCTGCATAAATCTATACTTTCGTACATTAATTTATATGGTTAAATGAAATAGTCACATATATATATATATTAGCATGGGTGCCCGGCGTTGCCAGGATGTTTTGAGGTGTATGCTGAGTAAAAAAAAAAAGGTCACATTTTAAACTTCGACCCCTATTATGACCCCTTAAAATCTATTCTTTATGGCTCAAATCAAGTTAAGTTAGAGCCATGTCCAAGGAACCTATATCTAAAATTTCAAGTGTTTAGACCCAAGATTGTCGGAGGAGTTTTGTAGAGGTCTAAAAGGTCAAATCGTTGAACCTTGACCTTTTAATCGCAAAATTTCTGCCTGAAAACCAATCACATCGATTTTCCCAAATCTCAGTACGCTGTATATCAAATTTCGAGTCTGTAGGCTTAAAATTGACAGAGTTATTGCGTAGGGAAATGTACACACACACACACAGATATACACTTTCACTTTTATATATATACTTGCATTATAGCCCAGCGTTGCCCGGGTGTTTTGAGGTGTATGTTGAGCAAAAAAAAAAAGTGGCAGCCTCAAATCCGTACCGCGAAGGAGGAAAAGTACGGGAAAAAAACGTAACGTCTTTTCTATTACGACCACCGGTAAACCAGAAGTTACGTGGGTTTAAATTAAGGCGAGACAATCGAAAAGAGGGGATGACTTTCGAAAATATCGGCGTAAAAAGCGACCCCTCCCCGTAGAAAAGTGCCCAGTTGAGGTTGTAGAAATTAATGTTTTTAGCCAAATTTTGGTATTTGTCGTCTGAATAATCGAGTTTCAAAACGATACTGATCTTGTGAAAATCCGTCGCCTCTGTCGAAACTTTTAGGCAGACATGCAAACATACATACATAGATTTATATATTAGTAGCTCAAATTTTCGACCCAAACCGATTAAAAAACTTGACTTATCTCTGAATACCCTTCATGTAAAATTTTAAATGTTTAGACCAGAAATTGTCTGAGTAATTTGGTAGAGACCGCAGAGGTCAAATATTTTTAATTTGACCCCTATTATGACCCCTTAACATTTACTGTTTGGGGATCAAATCAAGTTATTAAGCTAGATCTATGTCCAAGGAACCTATATCTAAAATTTCAAGTGTTTAAACCCAAAATTGTCGGAGGTGTTTGGTAGAGTTCTCAAAGATCAAATCGTTGAACTTTGACCCCTTAACAGCCAAATTTCTATTATAAAGAATTTCCCAATCTCAATACGCTGTATATCAAATTTCGAGTCTGTAGACTGAAAATTGACAGAGTTATTGCGTAGGGAAATATACAGAGACAGACACATACATACGCATACACACAGACACTTTCACTTTTATAGATATACTAGCATTTAAGTCCGGCGTTGCCCGGGTATTCGGATGTGTATGTTGAGCAAAAAAAAAAAAAAGAAAAAAGTGGTAGTAGGAAGGTAGGCTCGAATCTGTACAGCAAAGGAGGAAAAGAACCTTTACGACCACCGCCAAACCGGAAGCGACATTTTTTAAAATTTAGGCTAGACAACTAAAGGAGAGGATAACTTTCAAAAATATCGCTGAAAAAAGTGACCCCCCTCCTGTAAAAAAAGTGCCTAATTAAAGGGGAAGATGTTAATGTTTTTAGCCAAGTTTTCGATATTTGTCGTATGAAAGGCCGAACTTAAAAACGATACTGATCTTGGTAAAATCCGTCGCCTCTATTAAAAGTTTAAGGCAAACATGCAAACAGACATACATACATACATTTATATATTGGTAACTAAAAATTTTAGACGCAAACTTATGAAAAAGCTTGCCCTATCTCCGAATATCCTTTATGTAAAATTTCAAATATTTAGACCAGAAATTGTCTGAGTAATTTGGAAGAGACCGCAGAGGTCATTTTTTTTAAAAACTTTGACCACTATTATGACCCTTTAGCATTTTTTGTTTTGGCTCAAATCAAGTTATTAAGTTCGATCCATGTCCAAGGAACCTATGTATAAAATTTCAAGTGCATAAACCCAAAATTGTCGGAGGAGTTTGTTAGAGTTCTCAAAGGTCAAATCGTTGAACTTTGACACTTTAATCGCCAAATTTCTGGTCAAAAACCGATCACATCGAGTTTCATAAATTTCAGTACCTTGTATATCAGATTTCGAGTCTGTAGACTAAAAATTGACAGAGTTATTGCGTAGGGAAATGTACACAGACACACACACAGACACGTTCACTTTTATAAATATATAGACTAAAATTGATGTCCGCCGTTGCCCGGTATTTGTAGGTGTATGTTGAGCAAAAAATAAAAATAATTAAAAAAGCGGTAATTTTTTTTAAAACTTAGACCCCTATTATGACCCCTTAACCTTTATTGTTTTGGGCTCAAATCAAGTTATTAAGTTAGATCCATATCCAAGGAACTTATATCTAAAATTTAAAGTTTATACACCCAAAATTGTCGGTGGAGTTTGGTAGAGTTCTCAAAGGTCAAATCGTTGAACTTCGACACCTTAATCGCCAAATTTCTGGCCAAAACCGATCACATCGATTTTCCTAAATCCCAGTACCCTGTATATCAAATTTCGAGTCTGTAGACTTAAAATTGACAGAGTTATTGCATAGGGAAATGTACACAGACACACACACAGATACACAAACAGACAGACACAGTCACTTTTATAGATATATAGACTAGCAATTCAGCCCGGCGTTGCCCGGGTGTTTGGAGGTGTATGTTCAGCAAAAAAAAGGTGTCATTTTTTTAAAAATTTGATCCTATTATGTTCCCTTAACAATGTTTAACTTTGACCCCAATTATTACACATTAAAATTTATTGTATTGGACTCAAATCAAGTTATTAAATTAGTATTTAAGAATTCAGGTGATCGCTCATCCCCCTCTCAGTACAGGCCAATAAGTCTCCTGTGCGTCATGAGTAAGTTGCTAGAATCTGTGTTAAATACAGAAGTAATCAAACATCTCAACAAAAATAACCTTCTTAGTGACACTCAATATGGTTTCCGTTCTGCTAGATCTACAGCAGATGTCCTTACAGTTATATCGCATAGGATTAGCGAATCTCTCGACGGTGGCAATCTTTCTAGGGCAATTGCTCTTGACATATCTAAAGCCTTTGATAGGGTATGGCATAAAGGTTTACTTCATAAGATCGCTAGCTATGGTATAGCTGGAAAAGTCTTCTCAATTATTAAATCATTTCTTTCTGATAGGTTCATAAGAGTAGTAGTTGAGGGGCAAAAATCAGAAGCTCACAGTATTAATGCCGGTGTCCCTCAGGGATCCATCCTGGGCCCAACTCTTTTCCTGATCTACATTAATGATCTTCCAAATCATATCCTTACATCATTTGTAGACATTTATGCTGACGACACTACCATTTATGGTACCACATCTAAGACAGTAAACGACCAAGTTCTCTCCAATTCTCTCTCCTCTGATCTTGAGCACGTAGTACAATGGGGAAAGAAGTGGCTGGTTACTTTTAATGCATCTAAAACCAAGCTTCTCTCTTTACATCATCAACATTCTAATCCACATTTGTCATCAATTGAAATGAATGGCTCTCGTCTTCAGGAGGCCTCAAGTTTTGACAAGCTTCTGGGCTTGACCATTACTCCTGATCTTAAATGGAACACGTATATCAAATCTGTTGCCAAGGCCGCTGGAAAAATGGTGGGATCTTTCTATCGATCCAGTAGATATCTCACTGCTGATGCTATTCTCTACCTATATAAGAGCCAGGTACGTCCAAGGATGGAATACTGTTGCCACATCTGGGCAGGAGCTGCTAGAAAGGACTTGTCCTGCCTTGATAGAGTTCAAAATAGACTTCGTAGCCTCGTAGGAGATGTCCTTTTCTCCTCCTTGCAACCTCTATCTCACAGAAGAGATGTTGCGAGTTTGTCTCTGATGTATCGTTATTTTCATGGAAAGTGTTCAACTGAGCTTCAATCTATGGTCCCCCCTCGCCAAACTTTCACAAGAAACACTCGTCTAGCTGTAAACACTATCAATAATTCCCCCCCACTCTTTATCTGTGCCTAAACCTAAACGTAGATTCCATGAACAAGGCTTCATTCTTAGAACTGCACGCCTGTGGAATTGTCTTCCGTTTTCCTGCTTTCCGGCTGACTACAATATAGTTGTGTTCAAGTCTAAAGTAAATAAGTTCTTGATGAGCCTTTCCATATAAGTTATTAAATTTACCAAATTTTCATTACTAATGATTACTATATTGACCAATTTCTACTGTACACTCTTTAACCCTTATCCTTGAGTGGCCTCTGGGCCTTGATAATGTGGTGATGCCTTTGTAAAAAAAAAAAAAAAAAAAAAAAAAAAAGATCCGTGGCCAAGGAACCTATATCTAAAATTTCAAGTGTTTAGACCCAAAATTGTCGGAGGAGTTTGGTAGAGTTCTTAAAGGTCAAATCGTTGAACTTTGACCCCTTAACAGCCAAATTTACACATAGATTTTTCCTAAATCTCAGTACCCTGTATATCAAATTTCGAGTCAGTAGACTTAAAATTGACAGAGTTATTGCGTAGGGAGATGTACACACACAGACACGTTCACTTTTATAGATATACTAGCATGGATTCCCGGCGTTTCCCGGGTATTTAGAGGTGTATGTTGAGCAAAAAAAAAAGCGGTCAATTTTTTTAACTTTGACCCATATTATGATCCCTTAAAATTTATTGTTTTGGGCTCAACTCAAGTTATTAAGTTGGATCCATATCCAAGGAACCTATATCTAAAATTTCAAGTGTGTAGACTCAAAATTGGCGTACACTTTAATCAAATTTTTAGTCTGGAGACTAAAAATTGACAGAGCTATTGCGTACACAGACACACACACATACATAGACAGACACTTTCACTTTTATAGATATATAGATAGATATATGTATGTATGTATATATATATATGTATGAATATATATATATATATATATATATATTCTATTAATGGCTCATCTCATCGGAGGTCATGTTACGAGCAAAATAGATGTAGGTAATTATAAAGTTTACTTATTGGTACATAAATTACCATAAAATTTGAAATGATACTGCAAAAAAGATACTCCGCGGTTGAATGAATGAGGATACATGAATAGTTGTAAAAAAACTAAAGCAATGAATAATTTGACATAATTTCATTCATAATTTCCATTTATATTATTGCTCTATTTCGTATACTGCAATCTTTAATCTTACGGCATTTCAGTATTTCATCTAATATATATATATATATATATATATATATATATATATATATATATATATATATTGTGTACAGAAAGTTGTTAGATGAGACAATCATTGGTACCGTCGGTTTCAAGCCCGATAGTTAGGACCGTTTAAGATGTCCTTATCAAACTCTCTTCAGTCAATATTCGTCGTATTGACTGAAAAGAGTTTGATAAGGACATCTTAAACGGTCCTAACTATCGGGCTTGAAACCGACGGTACCAATGACTTGTCTAATCTAACAACTTTCTGTACACAAAATATAAATATCCCCTTATATTTCGTATTTTCCTTTTAATTGAGCGCTCTGCTGGATTTCTTTTTCCAAAAAAACTATATATATATATATATATATATATATATATATATATATATGTGTGTGTGTGTGTGTGTGTGTGTGTGTGAATAATAAATAGAAAATTGGATGATATATATGCATATGTGTGTGTGTGTTACTTAAAATTAAAACATTTGTATAAACAAAGGCTTAAGAGAGTCGTACACAGGCAAATTGAGACTTGACTAATTTAACCGCACAAAGCATAAGCCTGAGATAACGGGCGAGGGAGATACTTATTTATGAGCGCATTTATAATGATATTTCTAACTGACGGACTGACTAACATGCGATTTGTAACATATCTTACAGACTGTTTGAACACAGTTAAGATACGTCTAAGAAATCTACATTGTTAACGCCTAAAATTATAACTAGGATGAACAGAACAATGAACATGCTATTTCAAACAAGTGTGACGAACTGAACAACCAGACGCATCTAAATGGGAATAAAGGATGAAGTGTGACGTAATGATGAGCACCATTCGAAGGGGGTTTAATTTTCCCCATGTAAAAAAGTCTTGTGACCAGCTTTTTTGGTTCTCGCGGAGAGACACGTAGAATCGAAAAGAAAACATAGCAAAAAACGCGGCTCGCTCGAGTTAACGATTTGATGACAAACACTGTGTGGTCAATCAAATTTGACCATAATTTATAAAACCGATGGTATTTTTGTAAATATCATGAAGGCTGAACTCAATAAACTTGTCACCTGGAAATTGTGAATTTCTTCTCTGTTTCTGTTTCTTTCGCGTAATATCTCTATTTTTTTCTTTCTCTTTCGTTTGTATCATCGTGAGAAAGAAGATTCTGCAGTTGACACTTAGAATCAGAAACGGTCGACTGTACAAATCAGTTCATTAATTCTGTTCCTTCAGAAGCAGAAATGTAAACATAAACTATAAACTTTTGAAAGTTTCATATACAAATTCATCAGCTCGTATATGGAAATATAGGTTATTCGCTTCATTTAGGTTAGCTTTAAATTTAAACTGATAGTTCCAGCCTGGATAATTAATTCTCCGGAAGAATTAATCGTGCGAAAAACCTTACCCAAAATATGTTAAGCTCAAAAACGAAGAATTAACTCCTTAATTGTACCTACCGAGCCAGGACGTAACCATAAAGACTCTCCACAGTAAGTATACTCGGCAAGCAGTAGTACTAGTTGATTTCCCGATCAAGGATCTTGTAACAGGAGATTACATATTTTCTATATTGAGAATAAGATTGCGTTTAACAATAATATCTCCATGTTAAGTCAGGTAAATTAATAAACGGATCATTAAGAAGTCGTCGCAATCTAGTTTTATTCATGAGATTAAAAAGTTATGAAGACCATCTGGAAAATGAATATCTCTCTCTTTTTTAATTTTAAAAGATATCAATAAATAAATATTCGTACCGTTTGAGAGGATTTAAAATAGTTTTAGAGAAGAATAATATGGGATATTCATATGAAAATTGAAACATTTCAGACTTGGATTAAATCCATATTCATTAGAGTTCAGTTAAGCAAAAAATAATAATTTCTCCTTAAGATCACTTAAGCCTACCCACATGTGAAAAAACTGGGCCAAGAGTGAAAGAAGGAAGAAACCGATTTTTTGATATTTTTCCATTAATTTTTGTAAATTTTAACTGAGAATTTCTATTTTACAGATCATTATTATTACAGCATATAATAAGTGGAAACATTAATCCTAAAATGGTAAGACCGCATCTTGGCGAGGATATAAAACACCAAATAGCAGGATTAAGGCAATACTTACAAGCAGATTTTTTATATTTTAAGAAAGGAAAAAGTGAGAACATCTCTCTGCAGTGAATAGAATTGATCAACGGTTCCAAGTCGAACGCTTGGTAAAAGGGAAATCTGGATCTGGTCGCCCTAGAGTATCCACTTTGAAGGATGGCCACAGGTTTAAATTAACTGTTTTGAAGGATTCAAAGAAAACTTATGTTGACCATAGCAAAGAATTCAAAACAGGGGCTGGAAATTCTCTTTCTAGATATACAATATCTTGACACATGAAAGAAATGGGATTTTCTTCTAAAAGTTGTGCAAAGAGCCATTTTTATCTAAGAAGGACATCGATGATAGAAAGAGATTTTTCTTGTGTTATGACAAGAAAGATACAGACTGGATTCAGGAATGTTTTCTGGTTAGATAAATCAAGATTTTGTCTTGTTAGTCATGCTCCCGATGCTCACGAATGGTCCAATCGATGAACCGGGGAAAGGTTTTCGCCAAGTTGCATAAAAATGACAGTTAAATACGGCAATGGAGGGATAATGGTATGAGGAACTTTTACTGCAGCAGGAGTTGGGGAACTTATCAGACGTGAGAAGTCAATCAATGCAAAGGAATACGCTAGAATATTAGAAACAGGACTGTTACCAAGTATCCAGAAGCTGAAAATATCCAAGAACATTATTTTTCAACATGATAATGCCTCTGCACACGCTGCTAAAGTCACAAAAAATGGTTTTCTGATCTGTCAATTAATGTGATATTTTTGCCATGTCAAAGCCCCGATTTAATCCCAATCGAGAATATTCAGTCCATAATATCTCGTGCATTGGATGGAAGAACTTTTTCGAACAATGACAAACTGTGGGAAGCTGTACAAAGCGAATGGAATATTATCGCCCCTTCACAGTGTTCCACTTTGGTTGGGAGCAAGTCTAAAAGGATTGATTTTTTAAAGCAATCAAAAAGGAATGCGATTCCATTCTAATTATTTATTAAAGTAAATGTCTTGTTCTGTGTTATTAGTCTCGCTTAAGTTTCCTTGTTCAATTGTTCTTTGTTCAATATGGCTTTTAGTGCAATAAAATGTATACAATTTGTTTGGCCCATTTTTTTGTGTAGACTTTATATGCAAACATGTTTAGAGTGTAAATCCTTTAATAGGTTTGGATTAGCAGTGGAACAAGTATTATGATGTTTAGTTTAATTATATACTTAAAACGTGCAAAAGTGCTGCGACATTAATTTTGTGTGGATATTCTAGTCCTTGTATAAAACATGAAATATCTATAAAAATACGAATTATTTCTTTTTTTTTCTTTCACTTTTTCTGCGGAAATTTCTTAACATCAAATGGCTTTGATTCTTTGGTCTGAAATGTTATCAAATGCAAGCGAAGTTATTTTTCTGTGCCTTGAAAATTAGTCTTTGAAAAACTTTGTAAAAATTATTCTTTATAAAAATAAGTCGTTGTTTGAGAAATTTCCCGCTTTTCTAGCGACCACCCTGTATTTCCATTTTCAAAACAATCGGAATTGTATCAATGTCAAAAATTTCGAACAAAAAATGAGCACTTTCCTTGAATTATCATGTAATTTTTTTCTAAATTTTTATTGTATAAGCAATTCACATTTTTAGAAATGTAAATACATTATTTTTCAATAAAATCTAAAATAAAATTAATGATCTTTTAATTCTGTTCGAAAAAAGTATATATCCGTAATCTTTAGTTTAAAAATTATTTACTTTTCTTTTATAAAATAAAGCAATGAAAACAATTACTAGACGACCGTATTTTCTTTTTTTTGTGTTGTTTTTTATTTAATTAACTAAATATTAGTCAAGAATTGTTGGTAAAATACAATGTCTGTGGAGATATTTTCTCTTACTTACGCAATGAATTCGATACTTGTGCAGAATAGTGTATTTTGAAGTAAATACATCTCAGGTGAAAACATTTTATGTACTTACATGCCATGTCGAACTAAATACATGCTAACACAAACCCACGCGTTGTATGCAGAGACAATCGCAAAGGAATAGAAAAAAAGAAATTTTTTATTAGTTGAAATGAAAGGCATTTTTTATAAGGGAGTCCCAATTTATCAAGGCCTGAAGGTCACTCGACGATAAGAGTTAATAAATGGAAGCTGGTAGTTTAGCAATCGTTAATTGTGTAGAGTGGGTAGAAGTTTGATTATTTAAGGAAACGGCTCAACAAGAACTTGTTTACATTAGACTTAAAAGCAAGAGTGGTATCAAGTCCCATAGGCCATTCGAGGATAAGGGTTAATGAGTGTAGAGTATTAAATGGGGCAATAATGTAGTAATCGGTAGTAGTGGAAATTTGGTTATTGAATTACTTAAGGGAACAGTTCATAAAGAACTTGATAACGTTGGATTTGACGACGACCATGTTGTAGTCAGTTGGAAAGCAGGAAAACGGAACAGAGTTCCACAAGCGTGCAGTTCTAAGAGATAAGCTTTGTTCATGGAATCTACGTTTCGGGTTAGTCACAGATAAAGAATGGGGGAAATTATTTATCGTGGTTTCAAATAGACGAGTGTTTGTCGTGAAAGTTCGTCGAAATAGAACCATAGATTGCAACTCAGACAAACACTTGCAATAAAAATAACGAAAAAGCATTGACAGGTTGACAACGTTTTTTCTGTGGGAAAGAGCTTGCAGGTGAAAGGAAAGGGCATCCTCCACTAGGCTACGGAGTCTATTTTGAACTCTGTCAAGGCAGAATAAAGTCTTTTTAGCAGCATATGCCCATATATGGCAATAATACTCCATTCTTGAACTACTTGGCTCTTATACAGGTAGAGAAGTATATCAGAAGTGAGATATCTACTAGAGCGGTAGAATGATCCCACGATTTTCAACGAAAGATGTGATGTACGTGCTCCATTTTAGATCAGGAGTAAAGGCCAGAGCCACAAAATGGTCAAAACATTGAGCCTCCCCAAGACGATAGGCATTAATTTTAATTGATGCCAGGCATTAAATCCAGTAAATGTAGAGATAGAACCACAAGATTAAGCAATGAAATTTGCTATGTAAGCGTATTTCTGTGCAAGGAACCAGGATATGCTACTGAAAATCTCCAGAAATTAATAATCTGCAGTAAATGCACATACCAAGATGGCCACCAGAAATAACTTAAGAAATGACATTGCTTAATATCTGGAAAGCTACTTGTGAAAAATTTAAATGCGATATTCGTTTTCAGCATACCCTTTAAAGGTAGTCATTTTTAAGAAAAATGTTAAGGTGGAAACAAGGTAAAAATTGACAAAATGCATCACAATGAAATTCTTAATCGAACCGCCTAATTATTATTATTATTTAGATAACTGAGGACAGTTAAAAAAAAAACGGGTTTGTTTTACAGATTCGAAAAAATGGTCTTGACAATGAGTTAAAAAATAAATCCAAGTTTCACAATATATTTTATTTAATTGTTAGGTGAAAGTACAGAATAGTTAACATAACACCCTTCCTTCCTCATGTTAAGAATGGGGTTCTAAATGTTATTATTTCAGCATGGTAGCATAAGTGTGTAAGTACCTTTTATTTGTTACTAGTTGAGTACCCGGCTTTTGATTTTTGTTGCCGTAGATGGTTGTATCGTCAGCATAAATGTCTACGACTGATCTTGGGATATGATTTGGAAGACCATTGATGTAGATCAGGAAAAGAATTGGGCTCAGGTTGGACCCATAAGGAACTCCAGCATTAATACTGTGAGCTTCTGATTTCTGCTCGTCTACCACTACTCTTATGAACCTATCAGAGAGAAATGATTTAATAATTGAGAAGACATTTCCAGCTATACCGTAGCTGAAGATCTTGTGGAGTAAACCTTTATGCCATACCCTATCAAATGCTTTTGATATGTCAAGAACAATTGCCCTAGAAAGTAAGCATCCGTCGAGAGACTTGCTAATCCTAGGAGATATAACTGTTAGCACATCTGCTGTAGATCTAGTAGAATAGAAATCATATTGTGTTCAATTCAGATCAGGAGTGAAGGCCGGATCCAGAAGCTTGTCAAGACATGGTGCTTCTACAAGACGATTAATTTAACACTTCGTCATTTCAAAATATAAAATGTTGCGCCATTATTGTGAATGATTCGTTTGTAAAAACTTGGTCTAACAGATTGTCTTCTGAATTATTTATCATAATATTTCTTGTAATAATTTTAACACGATACGTAAGTACGTAATAATGTTTCACCTAAAATGCGTTATGTTCAAATCGGCTATTCTGTAAAATCACCAGGTGGAGCTGATTAGGTAAGAGAAATACAAGAATACAAGAATAATCATTTGAATTAAAGTAATCAACTTGGTTTTGTGGGCGGCATTGAATGCTGCCATTAAATTTATCGACAATGAATCAAACTGAGGTTAATAAAGTTCCTTATTAAACATGGAGGGGTTCATCGTGTACGTATATCACCTGAGAGCGAAAGTGTATTTGGTCAACGGATAGTGGCCTTCACCTAACATGCAGAGACGCTGATAATACATGCACTGGGTAATCGATATGAAGCACAAAGGATTTCCGAAATTGCGTAAAAGAAAAATTGTTATGTCTCTTGGTCCTAGACAAGGTTCAAAAGAGAGTCGCCAATCTGATAGGTCCTGAACTGTCATCTAAACTTCAGCTTCTGTCCCATCGACGAAACGTTGCATCCCTCTGCCTGTTCTACAAGTACTTTAACGGTGAATGCTCTGACGAACTGCAAGCACTTGTGCCCCCTCGATATAAATAACCCGACAAACCCGACAAGCAGCTAAATCCCACCCCTACACAGTAGAGATCCCTACATGTAAGAGAGCCTTCTACTCCAGTAGTTTCTTCCCCAGAACAGCTAGACTTTGGAATTCCCTTCCGGGTCACTGCCTCCAAACCTGTACTGACATGCAGAGGTTCAAGTGTAACGTGAACCGACAGCTTGCTGCCCAACTCCCTACACAGTAGCCCTGATGCCTATGTTCCTGATAGTAGCCCCTACCACAAAGTGGCTATGTGTCTTGTTTGGGGTGAAAATGTAATAAAACAAAACTGCATTACACGGAATTTCTCTCTCTCTCTCTCTCTCTCTCTCTCTCTCGCTACCTCAAACACACACACACGCAAACATTCTGACTTTTATAGATATAATAGAAAGATTATGCTAAATATATTTCCATATGTCTGAATACCCTATATACAAATTTTCAAATCTGCAGATAGAAAATTTGTTAAATATATAGGTTGAGAATTGTTCTCTCTCTCTCTCACACACACATTCTCACTTTTATAGATATAATATATAGATTATGCTAGATATATTTCTATATGTCTGAATACCCTATATACAAAATTTCAAATCGGTTGCGACATTTCGATTACTATGAAATATTTCACATTTAAACAGAATAACAGTTATCACAAGATAAATATTGTTTTTGTGGTCACTGTAATGTCAGCACCGATACTTTTCAACTTTCCAAAAATATAACAGGCCAAGCTATTATTTTTTTTATTCACTCTTCACCCCAAACAAGGCAAGTGCCACTTTGAAGTAGGAGGCTACTATCGGGGACAATTTGCGGGGGCATTAGGAAGGGAGATGAGTAGAGAGCTGTTTGTTCACATTACACTTGAACTTCTGCATATCAGTACAGTTGGGAAAGCAGTATCCCGGAAGGCAGTTCAGGGGAAGAAACTATTGGAGTAAAAGGGTTCTTACACCTAGGGATCTCTATTGTAAAATGGTGGGACTTAGTTGCTTGTCGGGATACGTCGAGGAGGTAAAATGTGACAGCAATACTCCATACATGGGCGAATGGTGGCCTTATAGAGGTAAAGGATACTTTCAGGCGTAAGTAATTTTCTGGCACGGTAGAGAGAGCCCACCTTCTTTGCAGCAGCCTTGGCAATGTTCTCAATGTATATATTCCAGTTCATGTCCCCTGTAAACGTTAGGCCGAGGAGTTTAAAGGAAGTACTTTCAGGCAGTGTCTTCTTAGCCATTGCTATTAGTGGTAGAAAAGGTTTCTTGTAGTTATTGAAGGAAACAAGCTTAGTCTTGGCAGCATCAAAGTGGGACCATCCATTTTTGTCCCAATTCTAATACAGATTGGAGGTCATCCTCTAGTGACTCCGTCATTTTCTTAGACATGTGTTCATTTGTTTTCCCCTTATGCCTGTTATAGAGTGTGGTGTCATCGGCAAAAATACCCATCTCCGAAACAATTTTATCAGGGAGGTCATTTATGAATACCAGGAACAATAAAGGTCCAAGGATAGACCACTGGGGTACTCCCGCATTTATGTCATATTGTTTGGATGTACGACCGTCGAGGACAACTTGAATTTTTCTATTACTTAAGAAGGATTTAATTACATCGTGTATTCTTCCAGTGATTCCATATGATCTAATTTTCCTTAGAAGACCATCGTGCCATACCCTGTCAAAAGCCTTAGATATATCAAGGGCTACCGTTCTTCCCTCCCCTGTTTTTTCCAGTGAACGCTATATAGGTTCAGAGACTACAGTTAATATATTTGCTGTTGAACGGGCTTGCCTGAATCCATATTGTTTGTCGGTCAGGAGTTTAGCAGCTGTTAGGTGTTGGACTAGTGCTTGATTAACTAAGGACTCAAATATTTTGGCGAAAAGTGGGAGGAGGCTAATAAGGCGATAATTTAGTGGGTCAGTTCTTTCACCAGAGTTCTTGAAGACTGTTACCACAGAAACGGTTTTCCAGCAGTCAGGAAAGCAAGATTCGTTAAGGCATTGGTTGTAAAGTTTGGAGAGAACTGGAGCAATCTCAGCAGAGCATTTTTATGCGCACAGCCGGGATGAGATTTGGTCCACATGGTTTTGAGGTGTCTAGATTTTTTATGATACTATGCACCTGAGACGGGGTGATTTTCAAATCGTCTAGTGTTGTGTCTTTCCGGGAAAGAAAGTCGGGGAGGGAGTGGTGTGCCGGGTCCAGTGTGGAGTTTGAGGCAAATCGAGTGGCAAGCAGAGTTACCTTGTCGGTTGCCGTGCAAGCAACCACGTGATTGTTTGATAGTGGGGGAATCTTTGACTGCCCATTATTTACTACACTATTGCAGATTTTCCAAAAATCACGGATTCGTAATGTCTGTGCTTCATTGCGTTTCCTGGTGGTTTCAGCGTAATCTGTCTTAGCTGTCGCTACTACTCTCTTACAATTATTTCTGGCTACTATATAATTCTGTCTGTTTGAATGTCGGTTGAATCTGCGGAACGCATGCTGCATTTGAGCAATAGGAGCTGCACAAGCAGAGGTAAACCATTGAGGAGAGTGGGGTTTGCTATAGAATTTCCGTGTAGGAACATGTGCTTCAATTGCAGTTTTTAACCATTCAGTGGTCTCATTTGCACACTGTTCAGCTGGGAGAGAAAAGATATATTGCCATGGGGCAGCTCTTATGAGTTCCTTGATGGCTTCCCAGTCGGCCTTTTTGTAATACCTCGTTGTTTTGAGTAGTGGGTCTTCAGTTTTAGGGCGAAAATTTAGGGTTATTTCTACCGTTATCACAGCGTGATCAGCATTCCCGAGTGGGCTGTGGGCATTTGTTGTACAATCATCGGTAACTGTTGTCAGAAATAGATCTAGAAGTGAGGCATGTTGGTTTTGCTGATCTGGGAAACGTGTCGGAAATGTAACCGTCTGAGATAGGGAATGGCATATAGCGAAGTATGTGTTGTGTTACCAGCTACGTCTGTGTCATTTGAGAATCCAAGCCAGTTACTGTGGTGGACATTGAAGTCACCAAATACATGTACTTCATCGCGAGTATCGAGGGAGAGTGCTATATCTATGCTGTCAAACACTTTGTTAATTAAGGTAGAGTCCTGGGTTGAGGAAGAGCGGTAGAGAAAATACAAGTAGCTAATATTATGTTGTATATTGTATCTGAAGCACATAAAGGCCGGGTCGTCTGTTTCTAGTTTTATTTCTCTAGCCAGGGGGAGGGTGTTACGAATGTAGACTCCAAGCCCATGCATATGTCTATCGGAGTCCTTACAGCAGAGTGGGAAATAACCGGGAATGTTAAAGCTGTTAGAGGGAATAGAGGAGTGTAAGTTAGTTTCACTTAATGCTCAGATATCCGGGGTGTTTACAAGGAGATATGATTTAACATCATCTAAGTTAGTTCTAAGCCCACGGATATTCGTAAATGCAAGCCTCAAGGGAGGAGGCAGGTTGGTTTTCTTTGAGTTTGACCCTGGTTTAAACGTATCTTTTGCTTGAGGTGTCATTCCGTTTTGTTTAATTTAAAAGTTTCGGTCAGGTTGAGGGAGTGAGTGGTGCTGGACAAGTGGTTGTGCAGAATATCAGACATGCAACACGAGTAGACCATCAGCTGTCCTCACCCACAGGAGTGTGGCCTCAGGAAAGCCCACCGGGAATGAGTGCAGAGTCCCTTTTCCATGCGCGACATGACGCTAGAAACATCCCGAATTATATAATTGTTGATGGAGCAGCCGCTCTAAGCGCTACCAAAGAGTTAGGGCCGCTGTACTATTAGTCGAAAATAGCAGCCAGGAAACTGTCAATCCGGTATCCTCAATCCATTAGGCAAAGTCAGCCCAGTCCACTGTACCGACATATATGGTACTGAAGCATCCTCACAGTGTCCAGTTTGGGGGATGGATATGGCGGGAGCGGGGAAAAACGGCGTTCATTGTCTTAGTCAGGAAACAAGATAAACCACTGAGCGATTCTAACGAGTCCCTGTGATAGAACCTCTATGCCTGGCTAATAGGCAAAGAAGGAATATGAGAGCCGGGCGATAGACAGGGCCTATCTCATCCTTAAGCAGTTTAGGTTTGCCAACCGGTGATTTGTTTGAGTCACCAGCTCTAGGAATGTTGTCGTTCAGGATTGAAGAGGCCTCCTTCCCCTATGTTTGGCTTCAAAGTTTTCCTTCTCCTAGACGGATGACCTGGGAAGATCCATGGGTACATCAGCACCGAGAGGGTTCGCTCCGCGCGGCGTCTACAAGTTATATTCAATATTCAGATTAACACAAATATACTCATTAAGGGAACACAGATGAATTAAACCGCAACTCTA
>NC_136486.1:3721102-3848602 GCF_053919585.1 Euprymna scolopes
CCTCTAAGTTTATTTACTCTATCGCTGATTTGTAATTCATCCGTGATTTTGTTACTGTCCTTATTTATCAAATCAATTACGTTGTTATTTTTTACCTTGTGATAGTCTTTTTTCAAATTCTTCTGGACCAGGTCATTATATTTCTCCCTGTCTAATTTGTAAAAGTTTCTGGTCTTATCCGCCTTAACAAGGATATGTTGTGACTTGTTGACCTCCTTTACAATATTGTCGAGTTTTTTTTTTTTTTGGAATTGATTTTTAGTTTTGTGGAATTCTAAATTTCTAATTAGTGAATAGAGATCCTTCTCGATTAGCACTAATTGTGGGATTACTGGTGGTGATTTAATGCTTTTAAATCCATATCTCTCTTTCTTAGTGTTATCATCTTTATCCAGTAGAAAAAAGGTAGCTTTCCATTTCATCCTTTTGAGTAAATCATCCATTTTCATTATTAATTTTAGTAAATAATCCTTGGTATTTGGTGTGGGGATGTTCTTTAGTGACGTATCGAAGTTAATTCTTTCCATGTTTGCGTTTTATGAAGACACGAAGTAAAGTGCTCAACTATGCAGGAGCATTTATATATAGCCAGTAGAGTTTAGTTTCCTAGAAGTACATCCAATGAAACAACATGTGTCTACCAAAATAGTGCTCAATGAGTGAACAGAGCCGGTATATTAATTTTATTTATACAAACATTAAGTATGTATATACTTATATATACATATGTATCTGTAGAAATATATTTTCTTATTATATATCAATACTTATACAAGAAGCTCAATATAATTACAGAACAATATTTTATAGCTTAGTTTAGTTTCGTATATACAAACATGTATAATATTTTATAATCTGTTGATATTATTTTCACAAGTATGTATACAAAACTTAGAATTAATAAATTCACTAATTATTAAATAGAACATTTTAGTAGAAAATTCATAAGTTAATTAAAATTATTGGTACAAATAGTTAGGTTTAATGACTTTGTTTGATTAAAATTTAATATGGCGCAATGGAAAAATTCACATTAAATTTCCTTTTGAAGGATTGATCGTTGCTATTTCTTCTGATGAATTAAGGGCATAATAGATTCACTGATTGATATAATAATTATGTGATTGACTTTGCGCTACGAAACAGATGCTGTCAACAATTGTATAAGGCAACTGAATTTAAGGAATAAATTATAAGGTTTCAACATCATGAATTTTGGAATATAACTAATATAACTTTTTGTCATTTATATATATATATATATATATATATATATGAGAGAGAGGGGGAGTAAGAAAAAGAGAAAGTGAACTGAGAGAGAGTATTCCTTTTAATCGATTATCGAATGAATACTTGTGGATGTATCTAAATAATATGGTCTCATCCCTTCAACGATCGAGCTTACAAAGAATTAATCATTAAGGCGGAAATAACGTCAGAGAAATAAAGTAAAACAAGGAAAACAAGTATTTTTTCTTACTATGCCGCAATATATTCTTTTCATTGCGGGATTTATATTTAATTTACCTTCGTTACGTATATTTAATTCACTTTAACAATGCCCCAATCAAAATCTAGAGATTGTTTAAAATGCAGTTGCAAAAAAGCAACCGAAATACACAAATGCATCTGGAAAAGTGCTCTAGTCAAACTGGAGAGGAAATGACTTTAGAAAATATAGAACAACACAACAAACAAAAAATAGTGATTGACATACTTTAGAACATATAGAACAGCACAACAATAAAACAATGTGATTGAAATACTTTAGAACATATAGAACAACACAACAATAAAAAATAGTGATTGAAATACTTTAGAACATATAGAACAACACAACAATAAAAAATAGTTATTGAAATACTTTAGAATATATAGAAAAACACAACAATAAAAAATAGTGCTTGAAATACTTTAGAACATATAGAACAACACAACAATAAAAAAAGTGATTGAAATACTTTAGAACATATAGAACAGCACAACAATAAAAATAGTGATTGAAATACTTTAGAACATATAGAACAACCCAACAATAAAAAAAGTTATTAAAATACTTTAGAACATATAGAACAACAAAACAATAAAAATAGTAATTTAAATACTTTAGAACATATAGAACTACGCAACAATACAACATAGTGATTGAAATACTTAAGAACATATTGAACAGCACAAAAATAAAAAAGTGATTGAAATACTTTAGAAAATATAGAACAAGACAACAATAACAAATAGTGATTGAAATACTTTAGCACATATAGAACAACACAAAAATAAAAAATAGTGATTGAAATACTTTAGAACATATAGAACAACACAACAATACAAAATAGTGATTGAAATACTTTAGAACATATAGAAAAACACAACAATAAAAAATAGTGATTGAAATACTTTAGAACATATAGAACAACACAACAATAAAAAATAGTGATTGAAATACTTTAGAACATATAGAACAACACAATAAAAATTAGTGATTGAAATACTTTAGAACATATAGAACGACATAAAAAAATAGTGATTGAAATACTTTAGAACATATAGAACAACACAACAATAAAAATAGTGATTGAAATACTTTAGAACATATGGAACAACACAACAATACAAAATAGTGATTGAAATACTTTAGAACATATAGAACAACACAACAATATAAATTGTGATTGAAATACTTTAGAACATATAGAACAACACAACAATAAAAAATAGTTATTAAAATACTTTAGAACATATAGAACAACACAACAATAAAAAAAAGTGATTGAAATACTTTAGAACATATAGAACAACACAATAATAAAAAATAGTGATTGAAATACTTTAGAACATATAGAACAACACAACAATACAAAATAGTGATTGAAATACTTTAGAACATATAGAACAACACAACAATAAAAAATAGTGATTGAAATACTTTAGAACATATAGAACAACACAACAATAAAAATAGTGATTGAAATACTTTAGAACATATAGAACGACATAAAAAATAGTTATTGAAATACTTTAGAACATATAGAACAACACAACATAAAAAAAAAATTATTGAAATACTTTAGAACATATGGAACAACACAACAATAAAAATAGTGATTGAAATACTTTAGAACATATAGAACAACACAACAATATAAATTGTTATTGAAATACTTTAGAACATATAGAACAACACAACAATACAAAATAGTTATTAAAATACTTTAGAACATATAGAACAACACAACAAAAAAAATAGTGATTGAAATACTTTAGAACATATAGAACAACACAATAATAAAAAATAGTGATTGAAATACTTTAGAACATATAGAACAACACAACAATAAAAATAGTGATTGAAATACTTTAGAACATATAGAACAACACAACAATAAAAAATAGTTATTGAAATACTTTAGAAAATATAGAACAACACAACAATAAAAAATAGTGATTGAAATACTTTAGAACATATAGAACAACACAACAAAAAAAATAGTGATTTAAATACTTTAAAACATATAGAACAACACAACAATAAAAAATAGTTATTGAAATACTTTAGAACATATAGAACAACACAACAATACAAAATAGTGATTGAAATACTTTAGAACATATAGAACGACACAAAAATTAAAAATAGTTATTGAAATACTTTAGAACATATAGAACAACACAACAATAAAAAATAGTGATTGAAATACTTTAGAACATATAGAACAACACAACAATAAAAAAAGTGATTGAAATACTTTAGAACATATAGAACAACACAACAATATAAATTGTGATTGAAATACTTTAGAACATATAGAACAACACAACAATAAAAAATAGTTATTGCAATATTTAGAACATATAGAACAACACAACAATAAAAAATAGTGATTGAAATACTTTAGAACATATAGAACAACACAACAATAAAAAATAGTGATTGAAATACTTTAGAACATATAGAACAACACAACAATAAAAATAGTGATTGAAATACTTTAGAACATATAGAACAACACAACAATAAAAAATAGTGATTGAAATACTTTAGAACATATAGAACAACACAACAATAAAAAATAGTGATTGAAATACTTTTAGAACATATAGAACAACACAACAATAAAAGAAATAGTGATTTAAATACTTTAGAACATATAGAACAACACAACAATAAAAATAGGGATTGAAATACTTTAGAACATATAGAACAACACAACAATAAAAATAGTGATTGAAATACTTTAGAACATATAGAACAACACAACAATAAAAATAGTAATTGAAATACTTTAGAACATATAGAACAACACAACAATAAAAAATAGTGATTGAAATACTTTAGAACATATAGAACAACACAACCATAAAAGAAATAGTGATTAAAATACTTTAGAACATATAGAACAGCACAACAATAAAAAATAGTGTTTGAAATACTTTAGAACATATAAAACAATACAACAATAAAAAATAGTGATTGAAATACTTTAGAACATATAAAACAATACAACAATAAAAAATAGTGATTGAAATACTTTAGAACATATAAAACAATACAACAATAAAAAATAGTGATTAAAATACTTTAGAACATATAGAACAAGACAACAATAAAAAATAGTGATTGAAATACTTTAGAACATATAAAACAATACAACAATAAAAAATAGTGATTGAAATACTTTAGAACATATAGAACAACACAACAATAAAAAATAGTGATTGAAATACTTTAGAACATATAGAACAACACAACATTAAAAAATAGTGATTGAAATACTTTAGAACATATAGAAAAACACAACAATAAAAAATAGTGATTGAAATACTTTAGAACATATAGAACAACACAACAATAAAAATAGTGATTGAAATACTTTAGAACATATAGAACAACACAACAATATAAATTGTGATTGAAATACTTTAGAAAATATATAACAACACAACAATAAAAAATAGTTATTGAAATACTTTAGAACATATAAAACAACACAACAATAAAAAATAGTGATTGAAATACTTTAGAACATATAGAACAACACAACAATAAAAATAGTGATTGAAATACTTTAGAACATATAGAACAACACAACAATAAAAATAGTGATTGAAATACTTTAGAACATATAGAACAACACAACAATAAAAATAGTGATTTAAATACTTTAGAACATATAGAACAACACAACAATAAAAAATAGTGATTGAAATACTTTAGAACTTATAGAACAACACAAAAATAAAAAATAGTGATTTAAATACTTTAGAACATATAGAACAAAACAAAAATAAAAAATAGTTATTGAAATACTTTAGAACATATAGAACAACACAACAATACTAAATAGTGAATGAAATACTTTAGAACATATAGAACAGCACAACAATAAAACAGCGATTGAAATACTTTAGAACATATAGAACAGCAATAAAATACAAAAAAAGTTAGTGAAATACTTTAGAACATATAGAACAAGACAACAATACAAAATAGTGATTGAAATACTTAAGAACATATAGAACAACACCACAATAAAAACAGTGATTGAAATACTTTAGAACATATAGAACAACACAACCATTAAAAATAGTTATTGAAATACTTTAGAACATATAGAACAACACAACAATAAAAAATAGTTATTGAAATAGTTTAGAACATATAGAACAACACAACAAAAAAAATAGTGATTGAAATACTTTAGAACATATAGAACAACACAACAATAAACCAATAGTTATTGAAATACTTTAGAACATATAGAACAACACAACAATAAAAAATAGTGATTGAAATACTTTAGAACATATAGAAAAACACAACAATACAAAATAGTGATTGAAATACTTTAGAACATATGGAACAACACAACATAAAAAATAGTAATTGAAATACTTTAGAACATATAGAACAACACAACAATAAAAAATAGTGATTGAAATACTTTAGAACATATAGAACAACACAACAATAAAAGAAATAGTGATTAAAATACTTTAGAACATATAGAACAGCACAACAATAAAAAAATAGTGTTCGAAATACTTTAGAACATATAAAACAATACAACAATAGAAAATAGTGATTTAAATACTGTAGACCATATAGAAAAACACAACAATAAAAAATAGTGATTGAAATACTTTAGAACATATAGAACAACACAACAATAAAAATAGTGATTGAAATACTTTAGAACATATAGAACAATACAACAATAAAAATAGTGATTGAAATACTTTAGAAAATATAGAACAACACAAAAATAAAAATAGTGATTGAAATACTTTAGAACATATAGTACAATACAACAATAACATTAGTGATTGAAATACTTTAGAACATATAGAACAGCACAACAATAAAAGAAAAAGTGATTAAAATACTTTAGAACATATAGAACAGCACAACAATAAAAAAGTAGTGTTTGAAATACTTTAGAACATATAGAACAACACAACAATAAAAAATAGTGATTGAAATACTTTAGAACATATAGAACAGCACAACAATAAAAAATAGTGATTGAAATACTTTAGAACATATAGAACAACACAACAATACAAAATAGTGATTGAAATACTTTAGAACATATAGAACAACACAACAATAAAAAATAGTGATTGAAATACTTTAGAACATATAGAACAACACAACAATAAAAAATAGTTATTGAAATACTTTAGAAAATATAGAACAACACAACAATGAAAAATAGTTATTGAAATACTTTAGAACATATAGAACAACACAACAATAAAAATAGTGATTTAAATACTTTAGAACATATAGAACAACACAACAATAAAAAATAGTTATTGAAATACTTTAGAACATATAGAACAACACAACAATACAAAATAGTGATTGAAATACTTTAGAACATATAGAACGACACAAAAATTAAAAATAGTTATTGAAATACTTTAGAACATATAGAACAACACAACAATAAAAATAGTTATTGAAATACTTTAGAACATATAGTACAATACAACAATAAAAATAGTGATTGAAATACTTTAGAACATATAGAACAGCACAACAATAAAAGAAATAGTGATTAAAATACTTTAGAACATATAGAACAGCACAACAATAAAAAAGTAGTGTTTGAAATACTTTAGAACATATAGAACAACACAACAATAAAAAATAGTGATTGAAATACTTTAGAACATATAGAACAGCACAACAATAAAAAATAGTGATTGAAATACTTTAGAACATATAGAACAACACAACAATACAAAATAGTGATTGAAATACTTTAGAACATATAGAACAACACAACAATAAAAAATAGTGATTGAAATACTTTAGAACATATAGAACAACACAACAATAAAAAATAGTTATTGAAATACTTTAGAAAATATAGAACAACACAACAATAAAAAATAGTGATTGAAATACTTTAGAACATATAGAACAACACAACAATAAAAATAGTGATTTAAATACTTTAAAACATATAGAACAACACAACAATAAAAAATAGTTATTGAAATACTTTAGAACATATAGAACAACACAACAATACAAAATAGTGATTGAAATACTTTAGAACATATAGAACGGCACAAAAATTAAAAATAGTTATTGAAATACTTTAGAACATATAGAACAACACAACAATAAAAAATAGTGATTGAAATACTTTAGAACATATAGAACAACACAACAATAAAAATAGTGATTGAAATACTTTAGAACATATAGAACAACACAACAATATAAATTGTGATTGAAATACTTTAGAACATATAGAACAACACAACAATAAAAAATAGTTATTGCAATATTTAGAACATATAGAACAACACAACAATAAAAAATAGTGATTGAAATACTTTAGAACATATAGAACAACACAACAATAAAAAATAGTGATTGAAATACTTTAGAACATATAGAACAACACAACAATAAAAAAAGTGATTGAAATACTTTAGAACATATAGAACAACACAACAATAAAAAATAGTGATTGAAATACTTTAGAACATATAGAACAACACAACAATAAAAAATAGTGATTGAAATACTTTTAGAACATATAGAACAAGACAACAATAAAAGAAATAGTGATTTAAATACTTTAGAACATATAGAACAACACAACAATAAAAATAGTGATTGAAATACTTTAGAACATATAGAACAACACAACAATAAAAATAGTGCTTGAAATACTTTAGAACATATAGAACAACACAACAATAAAAATAGTAATTGAAATACTTTAGAACATATAGAACAACACAACAATAAAAAATAGTGATTGAAATACTTTAGAACATATAGAACAACCCAACCATAAAAGAAATAGTGATTAAAATACTTTAGAACATATAGAACAGCACAACCATAAAAAATAGTGTTTGAAATACTTTAGAACATATAAAACAATACAACAATAAAAAATAGTGATTGAAATACTTTAGAACATATAAAACAATACAACAATAAAAAATAGTGATTGAAATACTTTAGAACATATAAAACAATACAACAATAAAAAATAGTGATTAAAATACTTTAGAACATATACAACAACACAACAATAAAAAATAGTGATTGAAATACTTTAGAACATATAAAACAATACAACAATAAAAAATAGTGATTGAAATACTTTAGAACATATAGAACAACACAACAATAAAAAATAGTGATTGAAATACTTTAGAACATATAGAACAACACAACAATAAAAAATAGTGATTGAAATACTTTAGAACATATAGAAAAACACAACAATAAAAAATAGTGATTGAAATACTTTAGAACATATAGAACAACACAACAATAAAAATAGTGATTGAAATACTTTAGAACATATAGAACAACACAACAATATAAATTGTGATTGAAATACTTTAGAACATATAGAACAACACAACAATAAAAAATAGTTATTGAAATACTTTAGAACATATAAAACAACACAACAATAAAAAATAGTGATTGAAATACTTTAGAACATATAGAACAACACAACAATAAAAATAGTGATTGAAATACTTTAGAACATATAGAACAACACAACAATAAAAATAGTGTTTGAAATACTTTAGAACATATAGAACAACACAACAATAAAAATAGTTATTTAAATACATTAGAACATATAGAACAACACAATTATAAAAAATAGTTATTGAAATACTTTAGAACATATAGAACAACACAAAAATAAAAAATAGTGATTTAAATACTTTAGAACATATAGAACAAAACAAAAATAAAAAATAGTTATTGAAATACTTTAGAACATATAGAACAACACAACAATACTAAATAGTGAATGAAATACTTAAGAACATATAGAACAGCACAACAATAAAACAGCGATTGAAATACTTTAGAACATATAGAACAAGACAACAATACAAAATAGTGATTGAAATATTAAGAACATATAGAACAACACCACAATTAAAAATAGTGATTGAAATACTTTAGAACATATAGAACAACACAACCATTAAAAATAGTTATTGAAATACTTTAGAACATATAGAACAACACAACAATAAAAAATAGTTATTGAAATAGTTTAGAACATATAGAACAACACAACAAAAAAAAATAGTGATTGAAATACTTTAGAACATATAGAACAACACAACAATAAACCAATAGTGATTGAAATACTTTAGAACATATAGAACAACACAACAATAAAAAATAGTGATTGAAATACTTTAGAACATATAGAAAAACACAACAATACAAAATAGTGATTGAAATACTTTAGAACATTTAGAACGATACAACAGTAAAAAAAGTGATTGAAATACTTTAGAACATATAGAACAGCACAACAATAAAATAGTGATTGAAATACTTTAGAACATATAGAACAACACAACAATAAAAATAGTGATTGAAATACTTTAGAACATATGGAACAACACAACATAAAAAATAGTAATTGAAATACTTTAGAACATATAGAACAACACAACAATTAAAAATAGTGATTGAAATACTTTAGAACATATAGAACAATACAACAATAAAAGAAATAGTGATTAAAATACTTTAGAACATATAGAACAGCACAACAATAAAAAAATAGTGTTCGAAATACTTTAGAACATATAAAACAATACAACAATAGAAAATAGTGATTTAAATACTGTAGACCATATAGAACAACACAACAATAAAAAATAGTGATTGAAATACTTTAGAACATATAGAACAACACAACAATAAAAATAGTGATTGAAATACTTTAGAACATATAGAACAATACAACAATAAAAAATAGTGATTGAAATACTTTAGAAAATATAGAACAACACAAAAATAAAAATAGTGATTGAAATACTTTAGAACATATAGTACAATACAACAATAAAAAAAGTGATTGAAATACTTTAGAACATAAAAAACAATACAACAATAAAAAATAATGATTGAAATACTTTAGAACATATAGAACAACACAACAATAAAAAGTAGTGATTGAAATACTTTAGAACATATAGAACAGCAATAAAATACAAAAAAAGTTAGTGATATACTTTAGAACATATAGAACAAGAACACAATACAAAATAGTGATTGAAATACTTAAGAACATATAGAACAACACCACAATTAAAAATAGTGATTGAAATACTTTAGAACATATAGAACAACACAACAATTAAAAATAGTTATTGAAATACTTTAGAACATATAGAACAACACAACAATAAAAAATAGTTATTGAAATAGTTTAGAACATATAGAACAACACAACAAAAAAAATAGTGATTGAAATACTTTAGAACATATAGAACAACACAACAATAAACCAATAGTTATTGAAATACTTAGAACATATAGAACAACACAACAATAAAAAATAGTGATTGAAATACTTTAGAACATATAGAAAAACACAACAATACAAAATAGTGACTGAAATACTTCAGAACATATAGAACGATACAACAGTAAAAAAAAGTGATTGAAATAATTTAGAACATATAGAACAGCACAACAATAAAATAGTGATTGAAATACTTTAGAACATATAGAACAACACAACAATAAAATTAGTGATTGAAATACTTTAGAACATATGGAACAACACAACATAAAAAATTGTAATTGAAATACTTTAGAACATATAGAACAACACAACAATTAAAAATAGTGATTGAAATACTTTAGAACATATAGAACAACACAACAATAAAAGAAATAGTGAGTGAAATACTTTAGAACATATAGAACAGCACAACAATAAAAAAATAGTGTTCGAAATACTTTAGAACATATAAAACAATACAACAATAGAAAATAGTGATTGAAATACTGTAGACCATATAGAACAACACAACAATAAAAAATAGTGATTGAAATACTTTAGAACATATAGAACAACACAACAATAAAAATAGTGATTGAAATACTTTAGAACATATAGAACAATACAACAATAAAAAATAGTGATTGAAATACTTTAGAAAATATAGAACAACACAAAACTAAAAATAGTGATTGAAATACTTTAGAACATATAGTACAATACAACAATAAAAATAGTGATTGAAATACTTTAGAACATATAGAACAGCACAACAATAAAAGAAATAGTGATTAGAATACTTTAGAACATATAGAACAGCACAACAATAAAAAATAGTGTTTGAAATACTTTAGAACATATAAAACAATACAACAATAAGAAATAGTGATTGAAATACTTTAGAACATATAGAACAGCACAACAATAAAAGAAATAGTGATTGAAATACTTTAGAACATATAGAACAGCACAATAATAAAAAAAATAGTGTTTGACATATTTAGAACATATAAAACAATACAACAATAAAAAATAGTTATTGAAATACTTTAGAACATGTAGAACAACACAAAAATAAAAATAGTGATTGAAATACTTTAGAACATATAGAACAATACAACAATAAAAAATAGTGATTGAAATACTTTAGAACATATAGAACAACACAACAATAAAAAATAGTGATTGAAATACTTTAGAACATATAGAACAACACAACAATACAAAATAGTGATTGAAATACTTTAGAACATATAGAACAATACAACAATAAAAAATAGTGATTGAAATAATTTAGAACATATAGAACAACACAACAATAAAAATAGTGATTGAAATACTTTAGCACATATAGAACAATACAACAATAAAAAATAGTTATTGACATACTTTAGAACATATAGAACAACAAAACAATATAAATTGTGATTGCAATACTTAAGAACATATAGAACAACACAACAATAAAAGAAATAGTGATTGAAATACTTTAGAACATATAGAACAGCACAACAATAAAAAATAGTGTTTGAAATACTTTAGAACATATAAACACAATACAACAACAAAAAATAGTGATTGAAATACTTTAGAACATATAGAACAACACAACAATAAAAAATAGTGATTGAAATACTTTAGAACATATAGAACAACACAACAATAAAAAATAGTGATTGAAATACTTTAGAACATATAGAACAACACAACAATAAACAATAGTGATTGAAATACTTTAGACAATATAGAACAACACAACAATAAAAAATAGTGATTGAAATACTTTAGAACATATAGAAACGCACAACAATAAAAATAGTGATTGAAATACTTTAAAACATATAGAACAATACAACAATAAAAAATAGTGATTGAAATACTTTAGAACATATAGAACAGCACAACAATAAAAGAAATAGTGATTGAAATACTTTAGAACATATAGAACAACACAACAATACAAAATAGTGATTGAAATACTTTAGAACATATAGAACAATACAACAATAAAAAATAGTGATTGAAATACTTTAGAACATATAGAACAACACAACAATAAAAATAGTGATTGAAATATTTTAGCACATATAGAACAATACAACAATAAAAAATAGTTATTGACATACTTTAGAACATATAGAACAACAAAACAATAAAAAATAGTGATTGAAATACTTTAGAACATATAGAACAACACAACAATAAAAGAAATAGTGATTGAAATACTTTAGAACATATAGAACAGCACAACAATAAAAAATAGTGTTTGAAATACTTTAGAACATATAAACACAATACAACAACAAAAAATAGTGATTGAAATACTTTAGAACATATAGAACAACACAACAATAAAAAATAGTGATTGAAATACTTTAGAACATATAGAACAACACAACAATAAAAAATAGTGATTGAAATACTTTAGAACATATAGAACAACACAACAATAAAAAATAGTGATTGAAATACTTTAGAACATATAGAACAACACAACAATAAAAAATAGTGATTGAAATACTTTAGAACATATAGAACAGCAATAAAATACAAAAAAAGTTAGTGAAATACTTTAGAACATATAGAACAAGACAACAATACAAAATAGTGATTGAAATACTTAAGAACATATAGAACAACACCACAATTAAAAATAGTGATTGAAATACTTTAGAACATATAGAACAACACAACAATTAAAAATAGTTATTGAAATACTTTAGAACATATAGAACAACACAACAATAAAAAATAGTTATTGAAATAGTTTAGAACATATAGAACAACACAACAATACAAAATAGTGATTGAAATACTTTAGAACATATAGAACGATACAACAGTAAAAAAAGTGATTGAAATACTTTACAACATATAGAACAGCACAACAATAAAATAGTGATTGAAATACTTTAGAACATATAGAACAACACAACAATAAAAATAGTGATTGAAATACTTTAGAACATATGGAACAACACAACATAAAAAATAGTGATTGAAATACTTTAGAACATATAGAACAACACAACAATTAAAAATAGTGATTGAAATACTTTAGAACATATAGAACAACACAACAATAAAAGAAATAGTGATTGAAATACTTTAGAACATATAGAACAGCACAACAATAAAAAAACAGTGTTCAAAATACTTTAGAACATATAAAACAATACAACAATAGAAAATAGTGATTGAAATACTGTAGACCATATAGAACAACACAACAATAAAAAATAGTGATTGAAATACTTTAGAACATATAGAACAACACAACAATAAAAATAGTGATTGAAATACTTTAGAACATATAGAACAATACAACAATAAAAAATAGTGATTGAAATACTTTAGAAAATATAGAACAACACAAAAATAAAAATAGTGATTGAAATACTTTAGAACATATAGTACAATACAACAATAAAAATAGTGATTGAAATACTTTAGAACATATAGAACAGCACAACAATAAAAGAAATAGTGATTAAAATACTTTAGAACATATAGAACAGCACAACAATAAAAAATAGTGTTTGAAATACTTTAGAACATATAAAACAATACAACAATAAGAAATAGTGATTGAAATACTTTAGAACATATAGAACAGCACAACAATAAAAGAAATAGTGATTGAAATACTTTAGAACATATAGAACAGCACAATAATAAAAAAAATTGTGTTTGACATATTTAGAACATATAAAACAATACAACAATAAAAAATAGTTATTGAAATACTTTAGAACATGTAGAACAACACAAAAATAAAAATAGTGATTGAAATACTTTAGAACATATAGAACAATACAACAATAAAAAATAGTGATTTAAATACTTTAGAACATATAGAACAACACAACAATAAAAAATAGTGATTGAAATACTTTAGAACATATAGAACAACACAACAATACAAAATAGTGATTGAAATACTTTAGAACATATAGAACAATACAACAATAAAAAATAGTGATTGAAATACTTTAGAACATATAGAACAACACAACAATAAAAATAGTGATTGAAATACTTTAGCATCTATAGAACAATACAACAATACAAAATAGTTATTTACATACTTTAGAACATATAGAACAACAAAACAATACAAAATAGTGATTGAAATACTTTAGAACATATAGAACAACACAACAATAAAAGAAATAGTGATTGAAATACTTTAGAACATATAGAACAGCACAACAATAAAAAATAGTGTTTGAAATACTTTAGAACATATAAACACAATACAACAACAAAAAATAGTGATTGAAATACTTTAGAACATATAGAACAACACAACAATAAAAAATAGTGATTGAAATACTTTAGAACATATAGAACAACACAACAATTAAAAATAGTGATTGAAATACTTTAGAACATATAGAACAACACAACAATAAACAATAGTGATTGAAATACTTTAGAACATATAGAAAAACACAACAATAAAAAATAGTGATTGAAATACTTTAGAACATATAGAACAGCACAACAATAAAAATAGTGATTGAAATACTTTAAAACATATAGAACAATACAACAATAAAAAATAGTGATTGAAATACTTTAGAACATATAGAACAGCACAACAATAAAAGAAATAGTGATTGAAATTCTTTAGAACATATAGAACAGCACAACAATAAAAAATAGTGTTTGAATTACTTTAGAACATATTAACACATTACAACAACAAAAAATAGTGATTGAAATACTTTAGAACATAAAGAACAACACAACAATTAAAAATAGTGATTGAAATACTTTAGAACATATAGAACAACACAACAATAAAAAATAGAGATTGAAATACTTTAGAACATATAGAACAACACAACAATAAAAAATAGTGATTGAAATACTTTAGAACATATAGAACAACACAACAATAAAAAATAGTGATTGAAATACTTTAGAACATATAGAACAGCACAACAATAAAAAATAGTGATTGAAATACTTTAGAACATATAGAACAACACAACAATACAAAATAGTGATTGAAATACTTTAGGACCTATAGAACAACACAACAATAAAAAATAGTGATTGAAATACTTTAGAACATATAGAACAACACAACAATAAAAAATAGTTATTGAAATACTTTAGAACATATAGAACAACAAAAACATAAAAATAGTGATTCGAATACTTTAGAACATATAGAACAAGACAACAATACAAAATAGTGATTGAAATACCTTAGACCATATAGAACAGCACAACAATAAAAAAGTTATTGAAATACCTTATAACATATAGAACAGCAATAAAATAAAAAAAAAGTTATTGAAATACTTTAGAACATATAGAACAAGACAACAATAAAAAAATAGTGATTGATATACTTAAGAACATATAGAACAACACAACAATAAAAAAATAGTGATTGAAATACTTTAGAACATATAGAACAACACAACAATAAAAAATAGTGATTGAAATAAATTAGAAGATATAGAACAACACAACAATAAAAAATAGTGATTGCAATACTTCAGAACATATAGAACAACACAACAATAAAAAATAGTGATTGAAATACTTTAGAACATATAGAACGATACAACAATAAAAAAAGTGATTGAAATACTTTAGAACATATAGAACAGCACAACAATAAAAATAGTGATTGAAATACGTTAGAACATATAGAACAACACAACAATAAAAATAGTGATTGAAATACTTTAGAACATATAGAACAACACATCAATAAAAACAGTAATTGAAATACTTTAGAACATATAGAACAACACAACAATAAAATAGTGATTGAAATACTTTAGAACATATAGAACAACACAACAATAAACGAAATAGTGATTAAAATACTTTAGAACATATAGACCAGCACAACAATAAAAAAATAGTGTTTGAAATACTTTAGAACATATAAAACAATACAACAATAAAAAATAGTGATTGAAATACTTTAGAACATATAGAACAAAACAACAATAAAAAATAGTGATTGAAATACTTTAGAACATATAGAACAACACAAAAATAAAAATACTGATTGAAATACTTTAGAACATATAGAACAATACAACCATAAAAAATAGTGATTGTCATACTTTAGAACATATAGAACAACACAACAATAAAAATAGTGATTGAAATACTTTAGAACATATAGAACAAGACAACAATAAAAAATAGTGATTGAAATACTGTAGAACATATAGAACAGCACAACAATAAAAGAAATAGTGATTAACATAATTTAGAACATATAGAACAGCACAACAATAAAAAAATAGTGTTTGAAATACTTTAGAACATATAAAACAATACAACAATAAAAAATAGTGATTGAAATATTTTAAAACATATAGAACAGCACAACAATAAAAGAAATAGTGATTAAAATACTTTAGAACATATAGCACAGCACAACAAAAAAATATAGTGTTTGACATACTTTAGAACATATAAAACAATACAACAATAAAAAATAGTTATTGAAATACTTTAGAACATATAGAACAATACAACAATAAAAAATAGTCATTGAAATACTTTAGAACATATAGAACAATACAACAATAAAAAATAGTGATTGAAATACTTTAGAACATATAGAACAACACAACAATAAAAATAGTGATTGAAACACATTAGAACATATAGAACAACACAACAATAAAAAATAGTGATTGAAATACTTTAGAACATATAGAACAACACAACAATAAAAAATAGTGATTGCAATACTTTAGAACATATAGAACAACACAACAATAAAAATAGTGATTTAAATACTTTAGAACATATAGAACAACACAACAATAAAAAATAGTGATTGCAATACTTTAGAACATATAGAACAACACAACAATAAAAAATAGTGATTGCAATACTTTAGAACATATGGAACAACACAACAATAAAAATAGTGATTGAAATACTTTAGAACATATAGAACAACACAACAATAAAAATAGTGATTGAAATACTTTAGAACATATAGAACAATACAACAATAAAAACTAGTGAGTGAAATACTTTAGAACATATAGAACAACACAACAATAAAAATAGTGATTGAAATACTTTAAAACATAGAGAACAATACAACAATAAAAAATAGTGATTGAAATACTTTAGAACATATAAAACAGCACAACAATAAAAGAAATAGTGATTGAAATACTTTAGAACATATAGAACAGCACAACAATAAAAAATAGTGATTGAAATACTTTAGAACATATAAAACAGCACAACAAAAAAAAATAGTGTTTGAAATACTTTAGAACATAAAAAACAATACAACCATAAAAAATAGTGATTGAAATACTTTAGAACATATAGAACAGCACAACAATCAAAAATAGTGATTGAAATACTTTAGAACATATAGAACAACACAACAATACACAATGGTGATTGAAATACTTTAGAACGTATAGAACAACACAACAATAAAAAGTAGTGATTGAAATACTTTAGAACATATAGAACAACACAACAATAAAAAATAGTGATTGAAATACTTTAGAACATATAGAACGACAAAAATAAAAAATAGTTATTGGAATACTTTAGAACATATAGAACAACACAACAATAAAAAATAGTGATTGAAATACTTTAGAACATATAGAACAACACAACAATAAAAATAGTGATTGAAATAGTTTAGAACATATAGAACAACACAACAATAAAAATAGTTATTGAAATACTTTAGAACATATAGAACAACACAACAATAAAAAATAATTATTGAAATACTTTAGAACATATAGAACAACACAACAATAAAAATAGTGATTGAAATACTTTAGAACATATAGAACAACACAACAATAAAAATAGTGATTGAAATACATTAGAACATATAGAACAACACAACAATAAAAAATAGTGATTGAAATACTTTAGAAAATATAGAACAACACAACAATACAAAATAGTGATTGAAATACTTAAGAACATATAGAACAGCACAACAATAAAAAATAGTTATTGAAATACTTTAGAACATATAGAACAGCAACAAAATAAAAAAAAGTTATTGAAATACTTTAGAACATATAGAACAAGACAACAATAAAAAATAGTGATTGATATACTTTAGAACATATAGAACAACACAACAATAAAAAAATAGCGATTGAAATACTTTAGAACATATAGAACAACACAACAATAAAAAATAGTGATTGAAATACATGAGAAGATATAGAACAACACAACAATAAAAAATAGTGATTGAAATACTTTAGAACATATAGAACAACACAACAATAAAAAATAGTGATTGAAATACTTTAGAACATATAGAACAACACAACAATTAAAAATAGTTATTGAAATACTTTAGAACATATAGAACAACACAACAATAAAAAATAGTTATTGAAATACTTTAGAACATGTAGAACAACACAACAATAAAAATAGTGATTGAAATACTTTAGATCATATACAACAATACAACAATAAAAAATAGTGATTGAAATACTTTAGAACATGTAGAACAATACAACAATAAAAATAGTGATTGAAATACTTTAGAACATATAAAACAATACAACAATAAAAAATAGTGATTGAAATACTTTAAAACATATATAACAACACAACAATAAAAAATAGTTAATAAATAAAAACATAGTCATTGAAATACTGTAGAACATATAGAACAACACAACAATAAAAATAGTGATTGACATACCTTAGAACATATAGAACAACACAACAATAAAAATAGTGATTGAAATACTTAAGAACATATAGAACAATACAACAATAAAAAATAGTTATTGAAATACTTTAGAACATATAGAACAATACAACAATAAGAAAATAGTGATTGAAATACTTTAGAACATATAGAACAACACAACAATAAAAAATAGTTATTGAAATCCTTTAGAACATATAGAACAACACAACAATAAAAAATAGTGATTGAAATACTTTAGAAAATATAGAACAACACAACAACAAAAAATAGTGATTGAAATACTTTAGAACATATAGAACAAAACAACAAACAAATAGTTAGTGAAATAGTTTAGAACATATAGAACAACACAACAATAAAAAATAGTGATTGAAATACTTTAGAATATATAGAACAACACAACAATAAAAAATAGTTATTGAAATACTTTAGAACATATAGAACAACACAAAAATAAAAAATAGTTATTGAAATACTTTAGAACATATAGAAGAAGACAACAATACAAAATAGTGATTGAAATACTTTAGACCATATAGAACAGCACAACAATAAAAAAGTGATTGAAATACCTTAGAACATATAGAACAGCAATAAAATAAAAAAAAGTTATTGAAATACTTTAGAACATATAGAACAAGACAACAATAAAAAAATAGTGATTGATATACTTAAGAACATATAGAACAACACAACAATAAAAAATAGTGATTGAAATACATTAGAACATATAGAACAACACAACAATAAAAATAGTGATTGAAATACATTAGAAGATATAGAACAACACAACAATAAAAAATAGTGATTGCAATACTTCAGAACATATAGAACAACACAACAATAAAAAATAGTGATTGAAATACTTTAGAACATATAGAACAACACAACAATAAAAATAGTGATTGAAATACTTTAGAACATATAAAACAGCACAACAATAAAAGAAATAGTGATTGAAATACTTTAGAACATATAGAACAGCACAACAATAGAAAAATAGTGTTTGAAATACTTTAGAACATATAAAACAATACAACAATAAAAAATAGTGATTGAAATACTGTAGAACATATAGAACAGCACAACAATAAAAGAAATAGTGATTAAAATACTTTAGAACATATAAAACAGCACAACAAAAAAAAATAGTGTTTGAAATACTTTAGAACATATAAAACAATACAACCATAAAAAATAGTGATTGAAATACTTTAGAACGTATAGAACAACACAACAATAAAAAATAGTGATTGAAATACTTTAGAACATATAGAACAACACAACAATAAAAAAGTGATTGAAATACCTTAGAACATATAGAACAGCAATAAAATAAAAAAAAGTTATTGAAATACTTTAGAACATATAGAACAAGACAACAATAAAAAAATAGTGATTGATATACTTAAGAACATATAGAACAACACAACAATAAAAAAATAGTGATTGAAATACTTTAGAACATATAGAACAACACAACAATAAAAAATAGTGATTGAAATACATTAGAAGATATAGAACAACACAACAATAAAAAATAGTGATTGCAATACTTCAGAACATATAGAACAACACAACAATAAAAAATAGTGATTGAAATACTTTAGAACATATAGAACGATACAAAAATAAAAAAAGTGATTGAAATACTTTAGAACATATAGAACAGCACAACAATAAAAATAGTGATTGAAATACTTTAGAACATATAGAACAACACAACAATAAAAATAGTGATTGAAATACTTTAGAACATATAGAACAACATAACAATAAAAACAGTAATTGAAATACTTTAGAACATATAGAACAATACAACAATAAAAAATAGTGATTGAAATACTGTAGAACATATAGAACAGCACAACAATAAAATAAATAGTGATTAAAATACTTTAGAACATATAGAACAGCACAACAATAAAAAAATAGTGTTTGAAATACTTTAGAACATATAAAACAATACAACAATAAAAAATAGTGATTGAAATACTTTAAAACATAAAGAACAGCACAACAATAAAAGAAATAGTGATTAAAATACTTTAGAACATATAGCACAGCACAATAATAAAAAAAAAGTGTGTGAATTACTTTAGAACATATAAAACAATACAACAATAAAAAATAGTGATTGAAATACTTTAGAAAATATAGAACAATACAACAATAAAAAATAGTGATTGAAATACTTTAGAACATATAGAACAATACAACAATAAAAAATAGTGATTTAAATACTTTAGAACATATAGAACAACACAACAATAAAAGTAGTGATTTAAACACTTTAGAACATATAGAACAACACAACAATAAAAAATAGTGATTGAAATACTTTAGAACATATAGAACAACACAACAATAAAAAATAGTGATTGCAATACTTTAGAACATATAGAACAACACAACAATAAAAATAGTGATTGAAATACTTAAGAACATATAGAACAATACAACAATAAAAAATAGTGATTGAAATACTTTTGAACATATAGAACAACACAACAATAAAAATAGTGATTGAAATACTTTAAAACATATAGAACAATACAACAATAAAAAATAGTGATTGAAATACTTTAGAACATATAGAACAACACAACAATAAAAAATAGTGATTGAAATACTTTAGAACATATGAAAAAGCACAACAATAAAAGAAATAGTGATTGAAATACTTTAGAACATATAGAACAGCACAACAATAGAAAAACAGTGTTTGAAATACTTTAGAACATATAAAACAATACAACAATAAAAAATAGTGATTGAAATACTTTAGAACTTATAGAACAGCACAACAATAAAAGAAATAGTGATTAAAATACTTTAGAACATATAAAACAGCACAACAAAAAAATAGTGTTTGAAATACTTTAGAACATATAAAACAATACAACCATAAAAAATAGTGATTGAAATACTTTAGAACATATAGAACAACACAACAATAAGAAATAGTGATTGAAATACTTTAGAACATATAGAACGACACAACAATACAAAATAGTGATTGAGATACTTTAGAACGTATAGAACAACACAACAATAAAAAATAGTGATTGAAATACTTTAGAACATATAGAACAACACAACAATAAAAAAAAGTGATTGAAATACTTTAGAACATATAGAACGACAAAAATAAAAAATAGTTATTGGAATACTTTAGAACATATAGAACAACACAACAATAAAAAATAGTGATTGAAATACTTTAGAACATATAGAACAACACAACAATAAAAATAGTGATTGAAATAGTTTAGAACATATAGAACAACACAACAATAAAAATAGTTATTGAAATACTTTAGAATATATAGAACAGCACAACAATAAAAATAGTGATTGAAATACTTTAGAACATATAGAACAACACAACAATAAAAATAGTGATTGAAATACTTTAGAACATATAGAACAACACAACAATAAAAATAGTGATTGAAATACTTTAGAACATATAGAACAACACAACAATAAAAATAGATATTGAAATACTTTAGAACATATAGAACAACACAACAATAAAAAATAGTGATTGAAATACATTAGAACATATAGAACAACACCAAAAATAAAAAATAGTTATTAAATACTGTAGAACATATAGAACAACACAACAATAAAAAATAGTGATTGAAATACTTTAGAACATATAGAACAACACAACAATAAAAATAGTGATTGAAATACTTTAGAACATATAGAACAACACAAAAATAAAAATAGTGATTGAAATACTTTAGAACATATAGAACAAGACAACAATACAAAATAGTGATTGAAATACTTTAGAACATATAGAACAGCACAACAATAAAAAAGTGATTGAAATTCCTTAGAACATATAGAACAGCAATAAAATAAAAAAAAGTTATTGAAATACTTTAGAACATATAGAACAAGACAACAATAAAAAAATAGTGATTGATATACTTAAGAACATATAGAACAACACAACAATAAAAAAATAGTGATTGAAATACTTTAGAACATATAGAACAACACAACAATAAAAAATAGTGATTGAAATACATTAGAAGATATAGAACAACACAACAATAAAAAATAGTGATTGCAATACTTCAGAACATATAGAACAACACAACAATAAAAAAAGTGATTGAAATACTTTAGAACATATATGACAGCACAACAATAAAAATAGTGATTGAAATACTTTAGAACATATAGAACAACACAACAATAAAAACAGTAATTGAAATACTTTAGAACATATAGAACAATACAACAATAAAAAATAGTGATTGAAATACTGTAGAACATATAGAACAGCACAACAATAAAAGAAATAGTGATTAAAATACTTTAGAACATATAGAACAGCACAACAATAAAAAAATAGTGTTTGAAATACTTTAGAACATATAAAACAATACAACAATAAAAAATAGTGATTGAAATACTTTAAAACATATAGAACAGCACAACAATAAAAGAAATAGTGATTAAAATACTTTAGAACATATAGCACAGCACAACAATAAAAAAATAGTGTTTGAAATACTTTAGAACATATAAAACAATACAACAATAAAAAATAGTGATTGAAATACTTTAGAACATATAGAACAATACAACAATAAAAAATAGTGATTGAAATACTTTAGAACATATAGAACAACACAACAATAAAAATAGTGATTGAAACACTTTAGAACATATAGAACAACACAACAATAAAAAATAGTGATTGAAATACATTAGAAGATATAGAACAACACAACAATAAAAAATAGTGATTGCAATACTTTAGAACATATAGAACAACACAACAATAAAAATAGTGATTGAAATACTTTAGAACATATAGAACAATACAACAATAAAAAATAGTGATTGAAATACTTTAGAACATATAGAACAACACAACAATAAAAATAGTGATTGAAATACTTTAAAACATATAGAACAATACAACAATAAAAAATAGTGATTGAAATACTTTAGAACATATAGAACAATACAACAATAAAAAATAGTGATTGAAATACTTTAGAACATATAAAACAGCACAACAATAAAAGAAATAGTGATTGAAATACTTTAGAACATATAGAACAGCACAACAATAGAAAAATAGTGTTTGAAATACTTTAGAACATATAAAACAATACAACAATAAAAAATAGTGATTAAAATACTTTAGAACATATAGAACAGCACAACAATAAAAGAAATAGTGATTAAAATACTTTAGAACATATAAAACAGCAAAACAAAAAAAAATAGTGTTTGAAATACTTTAGAACATATAAAACAATACAACCATAAAAAATAGTGATTGAAATACTTTAGAACATATAGAACAACACAACAATCAAAAATAGTGATTGAAATACTTTAGAACATATAGAACAACACAACAATACAAAATAGTGATTGAAATACTTTAGAACGTATAGAACAACACAACAATAAAAAATAGTGATTGAAATACTTTAGAACATATAGAACAACACAACAATAAAAAATAGTGATTGAAATACTTTAGAACATATAGAACGACAAAAATAAAAAATAGTTATTGGAATACTTTAGAACATATAGAACAACACAACAATAAAAAATAGTGATTGAAATACTTTAGAACATATAGAACAACACAACAATAAAAATAGTGATTGAAATAGTTTAGAACATATAGAACAACACAACAATAAAAATAGTGATTGAAATACTTTAGAATATATAGAACAACACAACAATAAAAAATAATTATTGAAATACTTTAGAACATATAGAACAACACAACAATAAAAATAGTGATTGAAATACTTTAGAACATATAGAACAACACAACAATAAAAATAGTGATTGAAATACTTTAGAACATATAGAACAACACAACAATAAAAATAGTTATTGAAATACTTTAGAACATATAGAACAACACAACAATAAAAAATAGTGATTGAAATACATTAGAACATATAGAACAACACAAAAATAAAAAATAGTTATTAAATACTGTAGAACATATAGAACAACACAACAATAAAAAATAGTGATTGAAATACTTTAGAACATATAGAACAACACAACAATAAAAAATAGTGATTGAAATACTTTAGAACATATAGAACAACACAACAATACAAAATAGTGATTGAAATACTTTAGAACATATAGAACAGCACAACAAAAAAAAGTGATTGAAATACTTTAGAACATATAGAACAGCAATAAAATAAAAAAAAGTTATTGAAATACTTTAGAACATATAGAACAAGACAACAATAAAAAATAGTGATTGATATACTTAAGAACATATAGAACAACACAACAATAAAAAAATAGTGATTGAAATACTTTAGAACATATAGAACAACACAACAATAAAAAATAGTGATTGAAATACATTAGAAGATATAGAACAACACAACAATAAAAAATAGTGATTGAAATACTTTAGAACATATAGAACAACACAACAATAAAAAATAGTGATTGAAATACTTTAGAACATATAGAACAACACAACAATTAAAAATAGTTATTGAAATACTTTAGAACATATAGAACAACACAACAATAAAAATAGTGATTGAAATACTGTAGAACATATAGAACAACACAACAATAAAAATAGTAATTGAAATACTTTAGAACATATAGAACAACACAACAATTAAAAATAGTGATTGAAATACTTTAGAACATATAGAACAACACAACAATAAAAGAAATAGTGATTAAAATACTTTAGAACATATAGAACAGCACAACAATAAATAAATAGTGTTTGAAATACTTAAGAACATATAAAACAATTCAACAACAAAAAATAGTGATTGAAATACTTTAGAACATATAGAACAAGACAACAATAAAAAATAGTGATTGAAATACTTTAGAACATATAGAACAATACAACAATAAAAAATAGTGATTGAAATACTTTAGAACATATAGAACAACACAACAATAAAAATAGTGCTTGAAATACTTTAGAACATATAAAACAATACAACAATAAAAAAATAGTTATTGAAATACTTTAGAACATGTAGAACAACACAACAATAAAAATAGTGATTGAAATACTTTAGAACATATAGAACAATACAACAATAAAAAATAGTGATTGAAATACTTTAGAACATATATAACAATACAACAATAAAAAATAGTGATTGAAATACTTTAGAACATATAGAACAACACAACAATAAAAATAGTTATTGAAATACTTTAAAACATATAGAACAATACAACAATAAAAAATAGTGATTGAAATACTTTAGAACATATAGAACAACACAACAATAAAAATAGTGATTGAAATACTTTAGAACATATAGAACAATACAACAATAAAAAATAGTTATTGAAATACTTTAGAACATATAGAACAACACAACAATAAAAAATAGTGATTGAAATACTTTAGAACATATAGAACAACACAACAATAAAAATAGTGATTGAAACACTTTAGAACATATAGAACAATACAACAATAAAAAATAGTGATTGAAATACTTAAGAACATATAGAACAACACAACAATAAAAATAGTGATTGAAATACTTTAGAACATATAGAACAATACAACAATAAAAATAGTGATTGAAATACTTTAGAACATATAGAACAGCACAACAATAAAAGAAATAGTGATTGAAATACTTTAGAACATATAGAACAGCAACAAAATATAAAAATAGTGTTTGAAAAACTTTAGAACATATAAAACAATACAACAATAAAAAATAGTGATTGAAATACTTTAGAACATATAGAACAGCACAACAATAAAAGAAATAGTGATTAAAATACTTTAGAACATATAGAAAAGCACAACAATAAAAAAATCGTGTTTGGAATACTTTAGAACATATAAATCAATACAACAATAAAAAATAGTGATTGAAATACTTTAGAACATATAGAACAGCACAAAAATAAAAAATAGTGATTGAAATACTTTAGAACATATAGAACAACACAACAATAAAAATAGTGATTGAAATACTTTAGAACATATAGAACAATACAACAATAAAAAATAGTGATTGAAATACTTTAGAACATATAGAACAACACAACAATAAAAATAGTGATTGAAATACTTTAGAACATATAGAACAATACAACAATAAAAAATAGTGATTGAAATACTTTAGAACATATAGAACAGCACAACAATAAAAAATAGTCATTGAAATACTTTAGAACATATAGAATAGCACAACAATAAAAAATTGTGTTTGAAAAACTTTAGAACATATAAAACAATACAACAATAAAAAATAGTGATTGAAATACTTTAGAACATGTAGAACAACACAACAATAAAAATAGTGATTGAAATACTTTAGAACATATAAAACAATACAACAATAAAAAATAGTGAGTGAAATACTTTAGAACATGTAGAACAATACAACAATAAAAATAGTGATTGAAATACTTTAGAACATATAAAACAATACAACAATAAAAAATAGTGATTGAAATACTTGAGAACATATAGAACAATACAACAATAAAAAATAGTGATTGAAATACTTTAGAACATATAGAACAACACAACAATAAAAATAGTTGTTGAAATACTTTAAAACATATAGAACAATACAACAATAAAAAATAGTGATTGAAATACTTTAGAACATATAGAACAACACAAAAATAAAAATAGTGATTGAAATACTTTAGAACATATAGAACAATACAACAATAAAAATAGTGATTGAAATACTTTAGAACATATAGAACAACACAACAATTAAAAATAGTGATTGAAATACTTTAGAACATATAGAACAACACAACAATAAAAATAGTGATTGAAATACTTTAGAACATATAGAACAATACAACAATAAAAAATAGTGATTGAAATACTTTAGAACATATAGAACAACACAACAATAAAAATAGTGATTGAAATACTTTAAAACATATAGAACAATACAACAATATAAATAGTGATTGAAATACTTTAGAACATATAGAACAGCACAACAATAAAAGAAATAGTGATTGAAATACTTTAGAACATATAGAACAGCAACACAATATAAAAATAGTGTTTGAAATACTTTAGAACATATAAAACAATACAACAATAAAAAATAGTGATTGAAATACTTTAGAACATATAGAACAGCACAACAATAAAAGAAATAGTGATTGAAATACTTTAGAACATATAGAACAGTACAACAATAAAAAAATCGTGTTTGGAATACTTTAGAACATATAAATCAATACAACAATAAAAATAGTGATTGAAATACTTTAGAACATATAGAACAGCACAACAATAAAAATAGTGATTGAAATACTTTAGAACATATAGAACAACACAACAATAAAAATAGTGATTGAAATACTTTAGAACATATAGAACAATACAACAATAAAAAATAGTGATTGAAATACTTTAGAACATATAGAACAACACAACAATAAAAATAGTGATTGAAATACTTTAGAACATATAGAAAAATACAACAATAAAAAATATTGATTGAAATACTTTAGAACATATAGAACAGCACAACAATAAAAAATAGTGATTGAAATACTTTAGAACATATAGGATAGCACAACAATAAAAAATAGTGTTTGAAAAACTTTAGAACATATAAAACAATACAACAATAAAAAATAGTGATTGAAATACTTTAGAACATGTAGAACAACACAACAATAAAAATAGTGATTGAAATACTTTAGAACATATAAAACAATACAACAATAAAAAATAGTGATTGAAATACTTTAGAACATGTAGAACAATACAACAATAAAAGTAGTGATTGAAATACTTTAGAACATATAAAACAATACAACAATAAAAAATAGTGATTGAAATACTTTAAAACATATATAACAACACAACAATAAAAAATAGTTAATAAATAAAAACATAGTCATTGAAATACTGTAGAACATATAGAACAACACAACAATAAAAATAGTGATTGACATACCTTAGAACATATAGAACAACACAACAATAAAAATAGTGATTGAAATACTTTAGAACATATAGAACAATACAACAATAAAAAATAGTTATTGAAATACTTTAGAACATATAGAACAGCACAACAATAAAAAAATAGTGATTGAAATACTTTAGAACATATAGAACAACACAACAATAAAAAATAGTTATTGAAATCCTTTAGAACATATAGAACAACACAACAATAAAAAATAGTGATTGAAATACTTTAGAAAATATAGAACAACACAACAATAAAAATAGTTATTGAAATACTTTAGAACATATAGAACAACACAACAATAAACAAATAGTTAGTGAAATAGTTTAGAACATATAGAACAACACAACAATAAAAATAGTTATTGAAATACTTTAGAACATATAGAACATCACAACAATTAAAAATAGTGATTGAAATACTTTAGAACATATAGAACAACACAACAATAAAAAATAGTGATTGAAATACTTCAGAACATATAGAACAACACAACAATAAAAAAAATAGTGATTTAAATACTTTAGAACATATAGAACAACACAACAATAAAAAATAGTGATTGAAATAGTGTAGAACATATAGAACAACACAACAAAAAATTAGTGATTTAAATACTTTAGAACATATAGAACAACACAACAATAAAAAATAGTGATTGAAATACTTTAGAACATATAGAACAGCACACCAATAAGAAAATAGTGATTGAAATACTTTAGAACATATAGAACAACACAACAATAAAAAATAGTGATTGAAATACTTTAGAACATATAGAACAACACAACAATAAAAATAGTGATTGAAATACTTTAGAACATATAGAACTACGCAACAATAAAAATAGTTAATAAATAAAAAAAATAGTGATTGAAATACTTTAGAACATATAGAACAACACAACAATAAAAATAGCGATTTAAATACTTTAGAACATATAGAACAACACAACAATAAAAAATAGTGATTGAAATACTTTAGAACATATAGAACAACACAACAATAAATAAATAGTGATTGAAATAGTTTAGAACATATAGAACAACACAGCAATAAAAAATAGTGATTGAAATACTTTAGAACATATAGAACAACACAACAATAAAAAATAGTGATTGAAATAGTTTAGAACATAAAGAACAACATAACAATAAAAAATAGTGATTGAAATACTTTAGAACATATAGAACAACACAACAATAAAAAATAGTGATTGAAATACTTTAGAACATATAGAACAACACAACAATAAAAAATAGTGATTGAAATACTTTAGAACATATAGAACAACACAGCAATAAAAATAGTGATTGAAATACTTTAGAACATATAGAACAACACAACAATAAAAATAGTAATTGAAATACTTTAGAGCATATAGAACAACATAACAATAAAAAATAGTGATTGAAATCTTTTAGAACATATAGAACAACACAACAATAAATTAATAGTGAGTTAAATACTTTTAAACATATAGAACAACACAACAATAAAAAATAGTGATTGAAATAGTTTAGAACATAAACGGCTAATTTAAAAAAAAAATGTTTTGAACGCTACTAACTGAAGTTCTTTCAACACAGTTTGCAATTTGGAGACGGAATTGTTTTTGTTGAGATAAGTGATTTCAATCATGCTTTTTATTTTAGATTTAAAATATTAACAACTCCATTTTATTTCAGTATTTAATTTGTGTATTTCTGTTTTATTAAATGCTAGCTTTTTTTCTAGTCCAATACCGGCTTCCATCTTATCTCGATATTACTTATAACGGCACCAACTTACTTTCGGAAGAACCCCCCCCCCATCAGCCTTTTCTTTTATATCGTAAGCTTCTTAAAACGTTACTAGCTTAAGTTCAGAATAAAATCACGATTTTCTATTAACGGCTAATTTAAAAAAAAAAAATGTTTTGAACGCTACTAACTGAAGTTCTTTCAACACAGTTTGCAATTTGGAGACGGAATTGTTTTTGTTGAGATAAGTGATTTCAATCATGCTTTTTATTTTAGATTTAAAATATTAACAACTCCATTTTATTTCAGTATTTAATTTGTGTATTTCTGTTTTATTAAATGCTAGCTTTTTTTCTAGTCCAATACCGGCTTCCATCTTATCTCGATATTACTTATAACGGCACCAACTTACTTTCGGAAGAACCCCCCCCCCCCCCATCAGCCTTTTCTTTTATATCGTAAGCTTCTTAAAACGTTACTAGCTTAAGTTCAGAATAAAATCACGATTTTCTATTAACGGCTAATTTAAAAAAAAAAAAATGTTTTGAACGCTACTAACTGAAGTTCTTTCAACACAGTTTGCAATTTGGAGACGGAATTGTTTTTGTTGAGATAAGTGATTTCAATCATGCTTTTTATTTTAGATTTAAAATATTAACAACTCCATTTTATTTCAGTATTTAATTTGTGTATTTCTGTTTTATTAAATGCTAGCTTTTTTTCTAGTCCAATACCGGCTTCCATCTTATCTCGATATTACTTATAACGGCACCAACTTACTTTCGGAAGAACCCCCCCCATCAGCCTTTTCTTTTATATCGTAAGCTTCTTAAAACGTTACTAGCTTAAGTTCAGAATAAAATCACGATTTTCTATTAACGGCTAATTTAAAAAAAAAAATGTTTTGAACGCTACTAACTGAAGTTCTTTCAACACAGTTTGCAATTTGGAGACGGAATTGTTTTTGTTGAGATAAGTGATTTCAATCATGCTTTTTATTTTAGATTTAAAATATTAACAACTCCATTTTATTTCAGTATTTAATTTGTGTATTTCTGTTTTATTAAATGCTAGCTTTTTTTCTAGTCCAATACCGGCTTCCATCTTATCTCGATATTACTTATAACGGCACCAACTTACTTTCGGAAGAACCCCCCCCCCCCATCAGCCTTTTTTTTTTATATCGTAAGCTTCTTAAAACGTTACTAGCTTAAGTTCAGAATAAAATCACGATTTTCTATTAACGGCTAATTTAAAAAAAAAAAAATGTTTTGAACGCTACTAACTGAAGTTCTTTCAACACAGTTTGCAATTTGGAGACGGAATTGTTTTTGTTGAGATAAGTGATTTCAATCATGCTTTTTATTTTAGATTTAAAATATTAACAACTCCATTTTATTTCAGTATTTAATTTGTGTATTTCTGTTTTATTAAATGCTAGCTTTTTTTCTAGTCCAATACCGGCTTCCATCTTATCTCGATATTACTTATAACGGCACCAACTTACTTTCGGAAGAACCCCCCCCCATCAGCCTTTTTTTTTTATATCGTAAGCTTCTTAAAACGTTACTAGCTTAAGTTCAGAATAAAATCACGATTTTCTATTAACGGCTAATTTAAAAAAAAAAAAATGTTTTGAACGCTACTAACTGAAGTTCTTTCAACACAGTTTGCAATTTGGAGACGGAATTGTTTTTGTTGAGATAAGTGATTTCAATCATGCTTTTTATTTTAGATTTAAAATATTAACAACTCCATTTTATTTCAGTATTTAATTTGTGTATTTCTGTTTTATTAAATGCTAGCTTTTTTTCTAGTCCAATACCGGCTTCCATCTTATCTCGATATTACTTATAACGGCACCAACTTACTTTCGGAAGAACCCCCCCCCCATCAGCCTTTTCTTTTATATCGTAAGCTTCTTAAAACGTTACTAGCTTAAGTTCAGAATAAAATCACGATTTTCTATTAACGGCTAATTTAAAAAAAAAAAATGTTTTGAACGCTACTAACTGAAGTTCTTTCAACACAGTTTGCAATTTGGAGACGGAATTGTTTTTGTTGAGATAAGTGATTTCAATCATGCTTTTTATTTTAGATTTAAAATATTAACAACTCCATTTTATTTCAGTATTTAATTTGTGTATTTCTGTTTTATTAAATGCTAGCTTTTTTTCTAGTCCAATACCGGCTTCCATCTTATCTCGATATTACTTATAACGGCACCAACTTACTTTCGGAAGAACCCCCCCCCCTCAGCCTTTTCTTTTATATCGTAAGCTTCTTAAAACGTTACTAGCTTAAGTTCAGAATAAAATCACGATTTTCTATTAACGGCTAATTTAAAAAAAAAAAAATGTTTTGAACGCTACTAACTGAAGTTCTTTCAACACAGTTTGCAATTTGGAGACGGAATTGTTTTTGTTGAGATAAGTGATTTCAATCATGCTTTTTATTTTAGATTTAAAATATTAACAACTCCATTTTATTTCAGTATTTAATTTGTGTATTTCTGTTTTATTAAATGCTAGCTTTTTTTCTAGTCCAATACCGGCTTCCATCTTATCTCGATATTACTTATAACGGCACCAACTTACTTTCGGAAGAACCCCCCCCCATCAGCCTTTTCTTTTATATCGTAAGCTTCTTAAAACGTTACTAGCTTAAGTTCAGAATAAAATCACGATTTTCTATTAACGGCTAATTTAAAAAAAAAAATGTTTTGAACGCTACTAACTGAAGTTCTTTCAACACAGTTTGCAATTTGGAGACGGAATTGTTTTTGTTGAGATAAGTGATTTCAATCATGCTTTTTATTTTAGATTTAAAATATTAACAACTCCATTTTATTTCAGTATTTAATTTGTGTATTTCTGTTTTATTAAATGCTAGCTTTTTTTCTAGTCCAATACCGGCTTCCATCTTATCTCGATATTACTTATAACGGCACCAACTTACTTTCGGAAGAACCCCCCCCCATCAGCCTTTTCTTTTATATCGTAAGCTTCTTAAAACGTTACTAGCTTAAGTTCAGAATAAAATCACGATTTTCTATTAACGGCTAATTTAAAAAAAAAAATGTTTTGAACGCTACTAACTGAAGTTCTTTCAACACAGTTTGCAATTTGGAGACGGAATTGTTTTTGTTGAGATAAGTGATTTCAATCATGCTTTTTATTTTAGATTTAAAATATAAACAACTCCATTTTATTTCAGTATTTAATTTGTGTATTTCTGTTTTATTAAATGCTAGCTTTTTTTCTAGTCCAATACCGGCTTCCATCTTATCTCGATATTACTTATAACGGCACCAACTTACTTTCGGAAGAACCCCCCCCCATCAGCCTTTTCTTTTATATCGTAAGCTTCTTAAAACGTTACTAGCTTAAGTTCAGAATAAAATCACGATTTTCTATTAACGGCTAATTTAAAAAAAAAAATGTTTTGAACGCTACTAACTGAAGTTCTTTCAACACAGTTTGCAATTTGGAGACGGAATTGTTTTTGTTGAGATAAGTGATTTCAATCATGCTTTTTATTTTAGATTTAAAATATTAACAACTCCATTTTATTTCAGTATTTAATTTGTGTATTTCTGTTTTATTAAATGCTAGCTTTTTTTCTAGTCCAATACCGGCTTCCATCTTATCTCGATATTACTTATAACGGCAACAACTTACTTTCGGAAGAACCCCCCCCCCCCATCAGCCTTTTCTTTTATATCGTAAGCTTCTTAAAACGTTACTAGCTTAAGTTCAGAATAAAATCACGATTTTCTATTAACGGCTAATTTAAAAAAAAAAATGTTTTGAACGCTACTAACTGAAGTTCTTTCAACACAGTTTGCAATTTGGAGACGGAATTGTTTTTGTTGAGATAAGTGATTTCAATCATGCTTTTTATTTTAGATTTAAAATATAAACAACTCCATTTTATTTCAGTATTTAATTTGTGTATTTCTGTTTTATTAAATGCTAGCTTTTTTTCTAGTCCAATACCGGCTTCCATCTTATCTCGATATTACTTATAACGGCACCAACTTACTTTCGGAAGAACCCCCCCCCATCAGCCTTTTCTTTTATATCGTAAGCTTCTTAAAACGTTACTAGCTTAAGTTCAGAATAAAATCACGATTTTCTATTAACGGCTAATTTAAAAAAAAAATGTTTTGAACGCTACTAACTGAAGTTCTTTCAACACAGTTTGCAATTTGGAGACGGAATTGTTTTTGTTGAGATAAGTGATTTCAATCATGCTTTTTATTTTAGATTTAAAATATTAACAACTCCATTTTATTTCAGTATTTAATTTGTGTATTTCTGTTTTATTAAATGCTAGCTTTTTTTCTAGTCCAATACCGGCTTCCATCTTATCTCGATATTACTTATAACGGCACCAACTTACTTTCGGAAGAACCCCCCCCCATCAGCCTTTTCTTTTATATCGTAAGCTTCTTAAAACGTTACTAGCTTAAGTTCAGAATAAAATCACGATTTTCTATTAACGGCTAATTTAAAAAAAAAAAATGTTTTGAACGCTACTAACTGAAGTTCTTTCAACACAGTTTGCAATTTGGAGACGGAATTGTTTTTGTTGAGATAAGTGATTTCAATCATGCTTTTTATTTTAGATTTAAAATATTAACAACTCCATTTTATTTCAGTATTTAATTTGTGTATTTCTGTTTTATTAAATGCTAGCTTTTTTTCTAGTCCAATACCGGCTTCCATCTTATCTCGATATTACTTATAACGGCACCAACTTACTTTCGGAAGAACCCCCCCCCCATCAGCCTTTTCTTTTATATCGTAAGCTTCTTAAAACGTTACTAGCTTAAGTTCAGAATAAAATCACGATTTTCTATTAACGGCTAATTTAAAAAAAAAAAAATGTTTTGAACGCTACTAACTGAAGTTCTTTCAACACAGTTTGCAATTTGGAGACGGAATTGTTTTTGTTGAGATAAGTGATTTCAATCATGCTTTTTATTTTAGATTTAAAATATTAACAACTCCATTTTATTTCAGTATTTAATTTGTGTATTTCTGTTTTATTAAATGCTAGCTTTTTTTCTAGTCCAATACCGGCTTCCATCTTATCTCGATATTACTTATAACGGCACCAACTTACTTTCGGAAGAACCCCCCCCCATCAGCCTTTTCTTTTATATCGTAAGCTTCTTAAAACGTTACTAGCTTAAGTTCAGAATAAAATCACGATTTTCTATTAACGGCTAATTTAAAAAAAAAAATGTTTTGAACGCTACTAACTGAAGTTCTTTCAACACAGTTTGCAATTTGGAGACGGAATTGTTTTTGTTGAGATAAGTGATTTCAATCATGCTTTTTATTTTAGATTTAAAATATTAACAACTCCATTTTATTTCAGTATTTAATTTGTGTATTTCTGTTTTATTAAATGCTAGCTTTTTTTCTAGTCCAATACCGGCTTCCATCTTATCTCGATATTACTTATAACGGCACCAACTTACATTCGGAAGAACCCCCCCCCCATCAGCCTTTTCTTTTATATCGTAAGCTTCTTAAAACGTTACTAGCTTAAGTTCAGAATAAAATCACGATTTTCTATTAACGGCTAATTTAAAAAAAAAAAATGTTTTGAACGCTACTAACTGAAGTTCTTTCAACACAGTTTGCAATTTGGAGACGGAATTGTTTTTGTTGAGATAAGTGATTTCAATCATGCTTTTTATTTTAGATTTAAAATATTAACAACTCCATTTTATTTCAGTATTTAATTTGTGTATTTCTGTTTTATTAAATGCTAGCTTTTTTTCTAGTCCAATACCGGCTTCCATCTTATCTCGATATTACTTATAACGGCACCAACTTACTTTCGGAAGAACCCCCCCCCATCAGCCTTTTCTTTTATATCGTAAGCTTCTTAAAACGTTACTAGCTTAAGTTCAGAATAAAATCACGATTTTCTATTAACGGCTAATTTAAAAAAAAAAAATGTTTTGAACGCTACTAACTGAAGTTCTTTCAACACAGTTTGCAATTTGGAGACGGAATTGTTTTTGTTGAGATAAGTGATTTCAATCATGCTTTTTATTTTAGATTTAAAATATTAACAACTCCATTTTATTTCAGTATTTAATTTGTGTATTTCTGTTTTATTAAATGCTAGCTTTTTTTCTAGTCCAATACCGGCTTCCATCTTATCTCGATATTACTTATAACGGCACCAACTTACTTTCGGAAGAACCCCCCCCCCCATCAGCCTTTTCTTTTATATCGTAAGCTTCTTAAAACGTTACTAGCTTAAGTTCAGAATAAAATCACGATTTTCTATTAACGGCTAATTTAAAAAAAAAAATGTTTTGGACGCTACTAACTGAAGTTCTTTCAACACAGTTTGCAATTTGGAGACGGAATTGTTTTTGTTGAGATAAGTGATTTCAATCATGCTTTTTATTTTAGATTTAAAATATTAACAACTCCATTTTATTTCAGTATTTAATTTGTGTATTTCTGTTTTATTAAATGCTAGCTTTTTTTCTAGTCCAATACCGGCTTCCATCTTATCTCGATATTACTTATAACGGCACCAACTTACTTTCGGAAGAACCCCCCCCCCATCAGCCTTTTCTTTTATATCGTAAGCTTCTTAAAACGTTACTAGCTTAAGTTCAGAATAAAATCACGATTTTCTATTAACGGCTAATTTAAAAAAAAAAATGTTTTGAACGCTACTAACTGAAGTTCTTTCAACACAGTTTGCAATTTGGAGACGGAATTGTTTTTGTTGAGATAAGTGATTTCAATCATGCTTTTTATTTTAGATTTAAAATATTAACAACTCCATTTTATTTCAGTATTTACTTTGTGTATTTCTGTTTTATTAAATGCTAGCTTTTTTTCTAGTCCAATACCGGCTTCCATCTTATCTCGATATTACTTATAACGGCACCAACTTACTTTCGGAAGAACCCCCCCCCATCAGCCTTTTCTTTTATATCGTAAGCTTCTTAAAACGTTACTAGCTTAAGTTCAGAATAAAATCACGATTTTCTATTAACGGCTAATTTAAAAAAAAAATGTTTTGAACGCTACTAACTGAAGTTCTTTCAACACAGTTTGCAATTTGGAGACGGAATTGTTTTTGTTGAGATAAGTGATTTCAATCATGCTTTTTATTTTAGATTTAAAATATTAACAACTCCATTTTATTTCAGTATTTAATTTGTGTATTTCTGTTTTATTAAATGCTAGCTTTTTTTCTAGTCCAATACCGGCTTCCATCTTATCTCGATATTACTTATAACGGCACCAACTTACTTTCGGAAGAACCCCCCCCCCATCAGCCTTTTCTTTTATATCGTAAGCTTCTTAAAACGTTACTAGCTTAAGTTCAGAATAAAATCACGATTTTCTATTAACGGCTAATTTAAAAAAAAAATGTTTTGAACGCTACTAACTGAAGTTCTTTCAACACAGTTTGCAATTTGGAGACGGAATTGTTTTTGTTGAGATAAGTGATTTCAATCATGCTTTTTATTTTAGATTTAAAATATTAACAACTCCATTTTATTTCAGTATTTAATTTGTGTATTTCTGTTTTATTAAATGCTAGCTTTTTTTCTAGTCCAATACCGGCTTCCATCTTATCTCGATATTACTTATAACGGCACCAACTTACTTTCGGAAGAACCCCCCCCATCAGCCTTTTCTTTTATATCGTAAGCTTCTTAAAACGTTACTAGCTTAAGTTCAGAATAAAATCACGATTTTCTATTAACGGCTAATTTTAAAAAAAAAAATGTTTTGAACGCTACTAACTGAAGTTCTTTCAACACAGTTTGCAATTTGGAGACGGAATTGTTTTTGTTGAGATAAGTGATTTCAATCATGCTTTTTATTTTAGATTTAAAATATTAACAACTCCATTTTATTTCAGTATTTAATTTGTGTATTTCTGTTTTATTAAATGCTAGCTTTTTTTCTAGTCCAATACCGGCTTCCATCTTATCTCGATATTACTTATAACGGCACCAACTTACTTTCGGAAGAACCCCCCCCATCAGCCTTTTCTTTTATATCGTAAGCTTCTTAAAACGTTACTAGCTTAAGTTCAGAATAAAATCACGATTTTCTATTAACGGCTAATTTAAAAAAAAAAATGTTTTGAACGCTACTAACTGAAGTTCTTTCAACACAGTTTGCAATTTGGAGACGGAATTGTTTTTGTTGAGATAAGTGATTTCAATCATGCTTTTTATTTTAGATTTAAAATATTAACAACTCCATTTTATTTCAGTATTTAATTTGTGTATTTCTGTTTTATTAAATGCTAGCTTTTTTTCTAGTCCAATACCGGCTTCCATCTTATCTCAATATTACTTATAACGGCACCAACTTACTTTCGGAAGAACCCCCCCCCCCCCATCAGCCTTTTCTTTTATATCGTAAGCTTCTTAAAACGTTACTAGCTTAAGTTCAGAATAAAATCACGATTTTCTATTAACGGCTAATTTTTAAAAAAAAAATGTTTTGAACGCTACTAACTGAAGTTCTTTCAACACAGTTTGCAATTTGGAGACGGAATTGTTTTTGTTGAGATAAGTGATTTCAATCATGCTTTTTATTTTAGATTTAAAATATTAACAACTCCATTTTATTTCAGTATTTAATTTGTGTATTTCTGTTTTATTAAATGCTAGCTTTTTTTCTAGTCCAATACCGGCTTCCATCTTATCTCGATATTACTTATAACGGCACCAACTTACTTTCGGAAGAACCCCCCCCCCCCCATCAGCCTTTTCTTTTATATCGTAAGCTTCTTAAAACGTTACTAGCTTAAGTTCAGAATAAAATCACGATTTTCTATTAACGGCTAATTTAAAAAAAAAAAATGTTTTGAACGCTACTAACTGAAGTTCTTTCAACACAGTTTGCAATTTGGAGACGGAATTGTTTTTGTTGAGATAAGTGATTTCAATCATGCTTTTTATTTTAGATTTAAAATATTAACAACTCCATTTTATTTCAGTATTTAATTTGTGTATTTCTGTTTTATTAAATGCTAGCTTTTTTTCTAGTCCAATACCGGCTTCCATCTTATCTCGATATTACTTATAACGGCACCAACTTACTTTCGGAAGAACCCCCCCCCCCCCATCAGCCTTTTCTTTTATATCGTAAGCTTCTTAAAACGTTACTAGCTTAAGTTCAGAATAAAATCACGATTTTCTATTAACGGCTAATTTAAAAAAAAAAATGTTTTGAACGCTACTAACTGAAGTTCTTTCAACACAGTTTGCAATTTGGAGACGGAATTGTTTTTGTTGAGATAAGTGATTTCAATCATGCTTTTTATTTTAGATTTAAAATATTAACAACTCCATTTTATTTCAGTATTTAATTTGTGTATTTCTGTTTTATTAAATGCTAGCTTTTTTTCTAGTCCAATACCGGCTTCCATCTTATCTCGATATTACTTATAACGGCACCAACTTACTTTCGGAAGAACCCCCCCCCCCATCAGCCTTTTCTTTTATATCGTAAGCTTCTTAAAACCTTACTAGCTTAAGTTCAGAATAAAATCACGATTTTCTATTAACGGCTAATTTAAAAAAAAAAAATGTTTTGAACGCTACTAACTGAAGTTCTTTCAACACAGTTTGCAATTTGGAGACGGAATTGTTTTTGTTGAGATAAGTGATTTCAATCATGCTTTTTATTTTAGATTTAAAATATTAACAACTCCATTTTATTTCAGTATTTAATTTGTGTATTTCTGTTTTATTAAATGCTAGCTTTTTTTCTAGTCCAATACCGGCTTCCATCTTATCTCGATATTACTTATAACGGCACCAACTTACTTTCGGAAGAACCCCCCCCCATCAGCCTTTTCTTTTATATCGTAAGCTTCTTAAAACCTTACTAGCTTAAGTTCAGAATAAAATCACGATTTTCTATTAACGGCTAATTTAAAAAAAAAAAATGTTTTGAACGCTACTAACTGAAGTTCTTTCAACACAGTTTGCAATTTGGAGACGGAATTGTTTTTGTTGAGATAAGTGATTTCAATCATGCTTTTTATTTTAGATTTAAAATATTAACAACTCCATTTTATTTCAGTATTTAATTTGTGTATTTCTGTTTTATTAAATGCTAGCTTTTTTTCTAGTCCAATACCGGCTTCCATCTTATCTCGATATTACTTATAACGGCACCAACTTACTTTCGGAAGAACCCCCCCCCCATCAGCCTTTTCTTTTATATCGTAAGCTTCTTAAAACGTTACTAGCTTAAGTTCAGAATAAAATCACGATTTTCTATTAACGGCTAATTTAAAAAAAAAAAATGTTTTGAACGCTACTAACTGAAGTTCTTTCAACACAGTTTGCAATTTGGAGACGGAATTGTTTTTGTTGAGATAAGTGATTTCAATCATGCTTTTTATTTTAGATTTAAAATATTAACAACTCCATTTTATTTCAGTATTTAATTTGTGTATTTCTGTTTTATTAAATGCTAGCTTTTTTTCTAGTCCAATACCGGCTTCCATCTTATCTCGATATTACTTATAACGGCACCAACTTACTTTCGGAAGAACCCCCCCCCATCAGCCTTTTCTTTTATATCGTAAGCTTCTTAAAACGTTACTAGCTTAAGTTCAGAATAAAATCACGATTTTCTATTAACGGCTAATTTAAAAAAAAAAAATGTTTTGAACGCTACTAACTGAAGTTCTTTCAACACAGTTTGCAATTTGGAGACGGAATTGTTTTTGTTGAGATAAGTGATTTCAATCATGCTTTTTATTTTAGATTTAAAATATTAACAACTCCATTTTATTTCAGTATTTAATTTGTGTATTTCTGTTTTATTAAATGCTAGCTTTTTTTCTAGTCCAATACCGGCTTCCATCTTATCTCGATATTACTTATAACGGCACCAACTTACTTTCGGAAGAACCCCCCCCCCATCAGCCTTTTCTTTTATATCGTAAGCTTCTTAAAACGTTACTAGCTTAAGTTCAGAATAAAATCACGATTTTCTATTAACGGCTAATTTAAAAAAAAAAAATGTTTTGAACGCTACTAACTGAAGTTCTTTCAACACAGTTTGCAATTTGGAGACGGAATTGTTTTTGTTGAGATAAGTGATTTCAATCATGCTTTTTATTTTAGATTTAAAATATTAACAACTCCATTTTATTTCAGTATTTAATTTGTGTATTTCTGTTTTATTAAATGCTAGCTTTTTTTCTAGTCCAATACCGGCTTCCATCTTATCTCGATATTACTTATAACGGCACCAACTTACTTTCGGAAGAACCCCCCCCATCAGCCTTTTCTTTTATATCGTAAGCTTCTTAAAACGTTACTAGCTTAAGTTCAGAATAAAATCACGATTTTCTATTAACGGCTAATTTAAAAAAAAAAAATGTTTTGAACGCTACTAACTGAAGTTCTTTCAACACAGTTTGCAATTTGGAGACGGAATTGTTTTTGTTGAGATAAGTGATTTCAATCATGCTTTTTATTTTAGATTTAAAATATTAACAACTCCATTTTATTTCAGTATTTAATTTGTGTATTTCTGTTTTATTAAATGCTAGCTTTTTTTCTAGTCCAATACCGGCTTCCATCTTATCTCGATATTACTTATAACGGCACCAACTTACTTTCGGAAGAACCCCCCCCATCAGCCTTTTCTTTTATATCGTAAGCTTCTTAAAACGTTACTAGCTTAAGTTCAGAATAAAATCACGATTTTCTATTAACGGCTAATTTAAAAAAAAAAATGTTTTGAACGCTACTAACTGAAGTTCTTTCAACACAGTTTGCAATTTGGAGACGGAATTGTTTTTGTTGAGATAAGTGATTTCAATCATGCTTTTTATTTTAGATTTAAAATATTAACAACTCCATTTTATTTCAGTATTTAATTTGTGTATTTCTGTTTTATTAAATGCTAGCTTTTTTTCTAGTCCAATACCGGCTTCCATCTTATCTCGATATTACTTTATAACGGCACCAACTTACTTTCGGAAGAACCCCCCCCCCCCATCAGCCTTTTCTTTTATATCGTAAGCTTCTTAAAACGTTACTAGCTTAAGTTCAGAATAAAATCACGATTTTCTATTAACGGCTAATTTAAAAAAAAAAAATGTTTTGAACGCTACTAACTGAAGTTCTTTCAACACAGTTTGCAATTTGGAGACGGAATTGTTTTTGTTGAGATAAGTGATTTCAATCATGCTTTTTATTTTAGATTTAAAATATTAACAACTCCATTTTATTTCAGTATTTAATTTGTGTATTTCTGTTTTATTAAATGCTAGCTTTTTTTCTAGTCCAATACCGGCTTCCATCTTATCTCGATATTACTTATAACGGCACCAACTTACTTTCGGAAGAACCCCCCCCATCAGCCTTTTCTTTTATATCGTAAGCTTCTTAAAACGTTACTAGCTTAAGTTCAGAATAAAATCACGATTTTCTATTAACGGCTAATTTAAAAAAAAAAATGTTTTGGACGCTACTAACTGAAGTTCTTTCAACACAGTTTGCAATTTGGAGACGGAATTGTTTTTGTTGAGATAAGTGATTTCAATCATGCTTTTTATTTTAGATTTAAAATATTAACAACTCCATTTTATTTCAGTATTTAATTTGTGTATTTCTGTTTTATTAAATGCTAGCTTTTTTTCTAGTCCAATACCGGCTTCCATCTTATCTCGATATTACTTATAACGGCACCAACTTACTTTCGGAAGAACCCCCCCCCCATCAGCCTTTTCTTTTATATCGTAAGCTTCTTAAAACGTTACTAGCTTAAGTTCAGAATAAAATCACGATTTTCTATTAACGGCTAATTTAAAAAAAAAAAATGTTTTGAACGCTACTAACTGAAGTTCTTTCAACACAGTTTGCAATTTGGAGACGGAATTGTTTTTGTTGAGATAAGTGATTTCAATCATGCTTTTTATTTTAGATTTAAAATATTAACAACTCCATTTTATTTCAGTATTTAATTTGTGTATTTCTGTTTTATTAAATGCTAGCTTTTTTTCTAGTCCAATACCGGCTTCCATCTTATCTCGATATTACTTATAACGGCACCAACTTACTTTCGGAAGAACCCCCCCCCATCAGCCTTTTCTTTTATATCGTAAGCTTCTTAAAACGTTACTAGCTTAAGTTCAGAATAAAATCACGATTTTCTATTAACGGCTAATTTAAAAAAAAAAATGTTTTGGACGCTACTAACTGAAGTTCTTTCAACACAGTTTGCAATTTGGAGACGGAATTGTTTTTGTTGAGATAAGTGATTTCAATCATGCTTTTTATTTTAGATTTAAAATATTAACAACTCCATTTTATTTCAGTATTTAATTTGTGTATTTCTGTTTTATTAAATGCTAGCTTTTTTTCTAGTCCAATACCGGCTTCCATCTTATCTCGATATTACTTATAACGGCACCAACTTACTTTCGGAAGAACCCCCCCCCATCAGCCTTTTCTTTTATATCGTAAGCTTCTTAAAACGTTACTAGCTTAAGTTCAGAATAAAATCACGATTTTCTATTAACGGCTAATTTAAAAAAAAAAAAATGTTTTGAACGCTACTAACTGAAGTTCTTTCAACACAGTTTGCAATTTGGAGACGGAATTGTTTTTGTTGAGATAAGTGATTTCAATCATGCTTTTTATTTTAGATTTAAAATATTAACAACTCCATTTTATTTCAGTATTTAATTTGTGTATTTCTGTTTTATTAAATGCTAGCTTTTTTTCTAGTCCAATACCGGCTTCCATCATATCTCGATATTACTTATAACGGCACCAACTTACTTTCGGAAGAACCCCCCCCCCATCAGCCTTTTCTTTTATATCGTAAGCTTCTTAAAACGTTACTAGCTTAAGTTCAGAATAAAATCACGATTTTCTATTAACGGCTAATTTAAAAAAAAAAAAAATGTTTTGAACGCTACTAACTGAAGTTCTTTCAACACAGTTTGCAATTTGGAGACGGAATTGTTTTTGTTGAGATAAGTGATTTCAATCATGCTTTTTATTTTAGATTTAAAATATTAACAACTCCATTTTATTTCAGTATTTAATTTGTGTATTTCTGTTTTATTAAATGCTAGCTTTTTTTCTAGTCCAATACCGGTTTCGATCTTATCTCGATATTACTTATAACGGCACCAACTTACTTTTCGGAAGAACCCCCCCCATCAGCCTTTTCTTTTATATCGTAAGCTTCTTAAAACGTTACTAGCTTAAGTTCAGAATAAAATCACGATTTTCTATTAACGGCTAATTTAAAAAAAAAAAAATGTTTTGAACGCTACTAACTGAAGTTCTTTCAACACAGTTTGCAATTTGGAGACGGAATTGTTTTTGTTGAGATAAGTGATTTCAATCATGCTTTTTATTTTAGATTTAAAATATTAACAACTCCATTTTATTTCAGTATTTAATTTGTGTATTTCTGTTTTATTAAATGCTAGCTTTTTTTCTAGTCCAATACCGGCTTCCATCTTATCTCGATATTATTTATAACGGCACCAACTTACTTTCGGAAGAACCCCCCCCCCATCAGCCTTTTCTTTTATATCGTAAGCTTCTTAAAACGTTACTAGCTTAAGTTCAGGAATAAAATCACGATTTTCTATTAACGGCTAATTTAAAAAAAAAAATGTTTTGAACGCTACTAACTGAAGTTCTTTCAAACACAGTTTGCAATTTGGAGACGGAATTGTTTTTGTTGAGATAAGTGATTTCAATCATGCTTTTTATTTTAGATTTAAAATATTAACAACTCCATTTTATTTCAGTATTTAATTTGTGTATTTCTGTTTTATTAAATGCTAGCTTTTTTTCTAGTCCAATACCGGCTTCCATCTTATCTCGATATTACTTATAACGGCACCAACTTACTTTCGGAAGAACCCCCCCCCATCAGCCTTTTCTTTTATATCGTAAGCTTCTTAAAACGTTACTAGCTTAAGTTCAGAATAAAATCACGATTTTCTATTAACGGCTAATTTAAAAAAAAAAAATGTTTTGAACGCTACTAACTGAAGTTCTTTCAACACAGTTTGCAATTTGGAGACGGAATTGTTTTTGTTGAGATAAGTGATTTCAATCATGCTTTTTATTTTAGATTTAAAATATTAACAACTCCATTTTATTTCAGTATTTAATTTGTGTATTTCTGTTTTATTAAATGCTAGCTTTTTTTCTAGTCCAATACCGGCTTCCATCTTATCTCGATATTACTTATAACGGCACCAACTTACTTTCGGAAGAACCCCCCCCCCATCAGCCTTTTCTTTTATATCGTAAGCTTCTTAAAACGTTACTAGCTTAAGTTCAGAATAAAATCACGATTTTCTATTAACGGCTAATTTAAAAAAAAAAAATGTTTTGAACGCTACTAACTGAAGTTCTTTCAACACAGTTTGCAATTTGGAGACGGAATTGTTTTTGTTGAGATAAGTGATTTCAATCATGCTTTTTATTTTAGATTTAAAATATTAACAACTCCATTTTATTTCAGTATTTAATTTGTGTATTTCTGTTTTATTAAATGCTAGCTTTTTTTCTAGTCCAATACCGGCTTCCATCTTATCTCGATATTACTTATAACGGCACCAACTTACTTTCGGAAGAACCCCCCCCCCCATCAGCCTTTTCTTTTATATCGTAAGCTTCTTAAAACGTTACTAGCTTAAGTTCAGAATAAAATCACGATTTTCTATTAACGGCTAATTTAAAAAAAAAATGTTTTGGACGCTACTAACTGAAGTTCTTTCAACACAGTTTGCAATTTGGAGACGGAATTGTTTTTGTTGAGATAAGTGATTTCAATCATGCTTTTTATTTTAGATTTAAAATATTAACAACTCCATTTTATTTCAGTATTTAATTTGTGTATTTCTGTTTTATTTAAATGCTAGCTTTTTTTCTAGTCCAATACCGGCTTCCATCTTATCTCGATATTATTTATAACGGCACCAACTTACTTTCGGAAGAACCCCCCCCATCAGCCTTTTCTTTTATATCGTAAGCTTCTTAAAACGTTACTAGCTTAAGTTCAGAATAAAATCACGATTTTCTATTAACGGCTAATTTTAAAAAAAAATGTTTTGAACGCTACTAACTGAAGTTCTTTCAACACAGTTTGCAATTTGGAGACGGAATTGTTTTTGTTGAGATAAGTGATTTCAATCATGCTTTTTATTTTAGATTTAAAATATTAACAACTCCATTTTATTTCAGTATTTAATTTGTGTATTTCTGTTTTATTAAATGCTAGCTTTTTTTCTAGTCCAATACCGGCTTCCATCTTATCTCGATATTACTTATAACGGCACCAACTTACTTTCGGAAGAACCCCCCCCCATCAGCCTTTTCTTTTATATCGTAAGCTTCTTAAAACGTTACTAGCTTAAGTTCAGAATAAAATCACGATTTTCTATTAACGGCTAATTTAAAAAAAAAAAAATGTTTTGAACGCTACTAACTGAAGTTCTTTCAACACAGTTTGCAATTTGGAGACGGAATTGTTTTTGTTGAGATAAGTGATTTCAATCATGCTTTTTATTTTAGATTTAAAATATTAACAACTCCATTTTATTTCAGTATTTAATTTGTGTATTTCTGTTTTATTAAATGCTAGCTTTTTTTCTAGTCCAATACCGGCTTCCATCTTATCTCGATATTATTTATAACGGCACCAACTTACTTTCGGAAGAACCCCCCCCCATCAGCCTTTTCTTTTATATCGTAAGCTTCTTAAAACGTTACTAGCTTAAGTTCAGAATAAAATCACGATTTTCTATTAACGGCTAATTTAAAAAAAAAAATGTTTTGAACGCTACTAACTGAAGTTCTTTCAACACAGTTTGCAAATTTGGAGACGGAATTGTTTTTGTTGAGATAAGTGATTTCAATCATGCTTTTTATTTTAGATTTAAAATATTAACAACTCCATTTTATTTCAGTATTTAATTTGTGTATTTCTGTTTTATTAAATGCTAGCTTTTTTTCTAGTCCAATACCGGCTTCCATCTTATCTCGATATTACTTATAACGGCACCAACTTACTTTCGGAAGAACCCCCCCCATCAGCCTTTTCTTTTATATCGTAAGCTTCTTAAAACGTTACTAGCTTAAGTTCAGAATAAAATCACGATTTTCTATTAACGGCTAATTTTAAAAAAAAAATGTTTTGAACGCTACTAACTGAAGTTCTTTCAACACAGTTTGCAATTTGGAGACGGAATTGTTTTTGTTGAGATAAGTGATTTCAATCATGCTTTTTATTTTAGATTTAAAATATTAACAACTCCATTTTATTTCAGTATTTAATTTGTGTATTTCTGTTTTATTAAATGCTAGCTTTTTTTCTAGTCCAATACCGGCTTCCATCTTATCTCGATATTACTTATAACGGCACCAACTTACTTTCGGAAGAACCCCCCCCATCAGCCTTTTCTTTTATATCGTAAGCTTCTTAAAACGTTACTAGCTTAAGTTCAGAATAAAATCACGATTTTCTATTAACGGCTAATTTAAAAAAAAAAATGTTTTGAACGCTACTAACTGAAGTTCTTTCAACACAGTTTGCAATTTGGAGACGGAATTGTTTTTGTTGAGATAAGTGATTTCAATCATGCTTTTTATTTTAGATTTAAAATATTAACAACTCCATTTTATTTCAGTATTTAATTTGTGTATTTCTGTTTTATTAAATGCTAGCTTTTTTTCTAGTCCAATACCGGCTTCCATCTTATCTCGATATTACTTATAACGGCACCAACTTACTTTCGGAAGAACCCCCCCCCCCATCAGCCTTTTCTTTTATATCGTAAGCTTCTTAAAACGTTACTAGCTTAAGTTCAGAATAAAATCACGATTTTCTATTAACGGCTAATTTAAAAAAAAAAATGTTTTGAACGCTACTAACTGAAGTTCTTTCAACACAGTTTGCAATTTGGAGACGGAATTGTTTTTGTTGAGATAAGTGATTTCAATCATGCTTTTTATTTTAGATTTAAAATATTAACAACTCCATTTTATTTCAGTATTTAATTTGTGTATTTCTGTTTTATTAAATGCTAGCTTTTTTTCTAGTCCAATACCGGCTTCCATCTTATCTCGATATTACTTATAACGGCACCAACTTACTTTCGGAAGAACCCCCCCCCATCAGCCTTTTCTTTTATATCGTAAGCTTCTTAAAACGTTACTAGCTTAAGTTCAGAATAAAATCACGATTTTCTATTAACGGCTAATTTAAAAAAAAAAATGTTTTGAACGCTACTAACTGAAGTTCTTTCAACACAGTTTGCAATTTGGAGACGGAATTGTTTTTGTTGAGATAAGTGATTTCAATCATGCTTTTTATTTTAGATTTAAAATATTAACAACTCCATTTTATTTCAGTATTTAATTTGTGTATTTCTGTTTTATTAAATGCTAGCTTTTTTTCTAGTCCAATACCGGCTTCCATCTTATCTCGATATTACTTATAACGGCACCAACTTACTTTCGGAAGAACCCCCCCCCCATCAGCCTTTTCTTTTATATCGTAAGCTTCTTAAAACGTTACTAGCTTAAGTTCAGAATAAAATCACGATTTTCTATTAACGGCTAATTAAAAAAAAAAAAATGTTTTGAACGCTACTAACTGAAGTTCTTTCAACACAGTTTGCAATTTGGAGACGGAATTGTTTTTGTTGAGATAAGTGATTTCAATCATGCTTTTTATTTTAGATTTAAAATATTAACAACTCCATTTTATTTCAGTATTTAATTTGTGTATTTCTGTTTTATTAAATGCTAGCTTTTTTTCTAGTCCAATACCGGCTTCCATCTTATCTCGATATTACTTATAACGGCACCAACTTACTTTCGGAAGAACCCCCCCATCAGCCTTTTCTTTTATATCGTAAGCTTCTTAAAACGTTACTAGCTTAAGTTCAGAATAAAATCACGATTTTCTATTAACGGCTAATTTAAAAAAAAAAATGTTTTGAACGCTACTAACTGAAGTTCTTTCAACACAGTTTGCAATTTGGAGACGGAATTGTTTTTGTTGAGATAAGTGATTTCAATCATGCTTTTTATTTTAGATTTAAAATATTAACAACTCCATTTTATTTCAGTATTTAATTTGTGTATTTCTGTTTTATTAAATGCTAGCTTTTTTTCTAGTCCAATACCGGCTTCCATCTTATCTCGATATTACTTATAACGGCACCAACTTACTTTCGGAAGAACCCCCCCCCATCAGCCTTTTCTTTTATATCGTAAGCTTCTTAAAACGTTACTAGCTTAAGTTCAGAATAAAATCACGATTTTCTATTAACGGCTAATTTAAAAAAAAAAATGTTTTGAACGCTACTAACTGAAGTTCTTTCAACACAGTTTGCAATTTGGAGACGGAATTGTTTTTGTTGAGATAAGTGATTTCAATCATGCTTTTTATTTTAGATTTAAAATATTAACAACTCCATTTTATTTCAGTATTTAATTTGTGTATTTCTGTTTTATTAAATGCTAGCTTTTTTTCTAGTCCAATACCGGCTTCCATCTTATCTCGATATTACTTATAACGGCACCAACTTACTTTCGGAAGAACCCCCCCCATCAGCCTTTTCTTTTATATCGTAAGCTTCTTAAAACGTTACTAGCTTAAGTTCAGAATAAAATCACGATTTTCTATTAACGGCTAATTTAAAAAAAAAAATGTTTTGAACGCTACTAACTGAAGTTCTTTCAACACAGTTTGCAATTTGGAGACGGAATTGTTTTTGTTGAGATAAGTGATTTCAATCATGCTTTTTATTTTAGATTTAAAATATTAACAACTCCATTTTATTTCAGTATTTAATTTGTGTATTTCTGTTTTATTAAATGCTAGCTTTTTTTCTAGTCCAATACCGGCTTCCATCTTATCTCGATATTACTTATAACGGCACCAACTTACTTTCGGAAGAACCCCCCCCCATCAGCCTTTTCTTTTATATCGTAAGCTTCTTAAAACGTTACTAGCTTAAGTTCAGAATAAAATCACGATTTTCTATTTACGGCTAATTTAAAAAAAAAAAAATGTTTTGAACGCTACTAACTGAAGTTCTTTCAACACAGTTTGCAATTTGGAGACGGAATTGTTTTTGTTGAGATAAGTGATTTCAATCATGCTTTTTATTTTAGATTTAAAATATTAACAACTCCATTTTATTTCAGTATTTAATTTGTGTATTTCTGTTTTATTAAATGCTAGCTTTTTTTCTAGTCCAATACCGGCTTCCATCTTATCTCGATATTACTTATAACGGCACCAACTTACTTTCGGAAGAACCCCCCCCATCAGCCTTTTCTTTTATATCGTAAGCTTCTTAAAACGTTACTAGCTTAAGTTCAGAATAAAATCACGATTTTCTATTAACGGCTAATTTAAAAAAAAAAAATGTTTTGAACGCTACTAACTGAAGTTCTTTCAACACAGTTTGCAATTTGGAGACGGAATTGTTTTTGTTGAGATAAGTGATTTCAATCATGCTTTTTATTTTAGATTTAAAATATTAACAACTCCATTTTATTTCAGTATTTAATTTGTGTATTTCTGTTTTATTAAATGCTAGCTTTTTTTCTAGTCCAATACCGGCTTCCATCTTATCTCGATATTACTTATAACGGCACCAACTTACTTTCGGAAGAACCCCCCCCCATCAGCCTTTTCTTTTATATCGTAAGCTTCTTAAAACGTTACTAGCTTAAGTTCAGAATAAAATCACGATTTTCTATTAACGGCTAATTTAAAAAAAAAAAATGTTTTGAACGCTACTAACTGAAGTTCTTTCAACACAGTTTGCAATTTGGAGACGGAATTGTTTTTGTTGAGATAAGTGATTTCAATCATGCTTTTTATTTTAGATTTAAAATATTAACAACTCCATTTTATTTCAGTATTTAATTTGTGTATTTCTGTTTTATTAAATGCTAGCCTTTTTTTTTTTTTTTTTTTTTTTTTTTTTCCTCGTACATATGTTTATTTATCCACCGAGTTGATAGCAAAAATTACGAATTATACTCATTTTTAGTTCGTGTGAGGGGAATCTATCACCATACTTTCCCTTAAACACGTCCGTTGGACTTTTATTAAGTACAATACTTAATAGTTTTTTTTTTTTTAATGGAGAGTAGAAAACGCATTGTGGATGCGTTATCGGCAGCTCCAGTTACTCTCGCTTCTTCTTATTTGTCCCTCAGTCCTCATTTTTTTAAATGAGTGATTTTTCGGACAAAGGGAGAAGAAAAATCTGTTTTCTAGGTTGGCAGTATTTTTGCGAACAGTTGGCTGAGATGGCGGAAATTTTCTGTTTCTATGTCTATCCTTGTAGCCATGTCACTAGTAAGGGTGCTGGAGGTAAACGTTTTGTCTGGGCTGACGTTATCCGCCTGATAGTCAGGGACCCGAACCTTGGATTAACCACTAAGGAGGCTGTCCTATCAGCAGGTGCAAAGTACTGGGGCTGCTGTATTGCCATTTGGTGAATGGATTCTGGACCATGCAGTAGCTTCTGGTGGGGCCTCTCGATGCCATACTAGTGGGTAATTGTTACGGCTTTACCTTATCATTAACTACAAATAAAAAAAAATATAAAATTCTTCGTTTCTTTTTCTCTCTTAATTTCCCCTCTCTGTCCTGCTCTAAGTAAATCTGTCGACCTAGTCCACAAATTCCAAAATTTCATCATGACAAGTTTCAAGAAAAAATACACGATTAAACCCGGTTCCCCAACTTCCAACGTAGACCCCTACTACCAGATCTCCTTCTCCAACATCAGGGGTCTTCGTTCTAACCTTCCAGAGGTTGAAACCCAATTACAGGAGACTAAACCAGACCTTTTATTTTTAAGTGAAACTGGCATTGGACAGGCTATTTCCCTAGATGAGTTTGCAATTTCAGGATACTCTAACTTAACTTCTAAATCTGACCCCCAAGATCGCCATGGGCATGGAATATGTGCCTATATTAAAGATAGCTTTCCATGTGGGAGGGATATCTCCAGGGAAGATCCTAACTTACCCTATATGTGCTTCCGGGTTGCTTTAGCTCACACTACTGCATTTATATTTACTCTCTATCGCCCCCACAACAGTGGAGTTACTATCTTTCAAAGCATATCTGAGAAAATTGACCAAGTCCTTTCTACTTATCCTTCAGCTAACATTCATATATGTGGAGACTTCAATGTTCACAACGTTGAATGGTTGACCCACTCAAACAAGACCGATGATGAGGGGAGGTTCTGTCATGATTTCTCCATTGCCTATGACCTCACTCAGATTGTTCAGGAACCTACCCGTGTGCCCGATAATGATGGCCAGTATGCGAGCCTACTAGACCTTTTTCTCACAACTTGCCCTGAACTATGTTCAGTTTCTGTTCTGTCGCCTCTTGGATCTTCCGACCACTCTGTTGTATCAATTAAGATAAAAATGAAATGTAATAAGTCCCCAGATGTACCTCTTCATCGTACAGTATATCGATACACTAAGGCTGACTGGGATAGCTTCCGTACATTTATATCTGATCTACCTCTGCATTCCATGTTTAAAAAGGATGTGTCCTCTATAGTATTAGACCTAACTGAATGGTTAATTGTAGGTATTGACCATTTCATACCCTCTAAAAAGTTTCAGAAAAAACCTAACAGCCAGCCATGGTTCTCTCCAGAATGTGCTGCTGCCATTGCGCACAGAAATCACTTTTTCCACTGCTTCAAACGTAATAGATGTATGGAAACTAAAGCCGTTTTCAGGACTGCCAGCAACCATTGTAAGAAAGTAATAAGGAACGCAAGAGAGTTGTATGCTCAATCTGTTAAGTCCAAAGTAGCTGAGCAGCGGCTTGGTTCCCACCAGTTTTGGCAAATAGCAAACAGAATCCTGAACAGAAGCGTGTGCTCCATCCCAACTATTATCAATGGACCTGAGGTAATCTCGTCAGCATCAGACAAAGCCAAACTCTTTGTCAAGAACTTTGCAGCAAATTCTACCCTTTGCGACCAAGACCGCCAACCCCCAATATTTCCTCCTGTATCAGAAAACACGCTATGTGATATACGTATATCTGTACGTGATGTTGCGAAGCTAATCAAAAACCTTGATTCGAGTAAAGCAACTGGCCCTGATGGTATTCCAATTATAGTACTCAAAAAACTTCAACCTGAATTAGCGCCCATACTTACAAAACTGTTTAAACGTTGTCTTAAGGAGAATAGTTTCCCATCTCCCTGGAAAACCTCATCAGTATGCCCTGTATTTAAGAATTCAGGTGATCGCTCATCCCCCTCTCAGTACAGGCCAATAAGTCTCCTGTGCGTCATGAGTAAGTTGCTAGAATCTGTGTTAAATACAGAAGTAATCAAACATCTCAACAAAAATAACCTTCTTAGTGACACTCAATATGGTTTCCGTTCTGCTAGATCTACAGCAGATGTCATTACAGTTATATCGCATAGGATTAGCGAATCTCTCGACGGTGGCAATCTTTCTAGAGCAATTGCTCTTGACATATCTAAAGCCTTTGATAGGGTATGGCATAAAGGTTTACTTCATAAGATCGCTAGCTATGGTATAGCTGGAAAAGTCTTCTCAATTATTAAATCATTTCTTTCTGATAGGTTCATAAGAGTAGTAGTTGAGGGGCAAAAATCAGAAGCTCACAGTATTAATGCCGGTGTCCCTCAGGGATCCATCCTGGGCCCAACTCTTTTCCTGATCTACATTAATGATCTTCCAAATCATATCCTTACATCATTTGTAGACATTTATGCTGACGACACTACCATTTATGGTACCACATCTAAGACAGTAAACGACCAAGTTCTCTCCAATTCTCTCTCCTCTGATGTTGAGCACGTAGTACAATGGGGAAAGGAGTGGCTGGTTACTTTTAATGCATCTAAAACCAAGCTTCTCTCTTTACATCATCAACATTCTAATCCACATTTGTCATCAATTGAAATGAATGGCTCTCGTCTTCAGGAGGCCTCAAGTTTTGACAAGCTTCTGGGCTTGACCATTACTCCTGATCTTAAATGGAACACGTATATCAAATCTGTTGCCAAGGCCGCTGGAAAAATGGTGGGATCTTTCTATCGATCCAGTAGATATCTCACTGCTGATGCTATTCTCTACCTATATAAGAGCCAGGTACGTCCAAGGATGGAATACTGTTGCCACATCTGGGCAGGAGCTGCTAGAAAGGACTTGTCCTGCCTTGATAGAGTTCAAAATAGACTTCGTAGCCTCGTAGGAGATGTCCTTTTCTCCTCCTTGCAATCTCTATCTCACAGAAGAGATGTTGCGAGTTTGTCTCTGATGTATCGTTATTTTCATGGAAAGTGTTCAACTGAGCTTCAATCTTTGGTCCCCCCTCGCCAAACTTTCACAAGAAACACTCGTCTAGCTGTAAACACTATCAATAATTTCCCCCACTCTTTATCTGTGGCTAAACCTAAACGTAGATTCCATGAACAAAGCTTCTTTCTTAGAACTGCACGCCTGTGGAATTGTCTTCCGTTTTCCTGCTTTCCGGCTGACTACAATATGGTTGTGTTCAAGTCTAAAGTAAATAAGTTCTTGATGAGCCGTTCCATATAAGTTATTAAATTTACCAAATTTTCATTACTAATGATTACTATATTGACCAATTTCTACTGTACACTCTTTAACCCTTATCCTTGAGTGGCCTCTGGGCCTTGATAATGTGGTGATGCCTTTGTAAAAAAAAAAAAAAAAAAAAAAAAAAAAAAAAAAAACAACGCAACAATAAAAAATAGTGATTGAAATACTTTAGAACATATAGAACAACACAACAATAAAAAATAGTGATTGAAATACTGCTGGTTTCAACATGCAGCTGCAAATTACTCTGTGTAATGCGATTAAATTCCACTATTTGTATAATTTTATAACAGATGTAACAGAATGCTAGACATTTCAGACAAACCTATCTTTGCGGAGAAAAGCAGATTAAAAGACCATAACTCATTGACCGCAATAATAAATGCTTTTGACTATTAGCCAACAACTACCCTCGTAATTGTGTGTCGTTCCCATGGTTGAGTAGCATTTATGAGTAAAATACGTTCTGACATAGTTAACTGGGCATTCAAAATGGCGTACGCAGAATGTCTGGAGCAAACAATTTTGTACATTGAAAATGAGATTTTGATTCCAAATAAATTGACAAATAATCACTTAATTGTTGCTTTATTGTGTTTAGTTTAGAGAAGCCGAGGGAAGCAAAACAAAATAACGAAACTTTTCTCCCAGGTTGATACACGATAGCTGAAATAAATAAATTCTACACGTCGTATCGATTGTTCTCTTTGTGTGAATAGAGTGAACATCACGTAATCAATATGCGTTCAATTTGCAATCTACGAAATTGATATTAGAACCAGAAAATTCTTTTACATGAATGGAAACGATGTAATAAAGTTTGATGACAAATTGAAAATCAGGAATATTCCTACATTGGCAGGAAGTTATGGTCGATTACCAAATAACAAACAAAATAAATAATGTGAAACTAGAGAGTCATAACTTTCAATTATTATGTAAAGCTTAACTTTCGACCATTTTATATAGATTCTTCGGATTATTGTTCTTATCTTGAGTGTTTGTTTTTTTTCACAACGTTTCGGGTCGATAAAACCTTTGACCTTCTTTAGTTGTATCTTGTCGAAATCGACAATCTTTTTATCGAACTTGGGAACCTGCACGATATTTCAAACGGAGCCCCATATTTAATTCGCGGTGATAATATACTCTAGTTCGATTAGATATGACTGTAGAAGTCCTAATTAATTTGCAATTGTATTTTGCATGTCACCCACATTAAAGATTGAACCGTCCAACCTCGAGAGGTGTATAACGTAACAACTGAATTGTAAAAAAGCACTTTATCCATTACGGTACGAATTCTTTGACTTTCATATAAGAAAGCATGGGAAAATTAAGCTATGATATATCCTCATAGTAAAGTAATAAGTCGCAAGAAGGCATGACAGAAGTAATCGTCTGTTTATCTATTTTGTAGCACAGTAGAACCCCGGGATACGGCATTAAAAATTAGTAACAAAATACTATACACTATATATTACACTAGTATATAATCAAATAACGTTATAAATCACACCGTAAGGCGGGACAGAAACCGTAACCAGGGACCGTAACAACATTGGTATTTCACATCATAACCTAAAAAAAGTATTCTAGGGTTCTGCTGTACTGTGACGCTTATAAAAGGTTTTTAGGGTCAACAAACATTAAATTAAAATAAGTTACAGAAAAATATGTTTTTCATAAAATTATGTGGTTTATTCCATTGATTAATATTTTCCGTTTATTAGTTTCATACAATTTCCGGCCACGCGGCTCCTATGTATATAGCGAAATCTAAAGGTCCAATTCTCACGAACGTTATGCATTAGATTAAACTGTATTTCGCCATTAACGCGTCGAATATTGTCTTCCAAATAATCTATCGTGTCGGATCTAAATGTTTACACATGGGACTGTATATAAATATCACCAAAAGAAAATAATCTAATGGAGTTAAATCGCACGAAAGAGCTAGTCAGTTGACAGTTTTCGTGAAATTATTTGTTCAGTAAATGTTTCTCTTGATGGTATAATTTGCAATTTGAAAACGCTGATCGAATGTCAGTCTCTTCAGGAAGAATTGCTAAACGATGCTGAACTGAAAATAACAAATAAATGTCAAATCTGCAAATAAAGATACTAGATTTGTTTATTTAAACTCCATTGTCTCTAAGAAACACCCTATGCAAATGATATTTCTAATAAAAGCCACAGCTAGGTTAATCGCAATATAGTTTAGACAAGATTCCTTATTGTCGATTGTTTTAATTACGTCAGTGACTTTTGGCATTTTTGTTATGTTGTACATTTCATATACAATTTGAATCGTTCATCCTTTCTGGTTTCTTTTTTTTTTACTCTAAAATTGCTATTCTTGAGTTATTTTAACCTAATTTTCGTTTTTAAAAGATATTTTTACATTTCTTGAAATTATTCTTAACCACAGAACCCCTTTTATTTAATCCGCAGGCGTAGCATGATCCGTCAGACGTGATGAGTAGATGTCCAAAGTAATTGGCAATTGTATTTGTGGGTCGCCCGCATATAGGATTGAACGTTCAATCTCCAGGATTCAAACGTTTATAACTGAATTTTACTAAGTAATCAACCTACAGGTACGCAAGGTATTAAATAAACGGTTTCATTCAAAAATCTGTGCAGATTCCAGAGTTCGACAAAAATATTTTCGAATTAGACAGAAAGATTCCCGAGTTCAAGAGAAACATTACCGAGTTCGACAAGACACACCGAAAGTTGCATCGATCGAAATGTTGTTGAAATAAAACTCAAAATAAGAAAAATATTCTGAAGAATCCAAATCATATGGATGTTTCAAATTTTTTGGGGAAGAATTTGAATTAATTCATCGAAGAGCATGCTGATTGATGAATGCGAATAAAACGCCTCGTTTTCTTTGTTAGACCCAAGAGATATTAAGTGATGCGTTAATACAACCAATAAATAACATAAAGAATTGAAATTTTGTTAAATTTACGTCTGATAAAATAAATATAATAAAAAAAAATATATACAAATTTTAATTATGCCTGAAATCCTAATAAGAAACTGTTATGCGTAAAAACATTTACCATCCATTGTTTGGTAAACATATCTGGGAGGTGTAATAACGGTTTCTACTTAGCGTAAAGTGTTACTCTTTATAAAGTCGAGTTCTCGGCAAGCGGTATTGTAAACAAGTATAAAATAATTTCCTTAACGTTCTTGAAATGCGAGATAGCTAAAGAATGGTTGATTGCTCTACAAACTGCCACGTTTTGAAACTCAGCTATCTATGTTCCTTGTTTGGAATAACCATAGCAATGTCTTCGATATATTCGTTCTAGTTCATGTTGCCTGTGAACGCTAAGGTGAGGAGTTTGAACGAACAACTCTCAGGTATTGTAATATTAATCATGACAATAAATGCTTAAGAATAAAGATTAAACAAATGTAAAAATAATTTTAAAAAAACATACAACACTGATTCAAATAGTTAAGAGGATATCAGATAACGGAGTATTTAAAAAAGATAGGAAAGCAGAAATAGTTGAAAGGTTGAAATCGTATAGGAAATGTCTAACAGCATCACAAAAAATGCCGATAATCACGAATGTAAATAAAAACAAGTGACAATAAGAAACTCTATCTCGTTTTTATTATATTTATTGATTGAAATGTTTATTGAGATGAGTATTATTTATTCATTTGTTTATTGCAGACTACCATCCTCATCTTTTAGTTGTTGTTTGACGATATTTCGGCCAACTATTCCTCTAGTCTTCGTCAGGTGGTTATCGCGACGGGATAGGAACACCAGATCTCCTAACTACATCCTCAGCAGTTACAGCATTCAACAGTTGTTGTCGTCTCACCAGGTTTTGACAAACTAAGACTCTGGCCGGCTTTGGGTAGGATTGAAACCGCTATCTTCAAATAATGCTCACCTGGAACCGTAGAGATTCAACGCCTCTATCTACTGCACCACGGAGATTCGGAGTTCCTATTCTGTCGCTGTAACCACCTGATGAAAGCCAGAAGAATAGTTGGCCGAAACGTCGTGAAACAACAATTAAAAGACCTGTCTCGCTTGTATTGTGATTAAAACTGTTGCTGCTTTTAATAGTAATATCATTTATATTGGGAGATTCTTTTTTACAGGCCACGAAGTTTAAATCAACAACTATCTACTTTAATTAAAGATTTGACATCTTTCTCTTATTTTGAGTTCAGCTTGGCTTAGCAATTCATCATAAAGCGACTGGCACCTGAGTAGTGTTTTACAAGTTGCAACTAATACGATCAATTTATTGAGAGAAACATTTAATGAACAAATAATTTCACAAACTACATCTGTTAACTGGCCATCGTTTTCGTTGATTTAACCCCATTAGATTATTTTCTCTTGAAGATATGTATTCTTCTGTGTCTACGCTGATAAATCAAATACAATAGACCACTTGAAAGACAACATTTCCAAAATACAGCCTTATTTAATCCGTAGAGTTTGTGAAAATTCGACCAGTACACTATGCATATATATGCAACTGCGTGGGCATATGTCTGAAATTCTATTTAAACAATAAATACCAAACATTAATTCTTTGTAAAATGAAAATATTTTTCTGTGATTTATTTTCATTTCATGTTCGTTGTCTCAAAAACATTTACTTGTAATTATTACTAACTTATCTTTCTCGGTTTTAAATATATCAAAGTTACAGAACCTGTGGCGTAGTGGATAAAGTACTTCGCAAAATTGTAAAAGTTACACTTCTCTGGAGTTGAAGGCTCCATCCTTAATGTAGGTTACATTCAAAGTACAAGTGAGTAGGTCTTATATCCGACCATGACTGACTGAACGGGAAATGCTACCCCTGCGGATTAAAAAAAAGGGTTCCATTTTAAATCTCCAGCAGATTCCCGAATTCGACAAGATACAACGGAAGAACGTCGGATGTAAAATCGATGAAAACATTGTGCAAAAAACACTCACGAAGAAACAAAATCAAACTGAAAATAATAGTCAAAAGAAACGAAATCAAACTGAAAATAATAGTCAAAAGAAACGAAATCAAACTGAAAATAATAGTCTAAAGAAACGAAATCAAAATGAAAATAATAGTCAAAAGAAACGAAATCAAACTGAAAATAATAGTCAAAAGAAACGAAATCAAACTGAAAATAATAGTCAAAAGAAACGAAATCAAACTGAAAATAATAGTCAAAAGAAACGAAATCAAACTGAAAATAATAGTCAAAAGAAACGAAATCAAACTGAAAATAATAGTCAAAAGAAACGAAATCAAAGTGAAAATAATAGTCAAAAGAAACGAAATCAAAGTGAAAATAATAGTCAAAAGAAACGAAATCAAACTGAAAATAATAGTCAAAAGAAACGAAATCAAACTGAAAATAATAGTCAAAAGAAACGAAATCAAACTGAAAATAATAGTCAAAAGAAACGAAATCAAACTGAAAATAATAGTCAAAAGAAACAAAATCAAACTGAAAATAATAGTCAAAAGAAACGAAATCAAACTGAAAATAATAGTCAAAAGAAACGAAATCAAACTGAAAATAATAGTCAAAAGAAACGAAATCAAACTGAAAATAATAGTCAAAAGAAACGAAATCAAACTGAAAATAATAGTCAAAAGAAACGAAATCAAACTGAAAATAATAGTCAAAAGAAACGAAATCAAACTGAAAATAATAGTCAAAAGAAACGAAATAAAACTGAAAATAATAGTCAAAAGAAACGAAATCAAACTGAAAATAATAGTCAAAAGAAACGAAATCAAAATGAAAATAATAGTCAAAAGAAACGAAATCAAACTGAAAATAATAGTCAAAAGAAACGAAATCAAACTGAAAATAATAGTCAAAAGAAACGAAATCAAACTGAAAATAATAGTCAAAAGAAACGAAATCAAAATGAAAATAATAGTCAAAAGAAACGAAATCAAACTGAAAATAATAGTCAAAAGAAACGAAATCAAACTGAAAATAATAGTCAAAAGAAACGAAATCAAACTGAAAATAATAGTCAAAAGAAACGAAATCAAACTGAAAATAATAGTCAAAAGAAACGAAATCAAACTGAAAATAATAGTCAAAAGAAACGAAATCAAACTGAAAATAATAGTCAAAAGAAACGAAATCAAACTGAAAATAATAGTCAAAAGAAACGAAATCAAACTGAAAATAATAGTCAAAAGAAACGAAATCAAACTGAAAATAATAGTCAAAAGAAACGAAATCAAACTGAAAATAATAGTCAAAAGAAACGAAATCAAACTGAAAATAATAGTCAAAAGAAACGAAATCAAACTGAAAATAATAGTCAAAAGAAACGAAATCAAACTGAAAATAATAGTCAAAAGAAACGAAATCAAACTGAAAATAATAGTCAAAAGAAACGAAATCAAACTGAAAATAATAGTCAAATGAAACGAAATCAAACTGAAAATAATAGTCATAAGAAACTAAATCAAACTGAAAATAATAGTCAAAAGAAACGAAATCAAACTGAAAATAATAGTCAAAAGAAACGAAATCAAACTGAAAATAATAGTCAAAAGAAACGAAATAAAACTGAAAATAATAGTCAAAAGAAACGAAATCAAACTGAAAATAATAGTCAAAAGAAACGAAATCAAACTGAAAATAATAGTCAAAAGAAACGAAATCAAACTGAAAATAATAGTCAAAAGAAACGAAATCAAACTGAAAATAATAGTCAAAAGAAACGAAATCAAAATGAAAATAATAGTCAAAAGAAACGAAATCAAACTGAAAATAATAGTCAAAAGAAACGAAATCAAACTGAAAATAATAGTCAAAAGAAACGAAATCAAACTGAAAATAATAGTCAAAAGAAACGAAATCAAACTGAAAATAATAGTCAAAAGAAACGAAATCAAACTGAAAATAATAGTCAAAAGAAACGAAATCAAACTGAAAATAATAGTCAAAAGAAACGAAATCAAACTGAAAATAATAGTCAAAAGAAACGAAATCAAAATGAAAATAATAGTCAAAAGAAACGAAATCAAACTGAAAATAATAGTCAAAAGAAACGAAATCAAACTGAAAATAATAGTCAAAAGAAACGAAATCAAACTGAAAATAATAGTCAAAAGAAACGAAATCAAACTGAAAATAATAGTCAAAAGAAACGAAATCAAACTGAAAATAATAGTCAAAAGAAACGAAATCAAACTGAAAATAATAGTCAAAAGAAACGAAATCAAACTGAAAATAATAGTCAAAAGAAACGAAATCAAACTGAAAATAATAGTCAAAAGAAACGAAATCAAACTGAAAATAATAGTCAAAAGAAACGAAATCAAACTGAAAATAATAGTCAAAAGAAACGAAATCAAACTGAAAATAATAGTCAAAAGAAACGAAATCAAACTGAAAATAATAGTCAAAAGAAACGAAATCAAAATGAAAATAATAGTCAAAAGAAACGAAATCAAACTGAAAATAATAGTCAAAAGAAACGAAATCAAAGTGAAAATAATAGTCAAAAGAAACGAAATCAAACTGAAAATAATAGTCAAAAGAAACGAAATCAAACTGAAAATAATAGTCAAAAGAAACGAAATCAAACTGAAAATAATAGTCAAAAGAAACGAAATCAAACTGAAAATAATAGTCAAAAGAAACGAAATCAAACTGAAAATAATAGTCAAAAGAAACGAAATCAAACTGAAAATAATAGTCAAAAGAAACGAAATCAAACTGAAAATAATAGTCAAAAGAAACGAAATCAAACTGAAAATAATAGTCAAAAGAAACGAAATCAAACTGAAAATAATAGTCAAAAGAAACGAAATCAAACTGAAAATAATAGTCAAAAGAAACGAAATCAAGCTGAAAATAATAGTCAAAAGAAACGAAATCAAACTGAAAATAATAGTCAAAAGAAACGAAATCAAAATGAAAATAATAGTCAAAAGAAACGAAATCAAACTGAAAATAATAGTCAAAAGAAACGAAATCAAACTGAAAATAATAGTCAAAAGAAACGAAATCAAACTGAAAATAATAGTCAAAAGAAACGAAATCAAAATGAAAATAATAGTCAAAAGAAACGAAATCAAACTGAAAATAATAGTCAAAAGAAACGAAATCAAACTGAAAATAATAGTCAAAAGAAACGAAATCAAACTGAAAATAATAGTCAAAAGAAACGAAATCAAACTGAAAATAATAGTCAAAAGAAACGAAATCAAACTGAAAATAATAGTCAAAAGAAACGAAATCAAACTGAAAATAATAGTCAAAAGAAACGAAATCAAACTGAAAATAATAGTCAAAAGAAACGAAATCAAACTGAAAATAATAGTCAAAAGAAACGAAATCAAACTGAAAATAATAGTCAAAAGAAACGAAATCAAACTGAAAATAATAGTCAAAAGAAACGAAATCAAACTGAAAATAATAGTCAAAAGAAACGAAATCAAACTGAAAATAATAGTCAAAAGAAACGAAATCAAACTGAAAATAATAGTCAAAAGAAACGAAATCAAACTGAAAATAATAGTCAAAAGAAACGAAATCAAACTGAAAATAATAGTCAAAAGAAACGAAATCAAAATGAAAATAATAGTCAAAAGAAACGAAATCAAACTGAAAATAATAGTCAAAAGAAACGAAATCAAACTGAAAATAATAGTCAAAAGAAACGAAATCAAACTGAAAATAATAGTCAAAAGAAACGAAATCAAACTGAAAATAATAGTCAAAAGAAACGAAATCAAACTGAAAATAATAGTCAAAAGAAACGAAATCAAACTGAAAATAATAGTCAAAAGAAACGAAATCAAACTGAAAATAATAGTCAAAAGAAACGAAATCAAACTGAAAATAATAGTCAAAAGAAACGAAATCAAACTGAAAATAATAGTCAAAAGAAACGAAATCAAACTGAAAATAATAGTCAAAAGAAACGAAATCAAATTGAAAATAATAGTCAAAAGAAACGAAATCAAACTGAAAATAATAGTCAAAAGAAACGAAATCAAACTGAAAATAATAGTCAAAAGAAACGAAGTCAAACTGAAAATAATAGTCAAAAGAAACGAAATCAAACTGAAAATAATAGTCAAAAGAAACGAAATCAAACTGAAAATAATAGTCAAAAGAAACGAAATCAAACTGAAAATAATAGTCAAAAGAAACGAAATCAAACTGAAAATAATAGTCAAAAGAAACGAAATCAAACTGAAAATAATAGTCAAAAGAAACGAAATCAAACTGAAAATAATAGTCAAAAGAAACGAAATCAAAATGAAAATAATAGTCAAAAGAAACGAAATCAAAATGAAAATAATAGTCAAAAGAAACGAAATCAAAATGAAAATAATAGTCAAAAGAAACGAAATCAAAATGAAAATAATAGTCAAAAGAAACGAAATCAAACTGAAAATAATAGTCAAAAGAAACGAAATCAAACTGAAAATAATAGTCAAAAGAAACGAAATCAAACTGAAAATAATAGTCAAAAGAAACGAAATCAAAATGAAAATAATAGTCAAAAGAAACGAAATCAAAATGAAAATAATAGTCAAAAGAAACGAAATCAAAATGAAAATAATAGTCAAAAGAAACGAAATCAAACTGAAAATAATAGTCAAAAGAAACGAAATCAAACTGAAAATAATAGTCAAAAGAAACGAAATCAAAATGAAAATAATAGTCAAAAGAAACGAAATCAAACTGAAAATAATAGTCAAAAGAAACGAAATCAAACTGAAAATAATAGTCAAAAGAAACGAAATCAAAATGAAAATAATAGTCAAAAGAAACGAAATCAAACTGAAAATAATAGTCAAAAGAAACGAAATCAAACTGAAAATAATAGTCAAAAGAAACGAAATCAAAATGAAAATAATAGTCAAAAGAAACGAAATCAAACTGAAAATAATAGTCAAAAGAAACGAAATCAAACTGAAAATAATAGTCAAAAGAAACGAAATCAAACTGAAAATAATAGTCAAAAGAAACGAAATCAAACTGAAAATAATAGTCAAAAGAAACGAAATCAAACTGAAAATAATAGTCAAAAGAAACGAAATCAAACTGAAAATAATAGTCAAAAGAAACGAAATCAAACTGAAAATAATAGTCAAAAGAAACGAAATCAAAATGAAAATAATAGTCAAAAGAAACGAAATCAAACTGAAAATAATAGTCAAAAGAAACGAAATCAAACTGAAAATAATAGTCAAAAGAAACGAAATCAAACTGAAAATAATAGTCAAAAGAAACGAAATCAAACTGAAAATAATAGTCAAAAGAAACGAAATCAAACTGAAAATAATAGTCAAAAGAAACGAAATCAAACTGAAAATAATAGTCAAAAGAAACGAAATCAAACTGAAAATAATAGTCAAAAGAAACGAAATCAAACTGAAAATAATAGTCAAAAGAAACGAAATCAAACTGAAAATAATAGTCAAAAGAAACGAAATCAAACTGAAAATAATAGTCAAAAGAAACGAAATCAAACTGAAAATAATAGTCAAAAGAAACGAAATCAAACTGAAAATAATAGTCAAAAGAAACGAAATCAAACTGAAAATAATAGTCAAAAGAAACGAAATCAAACTGAAAATAATAGTCAAAAGAAACGAAATCAAACTGAAAATAATAGTCAAAAGAAACGAAATCAAACTGAAAATAATAGTCAAAAGAAACGAAATCAAACTGAAAATAATAGTCAAAAGAAACGAAATCAAACTGAAAATAATAGTCAAAAGAAACGAAATCAAAATGAAAATAATAGTCAAAAGAAACGAAATCAAACTGAAAATAATAGTCAAAAGAAACGAAATCAAACTGAAAATAATAGTCAAAAGAAACGAAATCAAACTGAAAATAATAGTCAAAAGAAACGAAATCAAAATGAAAATAATAGTCAAAAGAAACGAAATCAAACTGAAAATAATAGTCAAAAGAAACGAAATCAAAGTGAAAATAATAGTCAAAAGAAACGAAATCAAACTGAAAATAATAGTCAAAAGAAACGAAATCAAACTGAAAATAATAGTCAAAAGAAACGAAATCAAAATGAAAATAATAGTCAAAAGAAACGAAATCAAACTGAAAATAATAGTCAAAAGAAACGAAATCAAAGTGAAAATAATAGTCAAAAGAAACGAAATCAAACTGAAAATAATAGTCAAAAGAAACGAAATCAAACTGAAAATAATAGTCAAAAGAAACGAAATCAAACTGAAAATAATAGTCAAAAGAAACGAAATCAAAATGAAAATAATAGTCAAAAGAAACGAAATCAAAATGAAAATAATAGTCAAAAGAAACGAAATCAAACTGAAAATAATAGTCAAAAGAAACGAAATCAAACTGAAAATAATAGTCAAAAGAAACGAAATCAAACTGAAAATAATAGTCAAAAGAAACGAAATCAAAATGAAAATAATAGTCAAAAGAAACGAAATCAAAATGAAAATAATAGTCAAAAGAAACGAAATCAAACTGAAAATAATAGTCAAAAGAAACGAAATCAAACTGAAAATAATAGTCAAAAGAAACGAAATCAAACTGAAAATAATAGTCAAAAGAAACGAAATCAAACTGAAAATAATAGTCAAAAGAAACGAAATCAAACTGAAAATAATAGTCAAAAGAAACGAAATCAAACTGAAAATAATAGTCAAAAGAAACAGAATCAAACTGAAAATAATAGTCAAAAGAAACGAAATCAAACTGAAAATAATAGTCAAAAGAAACGAAATCAAACTGAAAATAATAGTCAAAAGAAACGAAATTAAACTGAAAATAATAGTCAAAAGAAACGAAATCAAACTGAAAATAATAGTCAAAAGAAACGAAATCAAACTGAAAATAATAGTCAAAAGAAACGAAATCAAACTGAAAATAATAGTCAAAAGAAACGAAATCAAATTGAAAATAATAGTCAAAAGAAACGAAATCAAACTGAAAATAATAGTCAAAAGAAACGAAATCAAACTGAAAATAATAGTCAAAAGAAACGAAATCAAACTGAGAATAATAGTCAAAAGAAACGAAATCAAACTGAAAATAATAGTCAAAAGAAACGAAATCAAACTGAAAATAATAGTCAAAAGAAACGAAATCAAACTGAAAATAATAGTCAAAAGAAACGAAATCAAACTGAAAATAATAGTCAAAAGAAACGAAATCAAACTGAAAATAATAGTCAAAAGAAACGAAATCAAACTGAAAATAATAGTCAAAAGAAACGAAATCAAAATGAAAATAATAGTCAAAAGAAACGAAATCAAAATGAAAATAATAGTCAAAAGAAACGAAATCAAAATGAAAATAATAGTCAAAAGAAACGAAATCAAAATGAAAATAATAGTCAAAAGAAACGAAATCAAACTGAAAATAATAGTCAAAAGAAACGAAATCAAACTGAAAATAATAGTCAAAAGAAACGAAATCAAACTGAAAATAATAGTCAAAAGAAACGAAATCAAAATGAAAATAATAGTCAAAAGAAACGAAATCAAAATGAAAATAATAGTCAAAAGAAACGAAATCAAAATGAAAATAATAGTCAAAAGAAACGAAATCAAACTGAAAATAATAGTCAAAAGAAACGAAATCAAACTGAAAATAATAGTCAAAAGAAACGAAATCAAAATGAAAATAATAGTCAAAAGAAACGAAATCAAACTGAAAATAATAGTCAAAAGAAACGAAATCAAACTGAAAATAATAGTCAAAAGAAACGAAATCAAACTGAAAATAATAGTCAAAAGAAACGAAATCAAAGTGAAAATAATAGTCAAAAGAAACGAAATCAAACTGAAAATAATAGTCAAAAGAAACGAAATCAAAATGAAAATAATAGTCAAAAGAAACGAAATCAAACTGAAAATAATAGTCAAAAGAAACGAAATCAAACTGAAAATAATAGTCAAAAGAAACGAAATCAAACTGAAAATAATAGTCAAAAGAAACGAAATCAAACTGAAAATAATAGTCAAAAGAAACGAAATCAAACTGAAAATAATAGTCTAAAGAAACGAAATCAAAATGAAAATAATAGTCAAAAGAAACGAAATCAAACTGAAAATAATAGTCAAAAGAAACGAAATCAAACTGAAAATAATAGTCAAAAGAAACGAAATCAAACTGAAAATAATAGTCAAAAGAAACGAAATCAAACTGAAAATAATAGTCAAAAGAAACGAAATCAAACTGAAAATAATAGTCAAAAGAAACGAAATCAAACTGAAAATAATAGTCAAAAGAAACGAAATCAAAATGAAAATAATAGTCAAAAGAAACGAAATCAAACTGAAAATAATAGTCAAAAGAAACGAAATCAAACTGAAAATAATAGTCAAAAGAAACGAAATCAAACTGAAAATAATAGTCAAAAGAAACGAAATCAAACTGAAAATAATAGTCAAAAGAAACGAAATCAAACTGAAAATAATAGTCAAAAGAAACGAAATCAAACTGAAAATAATAGTCAAAAGAAACGAAATCAAACTGAAAATAATAGTCAAAAGAAACGAAATCAAACTGAAAATAATAGTCAAAAGAAACGAAATCAAACTGAAAATAATAGTCAAAAGAAACGAAATCAAACTGAAAATAATAGTCAAAAGAAACGAAATCAAACTGAAAATAATAGTCAAAAGAAACGAAATCAAAATGAAAATAATAGTCAAAAGAAACGAAATCAAACTGAAAATAATAGTCAAAAGAAACGAAATCAAAGTGAAAATAATAGTCAAAAGAAACGAAATCAAACTGAAAATAATAGTCAAAAGAAACGAAATCAAAGTGAAAATAATAGTCAAAAGAAACGAAATCAAAATGAAAATAATAGTCAAAAGAAACGAAATCAAACTGAAAATAATAGTCAAAAGAAACGAAATCAAAGTGAAAATAATAGTCAAAAGAAACGAAATCAAACTGAAAATAATAGTCAAAAGAAACGAAATCAAACTGAAAATAATAGTCAAAAGAAACGAAATCAAACTGAAAATAATAGTCAAAAGAAACGAAATCAAAATGAAAATAATAGTCAAAAGAAACGAAATCAAAATGAAAATAATAGTCAAAAGAAACGAAATCAAACTGAAAATAATAGTCAAAAGAAACGAAATCAAACTGAAAATAATAGTCAAAAGAAACGAAATCAAACTGAAAATAATAGTCAAAAGAAACGAAATCAAAATGAAAATAATAGTCAAAAGAAACGAAATCAAAATGAAAATAATAGTCAAAAGAAACGAAATCAAACTGAAAATAATAGTCAAAAGAAACGAAATCAAACTGAAAATAATAGTCAAAAGAAACGAAATCAAACTGAAAATAATAGTCAAAAGAAACGAAATCAAACTGAAAATAATAGTCAAAAGAAACGAAATCAAACTGAAAATAATAGTCAAAAGAAACGAAATCAAACTGAAAATAATAGTCAAAAGAAACGAAATCAAACTGAAAATAATAGTCAAAAGAAACGAAATCAAACTGAAAATAATAGTCAAAAGAAACGAAATCAAACTGAAAATAGTAGTCAAAAGAAACGAAATTAAACTGAAAATAATAGTCAAAAGAAACGAAATCAAACTGAAAATAATAGTCAAAAGAAACGAAATCAAAATGAAAATAATAGTCAAAAGAAACGAAATCAAAATGAAAATAATAGTCAAAAGAAACGAAATCAAAATGAAAATAATAGTCAAAAGAAACGAAATCAAAATGAAAATAATAGTCAAAAGAAACGAAATCAAACTGAAAATAATAGTCAAAAGAAACGAAATCAAACTGAAAATAATAGTCAAAAGAAACGAAATCAAACTGAAAATAATAGTCAAAAGAAACGAAATCAAACTGAAAATAATAGTCAAAAGAAACGAAATCAAACTGAAAATAATAGTCAAAAGAAACGAAATCAAACTGAAAATAATAGTCAAAAGAAACGAAATCAAAATGAAAATAATAGTCAAAAGAAACGAAATCAAACTGAAAATAATAGTCAAAAGAAACGAAATCAAAATGAAAATAATAGTCAAAAGAATCGAAATCAAACTGAAAATAATAGTCAAAAGAAACGAAATCAAACTGAAAATAATAGTCAAAAGAAACGAAATCAAACTGAAAATAATAGTCAAAAGAAACGAAATCAAACTGAAAATAATAGTCAAAAGAAACGAAATCAAACTGAAAATAATAGTCAAAAGAAACGAAATCAAACTGAAAATAATAGTCAAAAGAAACGAAATCAAACTGAAAATAATAGTCAAAAGAAACGAAATCAAACTGAAAATAATAGTCAAAAGAAACGAAATCAAACTGAAAATAATAGTCAAAAGAAACGAAATCAAACTGAAAATAATAGTCAAAAGAAACGAAATCAAACTGAAAATAATAGTCAAAAGAAACGAAATCAAACTGAAAATAATAGTCAAAAGAAACGAAATCAAACTGAAAATAATAGTCAAAAGAAACGAAATCAAACTGAAAATAATAGTCAAAAGAAACGAAATCAAAATGAAAATAATAGTCAAAAGAAGCGAAATCAAACTGAAAATAATAGTCAAAAGAAACGAAATCAAACTGAAAATAATAGTCAAAAGAAACGAAATCAAACTGAAAATAATAGTCAAAAGAAACGAAATCAAAATGAAAATAATAGTCAAAAGAAACGAAATCAAAATGAAAATAATAGTCAAAAGAAACAAAATCAAAGTGAAAATAATAGTCAAAAGAAACGAAATCAAAGTGAAAATAATAGTCAAAAGAAACGAAATCAAACTGAAAATAATAGTCAAAAGAAACGAAATCAAACTGAAAATAATAGTCAAAAGAAACAAAATCAAACTGAAAATAATAGTCAAAAGAAACGAAATCAAACTGAAAATAATAGTCAAAAGAAACGAAATCAAACTGAAAATAATAGTCAAAAGAAACAAAATCAAACTGAAAATAATAGTCAAAAGAAACAAAATCAAAGTGAAAATAATAGTCAAAAGAAACGAAATCAAACTGAAAATATAGTCAAAAGAAACGAAATCAAAGTGAAAATAATAGTCAAAAGAAACAAAATCAAACTGAAAATAATAGTCAAAAGAAACGAAATCAAACTGAAAATAATAGTCAAAAGAAACGAAATCAAACTGAAAATAATAGTCAAAAGAAACGAAATCAAACTGAAAATAATAGTCAAAAGAAACAAAATCAAACTGAAAATAATAGTCAAAAGAAACAAAATCAAACTGAAAATAATTGTCAAAAGAAACGAAATCAAACTGAAAATAATAGTCAAAAGAAACAAAATCAAACTGAAACTAATAGTCAAAAGAAACGAAATCAAACTGAAAATAATAGTCAAAAGAAACGAAATCAAACTGAAAATAATAGTCAAAAGAAACAAAATCAAACTGAAAATAATAGTCAAAAGAAACGAAATCAAACTGAAAATAATAGTCAAAAGAAACGAAATCAAACTGAAAATAATAGTCAAAAGAAACAAAATCAAACTGAAAATAATAGTCAAAAGAAACAAAATCAAACTGAAAATAATAGTCAAAAGAAACGAAATCAAACTGAAAATAATAGTCAAAAGAAACGAAATCAAACTGAAAATAATAGTCAAAAGAAACGAAATCAAACTGAAAATAATAGTCAAAAGAAACGAAATCAAACTGAAAATAATAGTCAAAAGAAACGAAATCAAACTGAAAATAATAGTCAAAAGAAACGAAATCAAAATTAAAATAATAGTCAAAAGAAACGAAATCAAAATGAAAATAATAGTCAAAAGAAACGAAATCAAACTGAAAATAATAGTCAAAAGAAACGAAATCAAACTGAAAATAATAGTCAAAAGAAACAAAATCAAACTGAAAATAATAGTCAAAAGAAACAAAATCAAACTGAAAATAATAGTCAAAAGAAACGAAATCAAACTGAAAATAATAGTCAAAAGAAACAAAATCAAACTGAAAATAATAGTCAAAAGAAACGAAATCAAACTGAAAATAATAGTCAAAAGAAACAAAATCAAACTGAAAATAATAGTCAAAAGAAACGAAATCAAACTGAAAATAATAGTCAAAAGAAACGAAATCAAACTGAAAATAATAGTCAAAAGAAACGAAATCAAACTGAAAATAATAGTCAAAAGAAACGAAATCAAACTGAAAATAATAGTCAAAAGAAACGAAATCAAACTGAAAATAATAGTCAAAAGAAACGAAATCAAAATTAAAATAATAGTCAAAAGAAACGAAATCAAAATGAAAATAATAGTCAAAAGAAACGAAATCAAACTGAAAATAATAGTCAAAAGAAACGAAATCAAACTGAAAATAATAGTCAAAAGAAACGAAATCAAAATGAAAATAATAGTCAAAAGAAACGAAATCAAACTGAAAATAATAGTCAAAAGAAACGAAATCAAAATGAAAATAATAGTCAAAAGAAACGAAATCAAACTGAAAATAATAGTCAAAAGAAACGAAATCAAACTGAAAATAATAGTCAAAAGGAACGAAATCAAACTGAAAATAATAGTCAAAAGAAACGAAATCAAACTGAAAATAATAGTCAAAAGAAACGAAATCAAACTGAAAATAATAGTCAAAAGAAACAAAATCAAACTGAAAATAATAGTCAAAAGAAACGAAATCAAACTGAAAATAATAGTCAAAAGAAACGAAATCAAACTGAAAATAATAGTCAAAAGAAACGAAATCAAACTGAAAATAATAGTCAAAAGAAACAAAATCAAACTGAAAATAATAGTCAAAAGAAACAAAATCAAACTGAAAATAATAGTCAAAAGAAACGAAATCAAACTGAAAATAATAGTCAAAAGAAACAAAATCAAACTGAAAATAATAGTCAAAAGAAACGAAATCAAAATGAAAATAATAGTCAAAAGAAACGAAATCAAACTGAAAATAATAGTCAAAAGAAACGAAATCAAACTGAAAATAATAGTCAAAAGAAACAAAATCAAACTGAAAATAATAGTCAAAAGAAACGAAATCAAACTGAAAATAATAGTCAAAAGAAACGAAATCAAACTGAAAATAATAGTCAAAAGAAACGAAATCAAACTGAAAATAATAGTCAAAAGAAACGAAATCAAACTGAAAATAATAGTCAAAAGAAACGAAATCAAACTGAAAATAATAGTCAAAAGAAACGAAATCAAACTGAAAATAATAGTCAAAAGAAACGAAATCAAACTGAAAATAATAGTCAAAAGAAACGAAATCAAACTGAAAATAATAGTCAAAAGAAACAAAATCAAACTGAAAATAATAGTCAAAAGAAACGAAATCAAAATGAAAATAATAGTCAAAAGAAACGAAATCAAACTGAAAATAATAGTCAAAAGAAACGAAATCAAACTGAAAATAATAGTCAAAAGAAACGAAATCAAACTGAAAATAATAGTCAAAAGAAACGAAATCAAACTGAAAATAATAGTCAAAAGAAACGAAATCAAACTGAAAATAATAGTCAAAAGAAACGAAATCAAACTGAAAATAATAGTCAAAAGAAACGAAATCAAAATGAAAATAATAGTCAAAAGAAACGAAATCAAACTGAAAATAATAGTCAAAAGAAACGAAATCAAACTGAAAATAATAGTCAAAAGAAACGAAATCAAAATGAAAATAATAGTCAAAAGAAACGAAATCAAAATGAAAATAATAGTCAAAAGAAACGAAATCAAAATGAAAATAATAGTCAAAAGAAACGAAATCAAAGTGAAAATAATAGTCAAAAGAAACGAAATCAAACTGAAAATAATAGTCAAAAGAAACGAAATCAAACTGAAAATAATAGTCAAAAGAAACGAAATCAAACTGAAAATAATAGTCAAAAGAAACGAAATCAAACTGAAAATAATAGTCAAAAGAAACGAAATCAAACTGAAAATAATAGTCAAAAGAAACGAAATTAAACTGAAAATAATAGTCAAAAGAAACGAAATCAAACTGAAAATAATAGTCAAAAGAAACGAAATCAAAATGAAAATAATAGTCAAAAGAAACGAAATCAAACTGAAAATAATAGTCAAAAGAAACGAAATCAAAATGAAAATAATAGTCAAAAGAAACGAAATCAAAATGAAAATAATAGTCAAAAGAAACGAAATCAAACTGAAAATAATAGTCAAAAGAAACAAAATCAAACTGAAACTAATAGTCAAAAGAAACGAAATCAAACTGAAAATAATAGTCAAAAGAAACGAAATCAAACTGAAAATAATAGTCAAAAGAAACAAAATCAAACTGAAAATAATAGTCAAAAGAAACAAAATCAAAGTGAAAATAATAGTCAAAAGAAACGAAATCAAACTGAAAATAATAGTCAAAAGAAACGAAATCAAAATGAAAATAATAGTCAAAAGAAACAAAATCAAACTGAAAATAATAGTCAAAAGAAACGAAATCAAACTGAAAATAATAGTCAAAAGAAACAAAATCAAACTGAAAATAATAGTCAAAAGAAACGAAATCAAACTGAAAATAATAGTCAAAAGAAACAAAATCAAACTGAAAATAATAGTCAAAAGAAACGAAATCAAACTGAAAATAATAGTCAAAAGAAACGAAATCAAACTGAAAATAATAGTCAAAAGAAACGAAATCAAACTGAAAATAATAGTCAAAAGAAACGAAATCAAACTGAAAATAATAGTCAAAAGAAACGAAATCAAACTGAAAATAATAGTCAAAAGAAACGAAATCAAAATTAAAATAATAGTCAAAAGAAACGAAATCAAAATGAAAATAATAGTCAAAAGAAACGAAATCAAACTGAAAATAATAGTCAAAAGAAACGAAATCAAACTGAAAATAATAGTCAAAAGAAACGAAATCAAAATGAAAATAATAGTCAAAAGAAACGAAATCAAACTGAAAATAATAGTCAAAAGAAACGAAATCAAAATGAAAAATAATAGTCAAAAGAAACGAAATCAAACTGAAAATAATAGTCAAAAGAAACGAAATCAAACTGAAAATAATAGTCAAAAGAAACGAAATCAAACTGAAAATAATAGTCAAAAGAAACGAAATCAAACTGAAAATAATAGTCAAAAGAAACGAAATCAAAGTGAAAATAATAGTCAAAAGAAACAAAATCAAACTGAAAATAATAGTCAAAAGAAACGAAATCAAACTGAAAATAATAGTCAAAAGAAACGAAATCAAACTGAAAATAATAGTCAAAAGAAACGAAATCAAACTGAAAATAATAGTCAAAAGAAACAAAATCAAACTGAAAATAATAGTCAAAAGAAACAAAATCAAACTGAAAATAATAGTCAAAAGAAACGAAATCAAACTGAAAATAATAGTCAAAAGAAACAAAATCAAACTGAAAATAATAGTCAAAAGAAACGAAATCAAAATGAAAATAATAGTCAAAAGAAACGAAATCAAACTGAAAATAATAGTCAAAAGAAACGAAATCAAACTGAAAATAATAGTCAAAAGAAACAAAATCAAAACTGAAAATAATAGTCAAAAGAAACGAAATCAAACTGAAAATAATAGTCAAAAGAAACGAAATCAAACTGAAAATAATAGTCAAAAGAAACGAAATCAAACTGAAAATAATAGTCAAAAGAAACGAAATCAAACTGAAAATAATAGTCAAAAGAAACGAAATCAAACTGAAAATAATAGTCAAAAGAAACGAAATCAAACTGAAAATAATAGTCAAAAGAAACGAAATCAAACTGAAAATAATAGTCAAAAGAAACGAAATCAAACTGAAAATAATAGTCAAAAGAAACAAAATCAAACTGAAAATAATAGTCAAAAGAAACGAAATCAAAATGAAAATAATAGTCAAAAGAAAACGAAATCAAACTGAAAATAATAGTCAAAAGAAACGAAATCAAACTGAAAATAATAGTCAAAAGAAACGAAATCAAACTGAAAATAATAGTCAAAAGAAACGAAATCAAACTGAAAATAATAGTCAAAAGAAACGAAATCAAACTGAAAATAATAGTCAAAAGAAACAAAATCAAACTGAAAATAATAGTCAAAAGAAACGAAATCAAACTGAAAATAATAGTCAAAAGAAACGAAATCAAACTGAAAATAATAGTCAAAAGAAACGAAATCAAAATGAAAATAATAGTCAAAAGAAACGAAATCAAACTGAAAATAATAGTCAAAAGAAACGAAATCAAACTGAAAATAATAGTCAAAAGAAACGAAATCAAACTGAAAATAATAGTCAAAAGAAACAAAATCAAACTGAAAATAATAGTCAAAAGAAACGAAATCAAAATGAAAATAATAGTCAAAAGAAACGAAATCAAACTGAAAATAATAGTCAAAAGAAACGAAATCAAAATGAAAATAATAGTCAAAAGAAACGAAATCAAACTGAAAATAATAGTCAAAAGAAACGAAATCAAACTGAAAATAATAGTCAAAAGAAACGAAATCAAAATGAAAATAATAGTCAAAAGAAACGAAATCAAACTGAAAATAATAGTCAAAAGAAACGAAATCAAACTGAAAATAATAGTCAAAAGAAACGAAATCAAACTGAAAATAATAGTCAAAAGAAACAAAATCAAACTGAAAATAATAGTCAAAAGAAACGAAATCAAACTGAAAATAATAGTCAAAAGAAACGAAATCAAAATGAAAATAATAGTCAAAAGAAACGAAATCAAACTGAAAATAATAGTCAAAAGAAACAAAATCAAAATGAAAATAATAGTCAAAAGAAACAAAATCAAACTGAAAATAATAGTCAAAAGAAACGAAATCAAACTGAAAATAATAGTCAAAAGAAACAAAATCAAACTGAAAATAATAGTCAAAAGAAACAAAATCAAACTGAAAATAATAGTCAAAAGAAACGAAATCAAACTGAAAATAATAGTCAAAAGAAACGAAATCAAACTGAAAATAATAGTCAAGAGAAACGAAATCAAAATGAAAATAATAGTCAAAAGAAACGAAATCAAACTGAAAATAATAGTCAAAAGAAACAAAATCAAACTGAAAATAATAGTCAAAAGAAACGAAATCAAACTGAAAATAATAGTCAAAAGAAACGAAATCAAACTGAAAATAATAGTCAAAAGAAACGAAATCAAACTGAAAATAATAGTCAAAAGAAACGAAATCAAAGTGAAAATAATAGTCAAAAGAAACGAAATCAAAATGAAAATAATAGTCAAAAGAAACGAAATCAAAATGAAAATAATAGTCAAAAGAAACGAAATCAAAATGAAAATAATAGTCAAAAGAAACGAAATCAAACTGAAAATAATAGTCAAAAGAAACGAAATCAAACTGAAAATAATAGTCAAAAGAAACGAAATCAAACTGAAAATAATAGTCAAAAGAAACAAAATCAAACTGAAAATAATAGTCAAAAGAAACGAAATCAAAATGAAAATAATAGTCAAAAGAAACGAAATCAAAATGAAAATAATAGTCAAAAGAAACGAAATCAAACTGAAAATAATAGTCAAAAGAAACGAAATCAAACTGAAAATAATAGTCAAAAGAAACGAAATCAAACTGAAAATAATAGTCAAAAGAAACGAAATCAAAGTGAAAATAATAGTCAAAAGAAACGAAATCAAACTGAAAATAATAGTCAAAAGAAACGAAATCAAACTGAAAATAATAGTCAAAAGAAACGAAATCAAAGTGAAAATAATAGTCAAAAGAAACGAAATCAAAATGAAAATAATAGTCAAAAGAAACGAAATCAAAATGAAAATAATAGTCAAAAGAAACGAAATCAAAATGAAAATAATAGTCAAAAGAAACGAAATCAAAGTGAAAATAATAGTCAAAAGAAACGAAATCAAACTTAAAATAATAGTCAAAAGAAACGAAATCAAACTGAAAATAATAGTCAAAAGAAACAAAATCAAACTGAAAATAATAGTCAAAAGAAACGAAATCAAAATGAAAATAATAGTCAAAAGAAACGAAATCAAAATGAAAATAATAGTCAAAAGAAACGAAATCAAACTGAAAATAATAGTCAAAAGAAACAAAATCAAACTGAAAATAATAGTCAAAAGAAACGAAATCAAAATGAAAATAATAGTCAAAAGAAACGAAATCAAACTGAAAATAATAGTCAAAAGAAACGAAATCAAAATGAAAATAATAGTCAAAAGAAACGAAATCAAAATGAAAATAATAGTCAAAAGAAACGAAATCAAACTGAAAATAATAGTCAAAAGAAACGAAATCAAACTGAAAATAATAGTCAAAAGAAACGAAATCAAAATGAAAATAATAGTCAAAAGAAACGAAATCAAAATGAAAATAATAGTCAAAAGAAACGAAATCAAAATGAAAATAATAGTCAAAAGAAACGAAATCAAAATGAAAATAATAGTCAAAAGAAACGAAATCAAACTGAAAATAATAGTCAAAAGAAACGAAATCAAACTGAAAATAATAGTCAAAAGAAACGAAATCAAAATGAAAATAATAGTCAAAAGAAACGAAATCAAAATGAAAATAATAGTCAAAAGAAACGAAATCAAACTGAAAATAATAGTCAAAAGAAACGAAATCAAAATGAAAATAATAGTCAAAAGAAACGAAATCAAACTGAAAATAATAGTCAAAAGAAACGAAATCAAACTGAAAATAATAGTCAAAAGAAACAAAATCAAACTGAAAATAATAGTCAAAAGAAACGAAATCAAAATGAAAATAATAGTCAAAAGAAACGAAATCAAACTGAAAATAATAGTCAAAAGAAACGAAATCAAAATGAAAATAATAGTCAAAAGAAACGAAATCAAAATGAAAATAATAGTCAAAAGAAACGAAATCAAACTGAAAATAATAGTCAAAAGAAACGAAATCAAACTGAAAATAATAGTCAAAAGAAACGAAATCAAAATGAAAATAATAGTCAAAAGAAACGAAATCAAACTGAAAATAATAGTCAAAAGAAACGAAATCAAACTGAAAATAATAGTCAAAAGAAACGAAATCAAAATGAAAATAATAGTCAAAAGAAACGAAATCAAAATGAAAATAATAGTCAAAAGAAACAAAATCAAACTGAAAATAATAGTCAAAAGAAACAAAATCAAACTGAAAATAATAGTCAAAAGAAACGAAATCAAACTGAAAATAATAGTCAAAAGAAACGAAATCAAACTGAAAATAATAGTCAAAAGAAACGAAATCAAAATGAAAATAATAGTCAAAAGAAACGAAATCAAACTGAAAATAATAGTCAAAAGAAACGAAATCAAACTGAAAATAATAGTCAAAAGAAACAAAATCAAACTGAAAATAATAGTCAAAAGAAACGAAATCAAACTGAAAATAATAGTCAAAAGAAACGAAATCAAACTGAAAATAATAGTCAAAAGAAACGAAATCAAACTGAAAATAATAGTCAAAAGAAACGAAATCAAACTGAAAATAATAGTCAAAAGAAACGAAATCAAAATGAAAATAATAGTCAAAAGAAACGAAATCAAACTGAAAATAATAGTCAAAAGAAACGAAATCAAACTGAAAATAATAGTCAAAAGAAACGAAATCAAACTGAAAATAATAGTCAAAAGAAACAAAATCAAACTGAAAATAATAGTCAAAAGAAACGAAATCAAAATGAAAATAATAGTCAAAAGAAACGAAATCAAACTGAAAATAATAGTCAAAAGAAACGAAATCAAACTGAAAATAATAGTCAAAAGAAACGAAATCAAACTGAAAATAATAGTCAAAAGAAACGAAATCAAACTGAAAATAATAGTCAAAAGAAACGAAATCAAACTGAAAATAATAGTCAAAAGAAACAAAATCAAACTGAAAATAATAGTCAAAAGAAACGAAATCAAACTGAAAATAATAGTCAAAAGAAACGAAATCAAACTGAAAATAATAGTCAAAAGAAACGAAATCAAAATGAAAATAATAGTCAAAAGAAACGAAATCAAACTGAAAATAATAGTCAAAAGAAACGAAATCAAACTGAAAATAATAGTCAAAAGAAACGAAATCAAACTGAAAATAATAGTCAAAAGAAACAAAATCAAACTGAAAATAATAGTCAAAAGAAACGAAATCAAAATGAAAATAATAGTCAAAAGAAACGAAATCAAACTGAAAATAATAGTCAAAAGAAACGAAATCAAAATGAAAATAATAGTCAAAAGAAACGAAATCAAACTGAAAATAATAGTCAAAAGAAACGAAATCAAACTGAAAATAATAGTCAAAAGAAACGAAATCAAAATGAAAATAATAGTCAAAAGAAACGAAATCAAACTGAAAATAATAGTCAAAAGAAACGAAATCAAACTGAAAATAATAGTCAAAAGAAACGAAATCAAACTGAAAATAATAGTCAAAAGAAACAAAATCAAACTGAAAATAATAGTCAAAAGAAACGAAATCAAACTGAAAATAATAGTCAAAAGAAACGAAATCAAAATGAAAATAATAGTCAAAGGAACGAAATCAAACTGAAAATAATAGTCAAAAGAAACAAAATCAAAATGAAAATAATAGTCAAAAGAAACAAAATCAAACTGAAAATAATAGTCAAAAGAAACGAAATCAAACTGAAAATAATAGTCAAAAGAAACAAAATCAAACTGAAAATAATAGTCAAAAGAAACAAAATCAAACTGAAAATAATAGTCAAAAGAAACGAAATCAAACTGAAAATAATAGTCAAAAGAAACGAAATCAAACTGAAAATAATAGTCAAGAGAAACGAAATCAAAATGAAAATAATAGTCAAAAGAAACGAAATCAAACTGAAAATAATAGTCAAAAGAAACAAAATCAAACTGAAAATAATAGTCAAAAGAAACGAAATCAAACTGAAAATAATAGTCAAAAGAAACGAAATCAAACTGAAAATAATAGTCAAAAGAAACGAAATCAAACTGAAAATAATAGTCAAAAGAAACGAAATCAAAGTGAAAATAATAGTCAAAAGAAACGAAATCAAAATGAAAATAATAGTCAAAAGAAACGAAATCAAAATGAAAATAATAGTCAAAAGAAACGAAATCAAAATGAAAATAATAGTCAAAAGAAACGAAATCAAACTGAAAATAATAGTCAAAAGAAACGAAATCAAACTGAAAATAATAGTCAAAAGAAACGAAATCAAACTGAAAATAATAGTCAAAAGAAACAAAATCAAACTGAAAATAATAGTCAAAAGAAACGAAATCAAAATGAAAATAATAGTCAAAAGAAACGAAATCAAAATGAAAATAATAGTCAAAAGAAACGAAATCAAACTGAAAATAATAGTCAAAAGAAACGAAATCAAACTGAAAATAATAGTCAAAAGAAACGAAATCAAACTGAAAATAATAGTCAAAAGAAACGAAATCAAAGTGAAAATAATAGTCAAAAGAAACGAAATCAAACTGAAAATAATAGTCAAAAGAAACGAAATCAAACTGAAAATAATAGTCAAAAGAAACGAAATCAAAGTGAAAATAATAGTCAAAAGAAACGAAATCAAAATGAAAATAATAGTCAAAAGAAACGAAATCAAAATGAAAATAATAGTCAAAAGAAACGAAATCAAAATGAAAATAATAGTCAAAAGAAACGAAATCAAAGTGAAAATAATAGTCAAAAGAAACGAAATCAAACTTAAAATAATAGTCAAAAGAAACGAAATCAAACTGAAAATAATAGTCAAAAGAAACAAAATCAAACTGAAAATAATAGTCAAAAGAAACGAAATCAAAATGAAAATAATAGTCAAAAGAAACGAAATCAAAATGAAAATAATAGTCAAAAGAAACGAAATCAAACTGAAAATAATAGTCAAAAGAAACAAAATCAAACTGAAAATAATAGTCAAAAGAAACGAAATCAAAATGAAAATAATAGTCAAAAGAAACGAAATCAAACTGAAAATAATAGTCAAAAGAAACGAAATCAAAATGAAAATAATAGTCAAAAGAAACGAAATCAAAATGAAAATAATAGTCAAAAGAAACGAAATCAAACTGAAAATAATAGTCAAAAGAAACGAAATCAAACTGAAAATAATAGTCAAAAGAAACGAAATCAAAATGAAAAAAATAGTCAAAAGAAACGAAATCAAAATGAAAATAATAGTCAAAAGAAACGAAATCAAAATGAAAATAATAGTCAAAAGAAACGAAATCAAAATGAAAATAATAGTCAAAAGAAACGAAATCAAACTGAAAATAATAGTCAAAAGAAACGAAATCAAACTGAAAATAATAGTCAAAAGAAACGAAATCAAAATGAAAATAATAGTCAAAAGAAACGAAATCAAAATGAAAATAATAGTCAAAAGAAACGAAATCAAACTGAAAATAATAGTCAAAAGAAACGAAATCAAAATGAAAATAATAGTCAAAAGAAACGAAATCAAACTGAAAATAATAGTCAAAAGAAACGAAATCAAACTGAAAATAATAGTCAAAAGAAACAAAATCAAACTGAAAATAATAGTCAAAAGAAACGAAATCAAAATGAAAATAATAGTCAAAAGAAACGAAATCAAACTGAAAATAATAGTCAAAAGAAACGAAATCAAAATGAAAATAATAGTCAAAAGAAACGAAATCAAAATGAAAATAATAGTCAAAAGAAACGAAATCAAACTGAAAATAATAGTCAAAAGAAACGAAATCAAACTGAAAATAATAGTCAAAAGAAACGAAATCAAAATGAAAATAATAGTCAAAAGAAACGAAATCAAACTGAAAATAATAGTCAAAAGAAACGAAATCAAACTGAAAATAATAGTCAAAAGAAACGAAATCAAAATGAAAATAATAGTCAAAAGAAACGAAATCAAAATGAAAATAATAGTCAAAAGAAACGAAATCAAACTGAAAATAATAGTCAAAAGAAACGAAATCAAAATGAAAATAATAGTCAAAAGAAACGAAATCAAAATGAAAATAATAGTCAAAAGAAACGAAATCAAACTGAAAATAATAGTCAAAAGAAACGAAATCAAACTGAAAATAATAGTCAAAAGAAACGAAATCAAAATGAAAATAATAGTCAAAAGAAACGAAATCAAAATGAAAATAATAGTCAAAAGAAACGAAATCAAACTGAAAATAATAGTCAAAAGAAACAAAATCAAACTGAAAATAATAGTCAAAAGAAACGAAATCAAAATGAAAATAATAGTCAAAAGAAACGAAATCAAACTGAAAATAATAGTCAAAAGAAACGAAATCAAAATGAAAATAATAGTCAAAAGAAACGAAATCAAAATGAAAATAATAGTCAAAAGAAACGAAATCAAACTGAAAATAATAGTCAAAAGAAACGAAATCAAACTGAAAATAATAGTCAAAAGAAACGAAATCAAACTGAAAATAATAGTCAAAAGAAACGAAATCAAACTGAAAATAATAGTCAAAAGAAACGAAATCAAACTGAAAATAATAGTCAAAAGAAACGAAATCAAACTGAAAATAATAGTCAAAAGAAACGAAATCAAACTGAAAATAATAGTCAAAAGAAACGAAATCAAAGTGAAAATAATAGTCAAAAGAAACGAAATCAAACTGAAAATAATAGTCAAAAGAAACGAAATCAAACTGAAAATAATAGTCAAAAGAAACGAAATCAAAGTGAAAATAATAGTCAAAAGAAACGAAATCAAACTGAAAATAATAGTCAAAAGAAACGAAATCAAACTGAAAATAATAGTCAAAAGAAACGAAATCAAACTGAAAATAATAGTCAAAAGAAACGAAATCAAAATGAAAATAATAGTCAAAAGAAACGAAATCAAACTGAAAATAATAGTCAAAAGAAACGAAATCAAACTGAAAATAATAGTCAAAAGAAACGAAATCAAACTGAAAATAATAGTCAAAAGAAACGAAATCAAACTGAAAATAATAGTCAAAAGAAACGAAATCAAAGTGAAAATAATAGTCAAAAGAAACGAAATCAAACTGAAAATAATAGTCAAAAGAAACGAAATCAAACTGAAAATAATAGTCAAAAGAAACGAAATCAAACTGAAAATAATAGTCAAAAGAAACGAAATCAAACTGAAAATAATAGTCAAAAGAAACGAAATCAAAATGAAAATAATAGTCAAAAGAAACAAAATCAAAGTGAAAATAATAGTCAAAAGAAACGAAATCAAACTGAAAATAATAGTCAAAAGAAACGAAATCAAAATGAAAATAATAGTCAAAAGAAACGAAATCAAAGTGAAAATAATTGTCAAAAGAAACGAAATCAAACTGAAAATAATAGTCAAAAGAAACGAAATCAAACTGAAAATAATAGTCAAAAGAAACGAAATCAAAATGAAAATAATAGTCAAAAGAAACGAAATCAAACTGAAAATAATAGTCAAAAGAAACGAAATCAAAATGAAAATAATAGTCAAAAGAAACGAAATCAAAATGAAAATAATAGTCAAAAGAAACGAAATCAAAGTGAAAATAATAGTCAAAAGAAACGAAATCAAACTGAAAATAATAGTCAAAAGAAACGAAATCAAACTGAAAATAATAGTCAAAAGAAACGAAATCAAACTGAAAATAATAGTCAAAAGAAACGAAATCAAACTGAAAATAATAGTCAAAAGAAACGAAATCAAAATGAAAATAATAGTCAAAAGAAACAAAATCAAAGTGAAAATAATAGTCAAAAGAAACAAAATCAAAGTGAAAATAATAGTCAAAAGAAACGAAATCAAAATGAAAATAATAGTCAAAAGAAACAAAATCAAAGTGAAAATAATAGTCAAAAGAAACGAAATCAAAATGAAAATAATAGTCAAAAGAAACAAAATCAAAGTGAAAATAATAGTCAAAAGAAACAAAATCAAAGTGAAAATAATAGTCAAAAGAAACAAAATCAAAATGAAAATAATAGTCAAAAGAAACAAAATCAAAGTGAAAATAATAGTCAAAAGAAACAAAATCAAAATGAAAATAATAGTCAAAAGAAACAAAATCAAAGTGAAAATAATAGTCAAAAGAAACGAAATCAAACTGAAAATAATAGTCAAAAGAAACAAAATAAAAATGAAAATAATAGTCAAAAGAAACAAAATCAAAATGAAAATAATAGTCAAAAGAAACGAAATCAAAATGAAAATAATAGTCAAAAGAAACGAAATCAAACTGAAAATAATAGTCAAAAGAAACGAAATCAAACTGAAAATAATAGTCAAAAGAAACGAAATCAAAATAAAATAATAGTCAAAAGAAACAAAATCAAAATGAAAATAATAGTCAAAAGAAACAAAATCAAAATGAAAATAATAGTCAAAAGAAACGAAATCAAACTGAAAATAATAGTCAAAAGAAACGAAATCAAACTGAAAATAATAGTCAAAAGAAACGAAATCAAAATGAAAATAATAGTCAAAAGAAACAAAATAAAAATGAAAATAATAGTCAAAAGAAACAAAATCAAAATGAAAATAATAGTCAAAAGAAACGAAATCAAACTGAAAATAATAGTCAAAAGAAACAAAATAAAAATGAAAATAATAGTCAAAAGAAACAAAATCAAAATGAAAATAATAGTCAAAAGAAACGAAATCAAAATGAAAATAATAGTCAAAAGAAACGAAATCAAACTGAAAATAATAGTCAAAAGAAACGAAATCAAACTGAAAATAATAGTCAAAAGAAACGAAATCAAAATGAAAATAATAGTCAAAAGAAACAAAATCAAAATGAAAATAATAGTCAAAAGAAACAAAATCAAAATGAAAATAATAGTCAAAAGAAACGAAATCAAACTGAAAATAATAGTCAAAAGAAACGAAATCAAACTGAAAATAATAGTCAAAAGAAACGAAATCAAAATGAAAATAATAGTCAAAAGAAACAAAATCAAAGTGAAAATAATAGTCAAAAGAAACAAAATCAAAGTGAAAATAATAGTCAAAAGAAACGAAATCAAAATGAAAATAATAGTCAAAAGAAACAAAATCAAAGTGAAAATAATAGTCAAAAGAAACGAAATCAAAATGAAAATAATAGTCAAAAGAAACAAAATCAAAGTGAAAATAATAGTCAAAAGAAACAAAATCAAAGTGAAAATAATAGTCAAAAGAAACAAAATCAAAATGAAAATAATAGTCAAAAGAAACAAAATCAAAGTGAAAATAATAGTCAAAAGAAACAAAATCAAAATGAAAATAATAGTCAAAAGAAACAAAATCAAAGTGAAAATAATAGTCAAAAGAAACGAAATCAAACTGAAAATAATAGTCAAAAGAAACAAAATAAAAATGAAAATAATAGTCAAAAGAAACAAAATCAAAATGAAAATAATAGTCAAAAGAAACGAAATCAAAATGAAAATAATAGTCAAAAGAAACAAAACCAAAGTGAAAATAATAGTCAAAAGAAACAAAATCAAAATGAAAATAATAGTCAAAAGAAACAAAATCAAAATGAAAATAATAGTCAAAAGAAACAAAATCAAAGTGAAAATAATAGTCAAAAGAAACAAAATCAAAATGAAAATAATAGTCAAAAGAAACAAAATCAAAGTGAAAATAATAGTCAAAAGAAACAAAATCAAAATGAAAATAATAGTCAAAAGAAACAAAATCAAAGTGAAAATAATAGTCAAAAGAAACGAAATCAAACTGAAAATAATAGTCAAAAGAAACAAAATAAAAATGAAAATAATAGTCAAAAGAAACAAAATCAAAATGAAAATAATAATCAAAAGAAACAAAATCAAAATGAAAATAATAGTCAAAAGAAACAAAATCAAAGTGAAAATAATAGTCAAAAGAAACAAAATCAAAAGGAAAATAATAGTCAAAAGAAACAAAATCAAAGTGAAAATAATAGTCAAAAGAAACAAAATAAAAATGAAAATAATAGTCAAAAGAAACGAAATCAAAATGAAAATAATAGTCAAAAGAAACGAAATCAAAATGAAAATAATAGTCAAAAGAAACAAAATCAAAATGAAAATAATAGTCAAAAGAAACAAAATCAAAGTGAAAATAATAGTCAAAAGAAACAAAATCAAAATGAAAATAATAGTCAAAAGAAACAAAATCAAAGTGAAAATAATAGTCAAAAGAAACAAAATCAAACTGAAAATAATAGTCAAAAGAAACAAAATCAAAGTGAAAATAATAGTCAAAAGAAACAAAATCAAAATGAAAATAATAGTCAAAAGAAACAAAATCAAAGTGAAAATAATAGTCAAAAGAAACAAAATCAAACTGAAAATAATAGTCAAATGAAACGAAATCAAACTGAAAATAATAGTCAAAAGAAACGAAATTAAAGTGAAAATAATAGTCAAAAGAAACGAAATCAAAATGAAAATAATAGTCAAAAGAAACGAAATCAAACTGAAAATAATAGTAAAAAAAAACGAAATCAAACTGAAAATAATAGTCAAAAGAAACGAAATCAAACTGAAAATAATAGTCAAAAGAAACGAAATCAAACTGAAAATAATAGTCAAAAGAAACGAAATCAAACTGAAAATAATAGTCAAAAGAAACGAAATCAAACTGAAAATAATAGTCAAAAGAAACGAAATCAAACTGAAAATAATAGTCAAAAGAAACGAAATCAAAATGAAAATAATAGTCAAAAGAAACGAAATCAAACTGAAAATAATAGTCAAAAGAAACGAAATACAAACTGAAAATAATAGTCAAAAGAAACGAAATCAAACTGAAAATAATAGTCAAAAGAAACGAAATCAAAATGAAAATAATAGTCAAAAGAAACAAAATCAAAGTGAAAATAATAGTCAAAAGAAACAAAATCAAAGTGAAAATAATAGTCAAAAGAAACAAAATCAAAATGAAAATAATAGTCAAAAGAAACAAAATCAAAGTGAAAATAATAGTCAAAAGAAACAAAATCAAAATGAAAATAATAGTCAAAAGAAACAAAATAAAAGTGAAAATAATAGTCAAAAGAAACGAAATCAAACTGAAAATAATAGTCAAAAGAAACAAAATAAAAATGAAAATAATAGTCAAAAGAAACAAAATCAAAATGAAAATAATAGTCAAAAGAAACAAAATCAAAATGAAAATAATAGTCAAAAGAAACAAAATCAAAGTGAAAATAATAGTCAAAAGAAACAAAATCAAAATGAAAATAATAGTCAAAAGAAACAAAATCAAAATGAAAATAATAGTCAAAAGAAACAAAATCAAAGTGAAAATAATAGTCAAAAGAAACAAAATCAAAATGAAAATAATAGTCAAAAGAAACAAAATCAAAGTGAAAATAATAGTCAAAAGAAACAAAATCAAAATGAAAATAATAGTCAAAAGAAACAAAATCAAAGTGAAAATAATAGTCAAAAGAAACGAAATCAAACTGAAAATAATAGTCAAAAGAAACAAAATAAAAATGAAAATAATAGTCAAAAGAAACAAAATCAAAATGAAAATAATAGTCAAAAGAAACAAAATCAAAATGAAAATAATAGTCAAAAGAAACAAAATCAAAGTGAAAATAATAGTCAAAAGAAACAAAATCAAAAGGAAAATAATAGTCAAAAGAAACAAAATCAAAGTGAAAATAATAGTCAAAAGAAACAAAATAAAAATGAAAATAATAGTCAAAAGAAACGAAATCAAAATGAAAATAATAGTCAAAAGAAACGAAATCAAAATGAAAATAATAGTCAAAAGAAACAAAATCAAAATGAAAATAATAGTCAAAAGAAACAAAATCAAAGTGAAAATAATAGTCAAAAGAAACAAAATCAAAATGAAAATAATAGTCAAAAGAAACAAAATCAAAGTGAAAATAATAGTCAAAAGAAACAAAATCAAACTGAAAATAATAGTCAAAAGAAACAAAATCAAAGTGAAAATAATAGTCAAAAGAAACAAAATCAAAATGAAAATAATAGTCAAAAGAAACAAAATCAAAGTGAAAATAATAGTCAAAAGAAACAAAATCAAACTGAAAATAATAGTCAAATGAAACGAAATCAAACTGAAAATAATAGTCAAAAGAAACGAAATCAAAGTGAAAATAATAGTCAAAAGAAACGAAATCAAAATGAAAATAATAGTCAAAAGAAACGAAATCAAACTGAAAATAATAGTAAAAAAAAACGAAATCAAACTGAAAATAATAGTCAAAAGAAACGAAATCAAACTGAAAATAATAGTCAAAAGAAACGAAATCAAACTGAAAATAATAGTCAAAAGAAACGAAATCAAACTGAAAATAATAGTCAAAAGAAACGAAATCAAACTGAAAATAATAGTCAAAAGAAACGAAATCAAACTGAAAATAATAGTCAAAAGAAACGAAATCAAAATGAAAATAATAGTCAAAAGAAACGAAATCAAACTGAAAATAATAGTCAAAAGAAACGAAATACAAACTGAAAATAATAGTCAAAAGAAACGAAATCAAACTGAAAATAATAGTCAAAAGAAACGAAATCAAAATGAAAATAATAGTCAAAAGAAACGAAATCAAAATGAAAATAATAGTCAAAAGAAACGAAATCAAAATGAAAATAATAGTCAAAAGAAACGAAATCAAACTGAAAATAATAGTCAAAAGAAACGAAATCAAACTGAAAATAATAGTCAAAAGAAACGAAATCAAAATGAAAATAATAGTCAAAAGAAACGAAATCAAAATGAAAATAATAGTCAAAAGAAACGAAATCAAAATGAAAATAATAGTCAAAAGAAACGAAATCAAACTGAAAATAATAGTCAAAAGAAACGAAATCAAACTGAAAATAATAGTCAAAAGAAACGAAATCAAACTGAAAATAATAGTCAAAAGAAACGAAATCAAACTGAAAATAATAGTCAAAAGAAACGAAATCAAACTGAAAATAATAGTCAAAAGAAACGAAATCAAAATGAAAATAATAGTCAAAAGAAACGAAATCAAACTGAAAATAATAGTCAAAAGAAACGAAATCAAAATGAAAATAATAGTCAAAAGAAACGAAATCAAACTGAAAATAATAGTCAAAAGAAACGAAATCAAAATGAAAATAATAGTCAAAAGAAACGAAATCAAACTGAAAATAATAGTCAAAAGAAACGAAATCAAAATGAAAATAATAGTCAAAAGAAACGAAATCAAACTGAAAATAATAGTCAAAAGAAACGAAATCAAACTGAAAATAATAGTCAAAAGAAACGAAATCAAAATGAAAATAATAGTCAAAAGAAACGAAATCAAAATGAAAATAATAGTCAAAAGAAACGAAATCAAAATGAAAATAATAGTCAAAAGAAACGAAATCAAACTGAAAATAATAGTCAAAAGAAACGAAATCAAACTGAAAATAATAGTCAAAAGAAACGAAATCAAACTGAAAATAATAGTCAAAAGAAACGAAATCAAAATGAAAATAATAGTCAAAAGAAACGAAATCAAACTGAAAATAATAGTCAAAAGAAACGAAATCAAAATGAAAATAATAGTCAAAAGAAACGAAATCAAACTGAAAATAATAGTCAAAAGAAACGAAATACAAACTGAAAATAATAGTCAAAAGAAACGAAATCAAACTGAAAATAATAGTCAAAAGAAACGAAATCAAAATGAAAATAATAGTCAAAAGAAACGAAATCAAAATGAAAATAATAGTCAAAAGAAACGAAATCAAAATGAAAATAATAGTCAAAAGAAACGAAATCAAACTGAAAATAATAGTCAAAAGAAACGAAATCAAACTGAAAATAATAGTCAAAAGAAACGAAATCAAAATGAAAATAATAGTCAAAAGAAACGAAATCAAAATGAAAATAATAGTCAAAAGAAACGAAATCAAAATGAAAATAATAGTCAAAAGAAACGAAATCAAACTGAAAATAATAGTCAAAAGAAACGAAATCAAACTGAAAATAATAGTCAAAAGAAACGAAATCAAACTGAAAATAATAGTCAAAAGAAACGAAATCAAACTGAAAATAATAGTCAAAAGAAACGAAATCAAACTGAAAATAATAGTCAAAAGAAACGAAATCAAAATGAAAATAATAGTCAAAAGAAACGAAATCAAACTGAAAATAATAGTCAAAAGAAACGAAATCAAAATGAAAATAATAGTCAAAAGAAACGAAATCAAACTGAAAATAATAGTCAAAAGAAACGAAATCAAAATGAAAATAATAGTCAAAAGAAACGAAATCAAACTGAAAATAATAGTCAAAAGAAACGAAATCAAAATGAAAATAATAGTCAAAAGAAACGAAATCAAACTGAAAATAATAGTCAAAAGAAACGAAATCAAACTGAAAATAATAGTCAAAAGAAACGAAATCAAAATGAAAATAATAGTCAAAAGAAACGAAATCAAAATGAAAATAATAGTCAAAAGAAACGAAATCAAAATGAAAATAATAGTCAAAAGAAACGAAATCAAACTGAAAATAATAGTCAAAAGAAACGAAATCAAACTGAAAATAATAGTCAAAAGAAACGAAATCAAACTGAAAATAATAGTCAAAAGAAACGAAATCAAAATGAAAATAATAGTCAAAAGAAACGAAATCAAAATGAAAATAATAGTCAAAAGAAACGAAATCAAAATGAAAATAATAGTCAAAAGAAACGAAATCAAACTGAAAATAATAGTCAAAAGAAACGAAATCAAACTGAAAATAATAGTCAAAAGAAACGAAATCAAAATGAAAATAATAGTCAAAAGAAACGAAATCAAAATGAAAATAATAGTCAAAAGAAACGAAATCAAAATGAAAATAATAGTCAAAAGAAACGAAATCAAACTGAAAATAATAGTCAAAAGAAACGAAATCAAACTGAAAATAATAGTCAAAAGAAACGAAATCAAACTGAAAATAATAGTCAAAAGAAACGAAATCAAACTGAAAATAATAGTCAAAAGAAACGAAATCAAACTGAAAATAATAGTCAAAAGAAACGAAATCAAAATGAAAATAATAGTCAAAAGAAACGAAATCAAACTGAAAATAATAGTCAAAAGAAACGAAATCAAAATGAAAATAATAGTCAAAAGAAACGAAATCAAACTGAAAATAATAGTCAAAAGAAACGAAATCAAAATGAAAATAATAGTCAAAAGAAACGAAATCAAACTGAAAATAATAGTCAAAAGAAACGAAATCAAACTGAAAATAATAGTCAAAAGAAACGAAATCAAACTGAAAATAATAGTCAAAAGAAACGAAATCAAACTGAAAATAATAGTCAAAAGAAACGAAATCAAACTGAAAATAATAGTCAAAAGAAACGAAATCAAAATGAAAATAATAGTCAAAAGAAACGAAATCAAACTGAAAATAATAGTCAAAAGAAACGAAATCAAACTGAAAATAATAGTCAAAAGAAACGAAATCAAAATGAAAATAATAGTCAAAAGAAACGAAATCAAAATGAAAATAATAGTCAAAAGAAACGAAATCAAACTGAAAATAATAGTCAAAAGAAACGAAATCAAACTGAAAATAATAGTCAAAAGAAACGAAATCAAACTGAAAATAATAGTCAAAAGAAACGAAATCAAAATGAAAATAATAGTCAAAAGAAACGAAATCAAACTGAAAATAATAGTCAAAAGAAACGAAATCAAACTGAAAATAATAGTCAAAAGAAACGAAATCAAACTGAAAATAATAGTCAAAAGAAACGAAATCAAAATGAAAATAATAGTCAAAAGAAACGAAATCAAAATGAAAATAATAGTCAAAAGAAACGAAATCAAACTGAAAATAATAGTCAAAAGAAACGAAATCAAACTGAAAATAATAGTCAAAAGAAACGAAATCAAACTGAAAATAATAGTCAAAAGAAACGAAATCAAAATTAAAATAATAGTCAAAAGAAACGAAATCAAACTGAAAATAATAGTCAAAAGAAACGAAATCAAACTGAAAATAATAGTCAAAAGAAACGAAATCAAACTGAAAATAATAGTCAAAAGAAACGAAATCAAACTGAAAATAATAGTCAAAAGAAACGAAATCAAACTGAAAATAATAGTCAAAAGAAACGAAATCAAAATGAAAATAATAGTCAAAAGAAACGAAATCAAAATGAAAATAATAGTCAAAAGAAACGAAATCAAACTGAAAATAATAGTCAAAAGAAACGAAATCAAACTGAAAATAATAGTCAAAAGAAACGAAATCAAACTGAAAATAATAGTCAAAAGAAACGAAATCAAAATGAAAATAATAGTCAAAAGAAACGAAATCAAAATGAAAATAATAGTCAAAAGAAACGAAATCAAAATGAAAATAATAGTCAAAAGAAACGAAATCAAACTGAAAATAATAGTCAAAAGAAACGAAATAAAACTGAAAATAATAGTCAAAAGAAACGAAATCAAACTGAAAATAATAGTCAAAAGAAACGAAATCAAACCTCATCTAAAAAAACTACATTATTCAAAGCATTTTTTGTAAATCGATTTGTGTTCAGCCTCAAAAGACGCTTCAACTTTTAATATCAGTCTGCATTGAAGCATTTTCTATTTTCCTGGAGTAGTTTTTTGAGATGTGCAAACAACCAGTCTTTATTGAGGACAACAACTGGAGAACAAAATGGCTGCAAAAACAATTTGAAGTGCAATTTCTGTAGTTCTGCTTTTTTGTTGCGATCGACTAATAACATAGTGCACTCTATTGATCTTCTATATTTTTCTTTGTTATTTGTAAACACTTTCTAGTGATTTTACCTTCAAACGCACTAGGCATGTTAGATAGTGATGGTTCCTACTTTATCATGAAAATTGATGAACAAAATACCTTGCGCATCCCAAACTTTACTGCTTACGTTTGCGTTTTTTCTTTGGCTTTGAACGTCCTTAAATTGTTACTGTTGGCTCCAGAAATTTTGAGGATTCACGTTTTATGCTCTGTCATATATTGATTGATAAAACTGTTTCTTACGTCAAAAACAACACTTGCAACCATCGACGCATTGTGGCTTTTGATTTAGTGTGAGGAAACACGTCACTTACGCGGAACATAGATTTCTCATTAACAAATGTTGGTGCAAAATAGTGAACACTTTTCGATATCTTACATTCCTGAGATCATATGCAGGCGCAATTTACAATCTGGTAAAATGCGTTTAAAGATTTTTTGTAATCTTTTCTGCGACAACTGCTGAATTTCGACAACCTACACATTCAGCATCAGTTGTGTCTGCACAACATGTTTAGTCAACCAATTATCGTTTGATTATTGTTTCCGATAGAGCAGGGCCCGGATTACACTTATAAAGCCATTACTTTGCTTTGACAGTATTTACTACCATGAAAAAAGGAATTTTTATCGACATTGTAACAGAGCGCGTATGAGCGCGTGGAGAAATATCAGCAGCAGCTGTAGGATAGCTGACTGCGAGGATATTGGCAGCAGTAGCCGAAAAATGCACGTATGCAAATTAGGAAGTGTGCGCGAGCTGATACAACAAGAAAAAGAAAAACACAAAGAAGAAAAAGTGCGGTTGAAAAAGAAAAAAAAAACGCGTGCCAGTGAGATGATTATGTAACTCCACAGTGAAAGACGAAGAAAAACGGTAATAAACGACTTGCATAAAAAAAGAAAGAAAAGCTGCGTCGGATTTATTCACGTTACAACTCGATATTCAGATCGTTTTATTGTTTTGATAATTGCAACAATAGCTTCACTAAGATAAATGTAACTTGTGAACAAATAATCTGATCAGGTTCACATTTTGTACATGTAATTTGAAGGCTAGTACTTTATGGATTTTTTTCTTTATTGGTGGTTGAAGATGTGTTTGGTTATCGTGCCCGGAATGAATCAAGGGCCTTTAACCGTAATAGGTTAGGAATTACTTTCGCCAACAACAACGACGACGACGACGACGACGTTCGTTCGTAACATCAGCAGTAGCAGTAGAAATGTTCCGAGGGCGTTTTTACACCGAAAATACGAAAGACAAACATTACCCGTCGCAAGCAGACGCAAACGACCTGATGTCCAAAACAAAACTGAATTTCGATAAAACTTTGTTTTCCTTTATCTAATCATTTTGGACTCCCAACAGCCCTTGTTTTGCATAATTACTGTCATCTTGTAATCATACTGTTCCAGGTTCGCGCACGCAGGAAGGTCACTATTTCCTTGAAGCCAGTGCATGCTAATCGAAACCGCTTAATCCTCGGTGTCTTGGTTTCGTCACCAGAATTGTGCAATCTATGTGTTAGATCCGGGAAGTATTGTCTGGTGTAGTTAAAAACATTATAACGATGGATTGTATGGGTTTATTAACTATAAGTATATATTTTTAAAATTTTCGTATTTCCAATAATGTTATTATGTTTTGTTTTTCAAGGTGACTTTCATTAAAACTGAATCTTGTTTTCCATCGATACAACTCTCATCACTGAAGGGTGTGTCAACCTTGACAGCTACACGTAAGTTATCACCTTCTATCCACCCTTTTTGATAAACAGGATCGCCTGATCAACGAAGACAGAATGTCAAAAAATATGATGATTAAATGGTGTCGCTTTTGGCCGTACGTGAAACTAAAATATACCTTTTTTAATCTTCTGGATAGGATCCAAGCGTAGTGTCTGTTCCGTCTTAAAATGGTATAATAATATCCTGGGCGTCCATACAATGGAAATATGCCCCAGACTCCTATATGGATATTGGAAATAAACCGTAATAACCAGATATATTCTGACATTACATTAATTAGATTACATGGATAAATACTTTTACAGTTTTAACAAAAGGGCTACAATAATATAGCGGGGTCTCCATTCACACTGAATATCCACAGAATGTCCACCAGCAATATATTACATATGAAAGATGCGGCAATTGAATTTCCACAGGTACTGCTAGTTTATAAATAAATAGGAATATTGTAGAATTATAATTTGTCCGTCATTTTTGCAGAAATATATATCAAACTTCTTATAAAAGCGCGAAATAAAGATTTTAGTTTCTGAGTTTATATGTGTTTATAACTTGTTTAATATCAACTTTTCCGAAATCATCAATTCTTCTACGAACCAAATGTCGCATGGCGAGCTGTTAATGGCTGATGGTTCTTTCATGCTGTTGATACAGAAGTGGCAGGGGAAAAAGTAACAATGATTGTGTTTTAAATGTAAGAATCGAGCCTCAAAACTATCATCACTGTCAACTGTAATTATTGAGTTCTTCATAAGCACTTACGGAAGTAGACAGTAGCAATTAATGAAATTTGCAAATTTAACAAAACCCAATTTCAGCACATGTACGCACTAAATCAGCAAAGAATATAAATTCGTCAGAACATAATTAAATAATTGGGCTAGAAATATAGAAAGTTTACCAATGTTATGTTTGGTTGTATTTCTGCTATGTTTAAAAGAGTGAGGACAGATATATATATACACATATATATATATATATATATATATATATATATATATATATATATATTCGAAATATGAGGTTAGAAAGACAACCACGTGCGTATATGTATTTTTTTTAAATAAACAAAAATTTATTTATTTAAAGTTTCAAATTTTCGGCTTATAAAGCCTTCATCAGGAATTTTCTTTTTAAACAATACAATATATTTTTTTTCTTTTTTTTTTCTTACGTGTGATGATGTCGTTTGGCAGAGTTTGTTGGTCGAAGTAGAGAGTGTGTATTGTCAGTCGAGTGGGTAGCGCCGTTTGTGCGCGAATGGGTAGTTTAGTAGTGATCCACTTTTTAGAAGCACGGAGAAACAGAATCCGAAATATTTCGTTTCTCCGTGCTTCTAAAAAGTGGATTACTATTAAACTATATACCAATGTTATCGTGTTTGGTTGTATTTCTGCAATGTTTAAAAGAGTGAGGACAAACTGATATATATATATATATATATATATATATATATATATATATATATATATATATATATATATATATATCAGTTTGTCCTCACTCTTTTAATATATTATATACATTAAAAGTCCACGTATGCTTCTAGAATAGTGATTACAATGTTTTGAGGGGGTTTTAAAGCACGTAAACAATGTTGTTTTTTGTGTTTAATATTTTATTTCAAGCGGTTTTCCGCTCTTGGTCACAAAAAAGTACCGAAATGGGAATGAAAGAAATTGAAAAAAAAAATTATAGTATAGACAGCAACCATGATCGAAAAAGTTCACATGAATTATTTTCGCCGTTTGTGGGTGAATGTTGTATACTTTTTTTATTTTTTAAATTGATTCTATTTTTTATTTAATGATTTTTATTTTTATATATTAATTTTAATTTTTATTTTTATATTTATTTTTGTTTTTATTTTTATAGTAATTTTAATTTTTATTTTTATATTTATTTTTGTTTTTATTTTTATATTTATTTTTAATTTTTATTTTTATATATTAATTTTAATTTTTATTTCTATATATTAATTTTAATTTTAATTTTCATATATTAATTTTTATTCTTATATATTAATTTTAATTTTAATTTTTATATATTAATTTTAATTTTAATTTTTATATTTATTTTTGTCCCTATTCAGTGTGCCATTTTTGTAAGAGGGTGGGAACAGAATTTACTCTACATTAAATATCGACGTAGCCTCTTACTCTGTCCTCCAGGGGGGCTTATTATAATTATTTAAACAATCACCATTGTATTTAATACTTTACTATATTTACCTATTAATATTTTTGTTTCAACTATTACTGTTATCATTATGATAACTATTAAAACCATTATATTTACCGTTCAAAAAATTTGTTTCAGTTTCTAATCATTGATTATACATATTGAAATTAATAGCGTCTCTTTTTTGCCGTTTGAGTTAAACTTAATACTTGCAAAACTTTTTAAAAAATATAAAAATAAAAAAAGAATGAACGCTCTCCAAATTACAAATGTCCAGTTTTTTTTTTCAATTTCTTTCATGGGGTGGGGGTAGCATGCTTTCGTCCCGTCAACCATAACTGGATTGCATTTTTTCGGTTGCCCACACTGAGAATTGAAGATGAGAACAGTAGTTCGAAGGATTCAAATAATACAAAAAAAAAAAATCGTTATCTCAAAAATTCATAAACTTAATTATTTTAATTAATTTTTTTTAAGATAGTGCATATTAGTAAGGAATATTAAAATAATATATCAATCAGGTTTCAGAAGAAGATTGAACGTTGGAGCCAGATGGCAGACGCTAATGTAAGTGAAAATAGTGTATATATATATATATATATATATATATATATATATATATATATATATATATATATATATATATATATATATATATATATATATATATATATATATATATATATATGTACCGCTTAATCATGTTGACACACCGATTCTCTTCAGATCACCGAAGTTAAGTAACGTTGAGCCTGGCTAGTACCAGATGGGTGACCATTTAGGAATTCTAGGCGCTGTATGTGTTTTCCACTTATCACGGCATTTGTTTCCAGTCGACCTGAAACTCCATTTGCTACTGATGGGTGTGGTTTGAGAGATTGCGCAACTCCAACTCTTATTACAAAAATTTAACGCGCAGACACACTTACAGTAGATATCCATAGTCTGCCAAAATTAAAAGAAAGCCTATATATATATATATATATATATATATATATATATAGCCGGCAAAAAAAAGACCTGCACTTGTAATTTTTTAATAAACTGCAAATTTAATCAAAATTTAATGTAACTGTTAAAAACCTATACCTCATTTGATTGACCTTTTATTCTTTTATAATTTTATATTCCATATTTGGCTTTTAATTGAAATATTCTAGTGTTCACGTCAATTTAAAAAAAAAACAAACTTCAAATTGAGGAGGCAAAAAGAAAGTCCGCACAATGAAAAATTGTTATTTATATGTAACTTAAGGGCATTAATGCAACACAAATACAACAAGACCTAGTTAATATTTAGTAGCATAGCCCAGCTGCAATTTGACAGCCTGCAATCTTTTGGGAATTCCTTGAATCTGCTGCAGACTCCGGGAAGGGGCATCCCACTGTTTTTAATTTTGACCAAAGTTCTTAAATAAACTAAGATGAATGTACAAAATGTATAACGATTTTTCAATTTTTCCCATATTTTGACCCCTTAAAAACTATTTTAACCGGTTAACACCCCCCAATGACCGTCCATAACAAATTCAATCATTTGAGGCCTCTAGCGCGGCTCTGCGACTTTTAGTTTCGGTGGAGATAGAGTTTGAAAATATGGAGACAAAAAAAGAAAAAAAAAACCCAGACATATAGCCTATATATACTTATATCTAGTATATATATAAAAGTGAAGTGTGTGTGTGTGTGTGTGTGTGTGTGTGTGTGTGTGACTGTGTGCGGGTTCCCACGCAATAACTCTGTAAATTCTCAGTCTATAGACTTGAAATTTGATATACAGGGCACTGAAATTTGTGAAAAAGTCCTCGTTGTTGAATTTGCAAACCTTTCTCACTACGAGTAATAACACAATTCACTGCACACCACACAGGAAACCCCCTTTTTTCGTTTATAAACGAGTATATATGTATTCTGTTGTTTATATCTTGCTTGTGTATAAATAATATATATCACTGGTCCTTGCAGTCGGTAAATTCAGAGCTATATTGTTGACTTCTGCAGACATTTTCCAATCAGACAATCCTAGAGATTTGTATCCTCTGGGGTATTGTCTACCGAGCTCTGCTGGCTAAATCCATATATATATTATTTCTTTGTATCCCATTTGTGTATGCATGTACCCTAGTTATCCAACTCTACCCCCATTTTACCAAATTTCAGTTTAGTTTTTTAGTTTTTAGTTTTTATTTTTACTTTACTCTTTATCACTTAACTTTATTTACCTTTTCGCTATTATTATTATTATTATTATTATTATTATTATTATTATCATTATTATTATTATTTTCATTATCATCATCATTATTATTATTATTATTATTATTATTATTATTATCATTATTATTATTATTATTATTATTTTCATTATCATCATTATTATTATTATTATTTTCATTATCATTATCATAATCATCATTATCATTATTATTATCATTATTATTATCATTTTTATTATTATTATTAATATTATCATCATTATCATTATTATCATCATTATTATTATCATTATCATTATTATTATCATTATAATTATTATCATTATAATTATTATTATTATCATTATTATTATCATTATTATTATCATTATTATTATTATCATTATTATTATTATCATTATTATTATCATTATTATTATAATTATCATTGTCATTATTATTATCATTATTATTATTTTCATTATTAATATTATTATTAGTAGTAGTAGTAGCAGTAGTAGTAGTAGTGTCATTTTTATTATTATTATTAGTAGTAGTATATTTTCCCCCATTATCCTACCACGCCAATCGTCCACATCCTGAAATTTCTTCTCTCTTTTATCAACCTCCATAAACTCTGCTACCCCTATCCTTATACCTCTGCCTTATAATCTCTGTACATCTAATAACAAGGCAACTACAGAATTATTACTACATATTCTCTAATATACATTTGTATTCTGAAATTTATTATTATAGCCTTACAACTACCCACCCATACCCACCCCATAACCTGCTCCTTTAACTCACTTCCGGACCCTCCCTCACCTCTTGTTCTCTTCTCAACTGTTTCTTGTGAACGATCCCCAAACGGTGTTAAGTGGTGGCAGGGGGAGGAGGAATTTATTAGAGAGAAAATATTTTACCACTTCCATTGATCTTAACCGATTTTGGCCGTGACTTCTCAGCAGAAAAAGTATAGAAATCTAAGATTATCGAGGAATTTGAGAAATAATAAGCCTATAACACACCTCAGATATTGTTCTGCCGTTTGTGCATATTATATTTGCATGAAATATCTTGATTTTTAATCCTATTAATGTCAAAATCAGACTGGAAAAATGAGTTCATTTTATTTATATATATATATAGAAGAAGAAGAGAATAGAAGAAGATAGAATAGAAAGAAAGAATAGAAGAGAAGAGAAGAAGATAAAATTATTAACAGTGAGATTGAATGTTTATTCATAATAAGTTTTCAGACTTAATCTTCCACAGTTTTTTCTCAAAAACTTTGAAAAATTCAGGCATTAAAAAATAAACAAAATTCGGAAATCGTTTGAAATTACATAGGTAAAACCGTCAAATGTAAGCAATGAATAATGCAAAAAAAATCACTAAATTAAAACCCTGGTGCATGACGCCCCATGTAATCACTTTTGTTCAACCCTGCTTAGAATACACCCTTTCGCCTTAAATCATCATCATAATATTTCTCCTGTAATTATATACCGCCTGTGGTCGTTTCGGTTGCATCTGTCAATAAAATGCCCCTGCATAGATAATAGGCATCTTACATACCGATAAAATAGAATTACCACCCATCTAAAATACACCTCTCCCCAAGCCTTAAAACATGTACTACATATATTTAAGATTATACGCCTTTTTACATTACACTCTATATAATACGCTACTCCTTTATCTTAGAATTCGATAAAACTCCCCCAACATCATCTATAATGTTATTGATTTATTTCGTTTCTGATGAATCCCACGCTAAACGTCGCATCCCCATTATGTTACTTAGCATCTTCTCTACTCTTCTGATGAGAAGCATTAGGCTTCGAAATTCCTTGGCATAAAGAGTCTCCTTTATTCCCCAACTAAGTGTTTGAATACCCTAATTGAATAAATATACCAATCTATATTTACCAATGTATAGTTTTTGTGTTGTCATTTTTATTTCTATTGTTCATCCTACATATATATATATATATATATATATATATATATATATATATATATATATATATATGTGTGTGTGTGTGTGTGTGTGTATATATATATTTATATATATATTTATATATAGATATATATATTATAATTAAAAATACGAGACTTAAACGTAATATTAAATATAGAAAAGTAAAGGACTAGCTGTGAAAACTAGAAAAGAAAAGGACAAGATATGCTAGTAAAAAAAATATAATAACTTTATAACTTAAAATAGTGCAGCATTACGAATTGATTATATAATGTTTAAAATTGAATTTTTTAAATCTTAATGCTGCAATAATTTAAGTTATACATTTATTATATTTTTTACTAGAATATCTTGTCCTTTTCTTTACCAGTTTTAAAAACTAGTCCATTACTTTTCTATGTTTAAGCTTAACCATATTACTCTTTATGCTCGCATATTTCTATTGTAATCCATGACTTTTCCTGGCTTCCAGTAAATTCAGTTGTTCTTTGTTTAATTTCAATCTTCTTTTTTGCCCCCATAAACATAACGTACACATATGTAATAACAATGTACGGCACTCGCCTGCTTTCAATAAAATCCTCCCAATTGTTTCCCTTTCATCCTTTCATTCTCTGTTTAACTTATTACTTCTCTGCTCGCGAGAGCGGTGAATTGGTGGCAACAGTAGTCGCTGAAGCGACGTGGTTGCTATGGAAACCAGTCATAGAAACGTTGCTCACCTCCTTACGTTTTTTAACAATTTTAAACCCGAATAAATTCATCGTGACGTTTGTTTTACTAAACGAAAATTAAAAGAAAAAAAAATCACAATATAGCTGAGAAGGTGATACTGTACTAATTGTTTGAAATTTGGTTGAAAAATGAGTGAGCAGTTAAGCTTTATAGCAGTTATAAATGAATAAACTGCCACTTAACCATATATTCAAACACGGTAGTGTTTGAATGATACAATTACTTAATCAAAAACAAACAGATGCATTTGAATCATACTTAAACTATTTTATTCATAGATCTACATAGTACATCTTCAAACAACTGGTCAAAGACAGATATGTTTTTCAGAAAATCGGCAGTATCGCTATCCCTCTATATTAATATCTCTATGCTTAAATATATCTATATATAAATATCTCTATATACAAATATCTTTCTATATACATATCTCTATATAAAAATATCTCTCTATATAAATATCTCTGTATACAAATATATCTCTATATAAATATTTCTATATACAAATATCTCTCTATATTAATATCTCTATATACAAATATATCTGTATATAAATATTTCTATATGCAAATATCTCTCCATATAAATATCTCCCTATACAAATATCTCTATATAAATGTCTCTCTATAAAAATATCTCTCTATATAAATATCTATATACAAATATCTCTCTATATTAATATCTCTATATAAAAATATCTCTCTATATTAATATCTCTATATAAAATATCTCTATATATAAATATCTCTATATACAAACATCTCTGTATATAAATATATCTTTATAAAAATATATCCCTACATAAATATCTCTATATAAAAATATATCTATATATAAATATCTCTATATACAAATATCTCTCTATATAAACATCTCTATATACAAATATCTCTCTATATTAATAACTCCATATTCAAATTTCTCTCTATATTAATATCTCCACATATAAAAATCTCTCTATATTAATACCTCTATATACAAATATCTCTCTATATTAATATGTCTATATTAATTTTATTTATACAAACATTAATGGCTACATATGTGCATACATGTTTCTGTAATCACCCACGTTGGGGGATTACGTCCTCAGGCCAAGAATTACCTTCAAAAGTGACATTTCCACCAAATACATTTTTCTATTTCGTTTATCAAGTTAAAATACAACCTGGGTGGGAGTAAAAAAAAAACAAAAACAAAAAAAAAAAAACGGTAAAAGGATGAGTGAGGTCTTTGAAGATAATAAACATCTTTTTTCTTTTCCCCTTCCCCCATCCAACCTAACTTTTGGCTTTTTATGGCATAGGGTACTTGAGATTTTAGTTTTCTTGTCTTAGAGTCTGTAAGTTAATAACCTTAGCTATGGTCAACCAAGTACTGACCGTTGCCTTTTAATCTACCTCCACCCACACATACATGGAACACACACATAATACACACATACACAGACACCGCCAAACACACAGATACACACATTAATACATATATTCAAAAGCGAATCCATGCTGAACGCTCTTTGTTTTATTTACTGAAACTAGACAATAATTCTGAAACTACGTAGAAATAAAGTAAAAATTACATTAAGGTAATTAAAACAAAACAAAAACAAAAATAAAAAATAAATAAATAAATAAGAATAAAATAAATTTAATTAAAACAAATAAACCAACAAAATATGAATAAATATAAAACCCGAAAGTTATCTAAACCCCACATGTACCTATATGCGTGTATCAATACACTTATAAATTTCTACATTTATCTACACCCGCGCATATATACACATACACATTACAGACATACAGAGACAAATAATAGTGTTTTTCTTTACTTATGTAGCGTGGTAACCTCTTCGTATATGCAATATTATGCTACCCGACTACAGACGGGTGCATATATATATATACATATATATATACATATATATATATATATGCATACACACACATATGCATATGCATACATCCATCCATACATATATATACATCTACACACATATACATATAAATACACACACAACAGACATACACACATACATACATATATATACATACCCACACATACATATATATATATATATAACATATATATAAACAACATTCGGACATCCATACATTTTTGTAATCTATATTGTTACAACAATTCTATACGAGGCAGCCTATTCTAATAGTTCAGAAATATACATGTATATACATACAACTACATACAATAGACACAGAGATACATCCACATACAAACATACACACAGATATATAGATACAGAGATATATATATAAACATACAAACATACATGCATACATAAAATACACTTATACATACAAACTTACACAAATATAGACATATACATATATACATGCATACATGCACTGTGCCACCAAATGATACATCTAAAGTAGAAACAGACATGAATAGATTTACTATATAAATTCACTTTTTCTATCAAATTCCACACGTCTAGTTATGTTTCATGGCCCCATCCGCTTGTTACACTTTCCTAAGTTGTAGGTTTTTACCGTAAAAATTGGCACTACGTAAAAATTTATATTGAATTCAGCATGAATTTCATAGGGTTATCCTCATATTTAACAAACATTCTTTCGATGGTAAGGCAGATATACATAAGATGTATCACGATACAATAATAATATATAATATATAATATATAATATATAATAACATATGACAGAATATGTCTATATACAAATATATCTCTATATAAATATTTCTATATACAAATATCTCTCTATATTAATATCTCTATATACAAATATCTCCCTATATTAATATGTCTATATACAAGTATATCTGTATATAAATATCTCCATATACAAATATCTCTGCATATTAATACCTCTATATACAAATATCTCTCTATATAAATATCTCTATATAGAAATATCTCTATATATTTATATATATCTATATACAAATATCTCTCTATAAATATTTCTACATACAAATATATATCTATATAAATATTTCTAGATACAAATATCTCTATATTAATATCTCTATATACAAATATTACTCTATATAAATATCTCTATATACAAATATATCTTTATATAAATATCTCCATATTCAAATATCTCTCTATATAAATATTTTATCTTATCACATTTTCACCCCCAAACAAGACACATTGCCACTTTGATGTAGGGGCTACTATTAGAGACACAGGCTTCACTTCCTTGATTCTGTGGAACTTTAACTAAATAAAAAAAAAAAAAAATCGTCCTGCGTGCTAGGTTAAAATAAAATATCTGTTCTGTGACAGGATGATGATATAACTTCGTAGTATCTGCGTTCGCGCCACACGTCCATAAAGTATAAATATATCATAAATTCCTACAAAACTATTGGAGAGAGACCACCATAAGCATGTTTTTTGCAGACATATTCAGGGTCTTTTTATTCTTTGTTACCGTTGATTCTATTCCCAACATTGTAACTTTCACCATTTCTGTTAAACTAAGACAAAACACCGCTTTTCATGCAGGAAAGACACAAGGAGACGTCCGCTTAGTTTTCTTAATTTTTTTAATTGAGAGGAATGGACTTTCGAGGTGCCTTCAATAAGTTTTCGAACTTTTTTTCTTATGAGCATTTTTTTGAAAATCCACACATGAAACTCTAATCCCCATCGAAGTAATCTCCTCCGGCTGCAATGCACTTCTTGTACCGTTTCAGCAAATTCAAGAAGGCCACATAAGAATCATTTTGTCATAGCGTTTTGCATCTCCTCATTTGTCTCATAACAACAGCCTCTATGGTTTTCCTTGAGCTTAGAGAATAAACAAAAGTCGCAAAGGGCGCAAGATCTTGACGAGAGAGAGAGAGAGAGAGAGAGAGAGAGAGAGAGAGAGAGAGAGTGTGTATGTGTGTGTGTGTGTGTGTGTGTGTGTGTGTCTTGATGTCCATGGCAACGTATTTCTTTCTTATCTTATCTGAACATCCTTGGGGCGAATTTCGCGTAAATCTTCCGCATCTTCAGTTCCTACATTGTTTATTTGGCAAATCAACTCTGGTGTGTAAACTTCTTTACTCCTCTCACATCAATCATCATCCCTCTCGGATAAATTGCCTTCCTTGAATTTCTTATGCCATTCAAGAACTGATGTTCGATTTATGCAAAATTATCCAACACAATGTAAAGCATTGCATACGTTTCTGTGTCATTTTCCAAGTTCAAACAAAATTTCATTGCAAATCGTTCTTCTAAAGTTTCATCACGCCTAGGTTGAATTTTTGAAATTCACCAAATGTGACAATCAGGTTTTAGAAGGATGTATTCCAACTTCTCCAGTAGTTATTCATTTTATCCTGAAATCATTAAAAATTGGTCAGCCATTTCATAACATATTCATAACATATTTAATAACATATTGAATTTTCAAGAGCCTACGACAATTTTAAATGTCCGAATAAAAAAGTCTGGAAACTTATTGAAGGCGCCCGGTATTTCAAAAGGCCTTTAGAGATAGACCACTATAAGCAGATGCAAAGTTTTCAATAATAAAGAAACAATATAGTCCTTTTATTTTCTACATCGCTGCTGTTTCTATTCCCCGCGTTTCATCGATCGTCTCGTCTGATTAACTAAGACGAACGACGTTCCAAATTGAAATTTATCCCGATTACGTATCGTGTTGGTAAGAGAAAAAAAGTAATATGCCGGTCGTGGTCTGTTACGACCCAAATTGCTAGGTAGTCTAAGGTTCTTTGATCAGTACCGTCATGAAATGACCCAGACCACAATACCAGACAGGAAAAAAAGATGACCGGACATAACAAGATTTTATATATATATATATATATATATATATATATATATATATATATATATATATATATATATATATATATATATATTAAGTAATGTTATTTATAATTTAAAATTAAAAAATTAAAAAAAAATGTTTAATTTAAAAATCAAATTTTAATCAAATTAAAAATCAGTTTCATAAGAAGGAACAACAACAAAATCAATTATCTGTACGATCGTTTCGGAAATCCGTGCTTTTTATTGTAGTATACAAGAAGTTATGTAGAACAATTATATATAGTTTTTTTGGTAAGCACGGTCTCCTCATCAGCAAATTTAGGAGGATTTTTATTGAATTTAAAAGACACCATAAATAAACCTAGCATTAAAAGTAAGGCAGATGAATCTGAAAAAATTGAAATAAAAGGTTTGGATTTAAAATTTATAAGAAAGATAATTGATTTTGTTGTTGTTCCTTCTTATGAAACTGATTTTTAATTTGATTAAAATTTGATTTTTAAATAAAAAATTTTTTTTTTAATTTTTAAATTTTAAATTATAAATCACATTACTTAATATTGAATTAGCTCTAGGACATTTAACTATCGAGCTTATTATATATCTAAATTACAACGAGCACTTTCTATTTCCTGTATTTTAATTAAACTAGTAATTTCACTGTTACATTAAAATACACTTAGCTCTTTAGACTATTGTTCTAATCTCCTTTAAATTATATATATATATATATATATATATATATATATATATATATATATAAATTTATTAAGCAATAAATTTAATGAAAACAAAATAAAACTTGTAATGCAATGTCCCAATGGATCAAACCAAAACGGAGCAGAGGAAAGAAGTTCATGTTTTTTTTCCTCTTAAACAATAACATATAACGCAATGTTTCAACGAAGCAAAAGAAGAAAGTTCACAATTTAACTAATGTCTCTCTTTTCTATCTTTTTCTTTTCTTCATATTATTCATATACTAGCGGAGGGATGCATCCGGGTTTGCCCGGTAGTAAATTACGCTTGAATATAATATTGTAATTTGTCCAGATATCGTCGTGATTTCAAAAGTAAAAAAAAAATAAAAATGTATACATTTGAGTGTTATCAGCAGGAATCGACACCGTTTTAAAAAAGGACAACGCAAAAGAAAGAAGGTTACAAGAACCAATGTCTCTCTTTCATCTCTTTCTCTTTTCTTCATAATATATATATGGTATTCAGTAAAACGAAAACAAATATCTGAAGATTTGAGTTCAGCTGATCAAAGGAGTTGACACATTTGGAATAAACCTTGGGATTAATAATCACAGAGTATTTATCTCTTTCAAAAGAAATGAGATGAAAGAGCCATAGAAATAAACTATTCAATAGAAGTCATCGTCCAATTTCAAGCTTTCCGGTTCTTTAAACAGCTACTTGATATTTCTGGTAACATGTCTGTTCCATAATTTGTAATAAGCATAATTCTTTGAGTTGTCTGCCCTTTTTTGCTGTGTTGATAAATACATACTAAACCTATCCCGTGTAATTAATCTTCAAATTAAGTTAATTAGAACGTGTAGTGCATTTAACGATTTCTTCACCACGGATCCTCTCATTTCGCGTCTGCCTATATCGACAGTTGATTTCAGAATACATTTTTAAAAATATTCTCTATTCCATGTGCGTTGCTTGCGCGCCAATTTTATATAAATTTATTCGCCTTCCCTCTTCCTTTATCTTTAGAGAGGAAGAACGATTATGAGAAGGTAAGGGGATGAAGAAATGTGTGACGTTAGGAGGGGGTACGAAAGGGTGTTTTTTTGAGCCATCTCTTTTAGTCACGCGTAAGTGTCATAAATGATTTACTTTTCTTTTCTTTTCACCGATCGAATAAGTATATAATCAAGGAAGTGGAGAGTCTTTGTCATCACGTATTTTAACTGGCTCTCGTAACGGTATCGCATGTCTACGTTAAACATGAGAGTTATGCAAGAATTATGAAGAATATAGCAGGTCTCTCTGTATAGCATGGTTTAATTATTTAAGAATAGACTTCAGCAAAACTTACGATAAATGTTTTCTGTTCCGATTTTGAATGAAAAAAAAAAGGAATGATTTGCTCTATATGTATATGTTATTTTCTAAATAGGTCCAGAATTGTTCACAGAATCGATGAGGAACAAAATGAAAGAGAAGATGATAAAAGAAGTTGCAACGTACAAAAACATGTTTAATTTCATTTGTTAATTCTAATTGCCAACGAAACCCCAGGGACTACTGCGATTAATATCTATTTTAAAGAGAGCATATCTGGTTGGAAGTTGTTCTACGAGATATGCGTTTACGATAAATTTAAATGGTATGGTTGGAACATATGGAAGAGAGAGGGACTTAGAGGAGCATTCATTAATGACATTATGTTTATAATGTCCAATGAATAAAGTTAATATACTGTGATATAAATTATTATTAATATAAATTAGTTTTTCATGACATACTTTTCATTGAAAATTGTTTATTTTAATGTGACTCTCATATTAAAATTAGTTATACGCTCGTAAATTATTACACAGAAAAAAGTGTATTTGTTAATGCAGAATAAAAAAAACTGCAACAAAGAGGATGCATAAAAATTAGGACTTAAAAGTTGACGTGTACAGAAAGTAACGTCGCAAACAAAAGTATTGACTGACACGCGACAGAAGACGCTTACGCAATCGTGATCTTTGGGTTTGACAACGGTACCGAAAACAAAGGCGTTTTCCAGATTTCTGTTTCGTCTGCTATTCGTACCATAGAGCAAATGAAAAATAGTTTACTACGATGAAATAACTATGGTTCTCCGTAGCTTACGGCATTAAAATTGTATTTATAAAAAGAAATGTCGATTAACGTACAGAATAAAAATCATGTTAAAAACTAGGGTCTTTGGCCTTTTTTTTTTCTCCGTTGACTGTAAAATGCTCAGAAAAACAATTGAATGTCGTCTGTTTTTTTGGGGTCACCTTGTATATACAGATAAATATTTTAGTTTTTGCAAAACGAGTCGTCGTATTTGAATCATGGATGTTGATGCATTTTATACTTGCTCATAATTGATCTTTCATTCTCAATCATTCTTCCATTTTCCTAAAACGCATGATTTTATTTATTTCGATTCATTCGTCTTTTTAAACCACTTATTTTTTTTTAATACGTCTCAAAAGACCAGATGGTACCACGTTACCTATTTACCTACCTCTATTCATGGCTCGTCATGTTACCATTAAATCTTGTCTTCACGTTACAAAAAGGTCCAATTCTACTTCTACGCAAATATCGCTTTTTTGTTACTATAAAAATTTGGATTCTAGTGCACTTATTGATCCGCGCTATTTTTTAAAAATAGTATTTTCAAGTTACTTTTATTTTATTTCGGACTATTAGTCTCATCTTATCTTTTTTTTTATTAAAAATAAATAAATAAATAAAAAAATAAAAATAAAAAAATTCCAATAAGGAATAATATATATATATATAGTATTTTCAAGTTTTATAAAATGGTTATGATATTTGTTTCTCATTAAATTGTTAGGTTAAAGTATGGAATAAGTAAAAAACACCTCCTCCCTATGTTAAGAATGGCTTTTCAAATAATACATTATTATTTCAGCACGGATCAACAAGTTCACTAGTACCAAAACTTGTTTTTTGAGCCATTTTTTTCATTTTATTCATCAAATTATAAAAAGTAAGTGTCATATGTTTTGTTTTGTTATTTTACCCCACTAACAAGGCATGAAGCCACTTAGTCGTGAGAGGCTACTATTTGAGACCAGATTTGCCGAGATACTATTTAAGGAGTTGAGCACATTACACTTGAATTTCTGCATGTCACTACAGCCAGGAAAGCAGTGGCCCGGGAGGGAATTTCAAAGTCCAGCAGGGAAATAGCTATTCTAGTAGAAGGCTTTATGGCACGTAGGGATCTCTACAGTGCAAATCAGGTTTGTTGAGCGTATTGATGTGGAGGGGGTACTAGTGCTTTGAGTTCGTCAGAACAGTTGCCATTGAAATACTTGTAAAACAGGCACAATTATCCAACTTTTCAGCGGTGGAACAAAGGTTGGAGTTTAGTTGATAGTTCAGGAACTGTTAGGTTGGTGACTCTTTTTTAACCCTGTCTAAGAGCGAGAGACTAGTGAAAGATGCACCAGCCCAGAGGATGCAGCAATACGCTGGGCCTTGTAGAGATGCAGGATACTCTCAGGTGTGAGTAGCCTTTTAGCACCGTAGAGAGAGAGAGAGAGATAGAGAGAGAGAGAGAGAGAAAGAGAGAGAGAGAGCTTACCTTCCCTGTTGCAGCTTGGCAATTACTTCAATGTATTTGTTCCAATTAATTTTTTTTTTACATAGGCATCACCACATTATCAAGGCCAAGAGGCCACTCGAGGATAAGGGTTAATAGGTATACATTAGTCATTGTGATTTTAGCATAGTAAACAGTGGGAATTTTGAAACTTGGATTACTTAGGGGGACGATTCAATTAGAACTTGTTCACATTGGACTTTTTCTTATTTTTTTCATAGGTATCAACTCATTATCAAGGCCAAGAGGCCACTACAGGATAAGGGTTAAAGAGTGTACAGTAGAAATTGGACAATATAATAATCATTAGTAATGAAAATTTGGTAAAGTTGATAACTTATATGGAACGGCTCATCAAGAACTTATTTACGTTAGACTTGAAGACAACCATATTGTAGTCAGCCGGAAAGCAGGAAAACGGAAGACAATTCCACAGGCATACACTTCTAAGAAAAAAGCTTTGTTCATGGAATCTACATTTAGGTTTAGGCACAGATAAAGAGTATGGGAATTCATGCTGTCTATCAAAGTACTTTCGGGCAATCAGTGGTTAAGAAGGTTTCTTGTAATTACAAGTTAGAAAAGCATTTCATCCAACGCATGAAAATTGTTAAACAAAATGTTTTTACTATAGGCTTAAAAAATAAAGGTACAAGATTCAATTTGAAATGTATTTATCTTCAAAGTACACGTTTATAAATTTTACAAAGTAAGGTATAAAAATTTAATTTAAATTGAATCAAAAAATTACCTTTGATTTATTTTATGTAATGTACATTCTGTTGCACTTTTAAAAAAAATCATTGAAAATTTTATATATATATAATTAATTGCTATATGAAATATAATGTTTTTAAATCGCAACAAAATGTACATTACATAAAATAAATTCAAGGTAATTTTTTGATTCAATTTAAATGAAATTTTTATACCTCACTTTGTAAAATTTATAAAAGTGCACTTTGAAGATAAATACATTTCAAATTGAATTTTGTACCTTTATTTTTAAAGCCTATAGTAAAACATTTTGTTTAAAAAATTTCATGCCTTGGATGAAATGCTTTTCTAACTTGTATCTTATCTTTTTAAGATTATATTTTAAAACTCTCCTTCTCTCTATTTCAGTTTGTATTTGTCCTCACACCACAACTCATTTGTGAAACTCCTTCTTTGAATTATTACAGGTCTGAATATTCTCTCTGTTTCAGTTTGTATTTCTCCTTACACCACAACTCATTTTCTGCAACTCCGTCGTTGTAATACAGGTCTGAATAATGAGAAAATCTGATGTTTTAAACAAAAGCTTTAAAATAATTTTTTTAGATTAAATTTTTAAAACTTCTTTCAGAATAGAAAATCTTTAAAATTTAATAAGGAACATATTTCATATAGATTTCATAAACAAATATACATAACGAGAAAAATAGAGATGAATATTTCAAAAGGTCAAAAGGACTGTATAACTGGTTACGCTCAATAGTAGTCCTCGCCAGCGAAAGTCTTTGTTATTGTTATTCTATTATTTTTTATTATTTAAAACATTTTGTGTCCTGCTCTTTCGCGCGAGGACTAATAAAAGAAAAAAAACTTAGTCTTAGCAGGATTGAACGTTGCCAACCAATTACGTATGTTAACATTTATTGCAATAGTTTGGATTTTTTTATTATCACAAATAAATATATTTATTTCCAAATATTTTTCTAAAACAGTTGTTGAAGTATTCCGTTGCATTTTAATGAAATGAAATTGATATTTTAACTTTTGATATACATCGACATAATTCGGACATAATTTGATTTCTTTCTCTTTGTACTTTTTTTATTTAATTCGATATAAATTCTGTTTTTTTTTTCTTCCAAAAATGCGTATGATAGCAAATCTACCCCCTACATATACATCTACACACATTTTTTTCGACTCCCAAAATTAATAAAAGCTTTTTTTTTTCTTGCTGGTATTATCAATTCTTCTTTTTATTCTTTCGGATGAATTGCGAATTATTTTTCATTTCCCATTTTCCTATTGATTTCTGGCAACGGAGTATATTTTGTTAAGCTTGCCTGACATTTGTTATTTTGTTTCTTTTCCTCTTAACCTTCACATCTTGAAAGTGGTTTCGTCCGGCGCTTGAAAAAGCACGTTCTGTATCCGGCTGGTCAGTTTATTTATTTGTTTATTTTGGTTTTATAAACTGGGTAAAAAGTGTTATGTTTATTTTACTTCGAAATCGCCTCGTTTAAGATTTGATTATCTATCTATCTATCTATCTATCTATATATATATGATTAGTTTTTTTTGGAAATAGAAATCCAGTAGAGTGCTCAATTAAAAAGAAAATCCGAAAATAAGAGCGTATATATATATATATATATATATATATATATATATATATATATATATATATATATATTGTATTTTGTGTACAGAAAGTTGTTAGATAAAACAAGTCATTGGTACCGTCCGTTTCAAGTCTGATAATTAGGACCGTTTTAGATATCCACATCAAGCTCTCGTTAGGCAATACTTTATTGGGGAGGAGTATTTGCTGAAGAGAGCTTGATATGAATATCTTAAACGGTCATAATAATCGGGCCTGAAACCGACGGTACCAATGACTTGTCTCATCTAACAACTTTCTGTACACAAAATACAAAATATAAATCTATCAATCTATCCATCTATCTATCTATAAAAGTGAGAATATGTCTGTGAAAGGACACTTCTAAACTTAAACAGTTAACAAATCTTTGATCTACAGAATTGAAATTTGTTATATAAGATATTCAGATATGTGGTTTCCATCCGGAAATAGCGCTGCTTACAGTGTCAACATGTAAAATTTTAAACACATTTTAATATTGTGTCAATATTGTCTAATGTCTATCGTACTTACTGTACTTAGGTTTGATTTCGATAGGACATTACTTTCTGAGTACTTATGAGTAATTATCAATTTATCTCATTTGTGTCAGTTTTTTATTTAAAATGCAATGTACACTATTTTCAATGAGATGTTAATAAACGTATATTTGGCTTTTTTTAAATCTAAGAACTACTTTTTCGCGCCAGAAAAAATATCCGTTTGATGAACAAATATTTCTTAATTAAATATATTTCCCAGTCCGTAGAATTTCTACAGACCCTGCTAGTAATTATCAACATTAAATAAATGCATATTTGATGTTCATTTTATGAATTGAGATTTTTATTATCAATATTCGCGTACAACTGTTTCGAACATTTATTTAAGTACATAATAGTTGTCGATTATCATTTCACCGAATGGGAAACTCATCAGCGCGAACAAAGTATATGAATATCAAAGTCCCAATAAAATATGGATAGTCCTTTCCCATAAAAGTCTAATATTTACAGTTTACGATGTTTATTTTTTTTGCGCCCACGCCACATACTGTGCATCATGGATATAAATCATTACCCATTATAAACACACACATACACACGCACACACACACACACACACACATATATATATATATATATATATATATATATACATAAAGAGAGAGAGAGAAAAGGTTTACTTGAAAAATAGATTACTTAGAGACAAATAGCTAATCTGTCTTGATAAATTAAGAGGAACAATTATAAAATATATAGGGAGATAATAAAGTTAAATTAGAACTTTATTACATTATCATGTCAGTAAGAATGAAGGCTATTACAATAAGTGAAAAAGAAATATAGATGAAAACTTCTTTAGGCCATGACATTTCAAAATGAGATGGTTTTCATCAGAAGATGAGAAAAATCAGCATTATACAAGATCAAAGGGAAAGGAAGACCACACCGATTTTATATACATTTAAGATTAGAATTAATGATAGAGTAGGGGAGCGAGATCAAAAGGCGGAGGAGAAGAGCATTTAATAGGATAAACATTTAGCTTTGAGATGTCATGGCCTAAATAGGTTTCATTTCCTTTCACCTATTGCACCTCACTGTAAAGGTCCAGATATAATGAAGTCCATATGTAATGAAGTCCAGATGTAATTAAATATTATCTTCATATCATTTCTTGCAAAATATTGTTGGGCGGAGAGTTATTATGAAGCAAAAAGATGTATTATATGCTTATATGTTTTTTTTAAAATTTTTATGATCTTACTATTTTTATTTTTGTACTTGCCTGGGTGCCCGGTGTTGCCCGGGTGTTTGGAGGCGTGTGTTGAGAAAAAAAGTGATATTGAACAGTCAGGCTCGAACCCTTACCGAAAATGAGGAACAGAATGAAAAAAGTGACATCTTTGCCGTTGCGTCCATCGCCAAACCGGAAGAGACGAAGGTTAAAGGCTAGTCAATCGAAAATATCGGCGAAAAAAGCGACCTCTCCTTGTAGAAAAGTGCTCAGTTGAGGGTGAAAGAATTAATGATTTTTGCCAATATTTCGATGTTTGTCGTCCAAAGGGTCGGGCTTTAAAACGATAATGAAAATCCGTCGCCGCTGTCGAAAGTTTTAGGCAGATACAAATATACATACATACATATATAAATACATTTGAACAGACAGGTGAGGTTTATATTATAGATTAGTTTATGCGGTATGTCTTACGCGTATTTCATTGAATAGCTAAAAGCCACTAACTACCCAGAGGAGAATGCACTATACGAAATAAAAATATTTTAAGAATAAAAGGAAAAAAAAGGAAATATAGATATAAAAAGTTTTTTAAAAACACTTATTGTTTTATGATGCCATTTTATGTCTCTCCTTCTCTATTTCTCTCTCTCTCTTTATCACTCTCTCTCTCTATCTATCTCTATTTCTCTTTCTATCTATCTCTATCTCTTGACATATCGAAGGCCTTCGATAAGGTATGGCATAAGGGCCTACTTCACAAGATTTCCCGCTACAGCATTACTGGAAATGTTTTCTCAATTATTAAATCATTTCTCTCCGATAGGTTCATAAGAGTAGTGGTTGATGGGCAGAAATCAGAGGCCCACAGTATTAATGCTGCAGTCCCTCAGGGGTCCATCCTGGGTCTAACTCTCTTCCTGATCTACATCAATGATCTCCCAAAACACATACTTAAATCATACGTTGACATCTATGCTGATGACACGACCATGTATGGCAACACGTCAAAGGCCGTAAATGACAAAGTTCTCTCTAATTCTCTCTCCTCTGATCTTGAGCACGTGGTACAATAGGGGAAGAGGTGGCTGGTCACTTTTAATGCATCTAAAACCAAGTTTCTATCTTTACATCATCAACGCTCTGATACCCATCTGGCATCAATTGAAATGGATGGCTTTCGTCTTGGAGAGGGTCCATGTTTTGACAAGCTTCTGGGTTTGACCTTTACTCCTGATCTAAAAAGGAATACGTACATCAAGTCTGTTGCCAGGGACGCTGGGAAAATGGTGGGATCCTTCTACCACTCCAGAAGATATCTGACTATAGATGCAATTCTCTATCTTTATAAAAGTCGAGTACGTCCAAGGATGGAGTACTGCTATCACATCTGGGCAGGAGCTGCTAAAAACAGCTATCCTGCCTTGACAGAGTACAAAATAGACTTTTTGGTTTAGTGGGAGATGCCCTTTCCTCTTCACCTCTCTCGCAAAGAAGAGACGTTGCAAGCCTGTCTTTGTTTTATCGCTATTTCCATGGCAGCTGCTCGTCTGAGCTCCAATCCATCGCCCCCCTCGCCAATCTTTCACGAGAAACACCCGTTTGGCTGAAACTACTGTCAATAATTTTCCCCACTCTTTATCTGTGCCTTAATCCAAACGTAGATTCCATGAGCAAAGCTTCTTTCTAAGAACCGGACGCCAATGGAACTCTCTGCCACTTGCCTGTTCCCCCCTAACTACAACTTGGATGTCTTCAAGTCCAACATAAACAAACTCCTAATGAACGCCCCCTTAAGTAAGACACTCTATCAAAACCCCCAATACTAATGATTACTACAATACTATCTCATTGATTACTGTACACGCAATAACCCTTATCCCTGAGTAGCCTTCGGGCCTTGATAAGTGGTGACCCCCATGTAAAAAAAAATCCACTATATAATAAAAAAATCCAAACTAATATCACAAAAGAATTCTTTAAATTAGTATCATCGTCACATATACAGCACGATCCTAAATAAAAACTCTATTAAACTATCCTTCTCAACTATGCCTAATGTAGCACAAACTATTATAAGTACTAATAATAAGAAAATAGAATCAGCACAGAAAATAATTAATGGCAACTCTAGTCTAGCCCAACCAAACTGCAATTGTAACGATCAAAATAGCTGCCCACTGGAGAATGACTGCGTACACTCAGACGTCATATATTCATGTACAGTAACAGAACTCCCGCCTAATACGACAACTAATAACCTAACAGCCCAAACCCATAGTACCAGTTACACCAGAGAGGATCCGCATAAACCAACAGGTAATAGACACAAACTGAATAATAATAATAACACAGCAGATAGGTATACAGAACCAGAACATAGAAACTCAGGCTACCCCCAGATAAATCAAGAACCTCTAGATACACCGCGCACAAGCCCTATAATACATACCTACAAATAGCTTTGCCTAACAAGCCCTATCCCAATAAAACCGTACACTTAATACCACTTATTAAATTGCAACCAAACCACCAATTGGCACACGATGCAACCGGAATATGACCTAATCAATCTAAAACATAAGCCTAATGAATAAATAGCTTAGAAACCCCCTCCCAGGGTTAAATACCTGAAACTTAAATTTAGAACCATCTAATCACGACCCGTAACCTCCACTGGCAAGCCCTCCCCCAATAAGAAATAATTTAAAAATCAACGGATTTGGACTCCAATATTAGATTAACACTAACCCCTTCATCCCATTAGTATTTACATTAAAACATTTAAATGTACCGAAAATATAACCTAAGATAAGTTCCCTCGGTTCAGCCCAACCCATCCCCGTCACCATTACAGGCGCATCCCCATCCTTCCTCTACCCCTTACGACTATCAGCTAACAACCACACACGCAAACACGTGTACCATATCTAAATTCCTTCGACATTTCTTTCTAGTCGTAACTTACTACTGATAATTACACTAGTCTGAACGCAGCTGAACCAGGCCAGTTTCGAGTAAAAGCCTTTGAACAAATGTTAACGAGCATCTCTCCCCCCTCTCTGGCTTTCTTGCTCTTTCTGTTTTCTCTCTCTGTGTCTCTATAAGAGAATAGAGAAGGAGAGAGGGAGAGAGAGGGAGAGAGAGAGGTGAGTAAACGTGGAGGTAGACACGTTTACCAGAACCAAATGTAAGCTGACCAAATTACGTATGTGTGACGTGGTTGGCTTGATCTGTGAGATTTGATTATGTTATATATTCGTTATCATCGAGGTTATCCTTGAGGGGTACCAAATTGAGCTTTCGTTACATTTGAATATGTTATATAGAGTTCTTCATTTAGGGGCACTTTTTACGTTTGGGTGTATACACTGTATAACATCAAAGATTCCGTGTGCGTATGATTGTCTCTAATATAAATGGTTGTGTGTTTGATTATCATAAAGGGAATCGTGTGTGTGACATGTAATTTCTGAACCTACCTCTGCTTCTCGCTGTTGAACCATCTGGAAATTTCTCATCCTGGAGGGAGACTTGATACCTGTTTGACGAAGATTTATCACTCCAAGACGATGAATGTTTTTTATAGATTTTATTTCACTTTCCCCAGAGGTCCTGCAGCAGGTGTAAAGTGAAATCTGCTTGTGTGGTTCTTCTTCACACACGTCAGCGTTCGTCTCCCCCTCCCCAGTTAAGAGGGGGAGACCACGGAAAAACGTCCGTCTTCTTCAAAGCTCAAATCCAATCTCTCAGATCTAGCCAACCACGTCACACATACGTAATTTGGTCAGCTGACCTTTGGTTCTGGTAAACGTGTCTATCTCCACGTTTACTCACCTCTCTCTCTCTCCCTCTCTCCTTCTCTATTCTCTTATAGAGACACAGAGAGAGAAAACAGAAAGAGCAAGAAAGCCAGAGAGGGGGGGAGAGATGCTCGTTAACACAAATACCGTTTTTTGCCATCAAAAATAGGAGGAAAAAAATTCACCAAAACCAGCGTATCTATGCAAGACCATCCTAACAACATAAAACAAAATTTAATGGATAAATATGAAATTTTAACGGACAGACGAAAATCCTGCTTCTTGCAACATCTCTTGGATATTAGAACTATTACAAATAGTAGCTTCGCCGAATGAAGAGGCCTGTCCCTCGTGTTTATAAACGTAAAAGTATGTATTCCATTTTCAAGGCCTTGCATTTTCATAAAAATCATAAATTTGATGGCCTTTATAATCGGATTTCAAGAAATTTACATTTTTAATGTGGACTCTTGAAGCTATCTTTCCCAGGTTTTTGATCCCCGAACTTTCACGTCGTCCCGGCTAATTCAACATCTACTTTCAAAATACCATCATCCCTTATCTTTTTTGTGTTTTTTTTGTGTTATTTCTTTGTGTATCTGTGTTTGTATATATATATATATATATATATATATATATATATATATATATATATACTTTTATTTTATTTTTTCACGGGACCACTCACCCCTCACACCTCACCCTTATTCCCTGTTATTCTGACCCCCCAATGCGTTTGTATCCCTTGCCTTTACGCACCCCCTAGTAATTATTATCAACATTATTATTAGTAGTAGTGGTGGTGTAGGTAGAGGTAGTAGTATTGTTATCACTATTATTATTGTTTTGTTTTTACTGCTATTATTATTATTATTATTATTATTATTATTATTATTATTATTATTATTATTATTATATTTCATCATTATAATTGCTGTTATAATTATACCCGTAATTATCCCCGTTATTGCTGCCATAACCGTTATTATTATCTTCATTTTCATCGTTATTACCATTACAGTGTACATTACTTTTATCACAGCCATTGGTAATATTATTTTTATTTTTATTATTATTAGTATTATTATAATTATCTTTATTATCATTCTCATCACTATAATTACCTTACTATTATTGGTATTATTATCACTTTTATAATTAGTAAATATATCCTTACTCTTCCACCTTGCCAACTATATGTATCCTTCAACCTTTTTCATCAAGTTAAACGCACCCATAGACATTGCCATCCTATCCTCCGACCGGCCCCTTATAATACAAGTCTATACATCATAACAGAAGAAATTTTAAAATATTGCCGCATATTACCTAATCAATATTACAACCTTGCATTTACCCCCCCCCCAAGAAAAAAAAATTATAGGTGATTTATAGCCGCTATTTGCCGTTTAGGTTGCACCTGTCAAAAATACTACTCCATAGATAATAGACAACCCAGAAAACGTTAAAATAAATTACCGCGCACGCCAGTGGAACACTGCCGCTTGCCTGTTTCCCACCTGGCTACAACTTGGACGTATTCAAGTCCAACATAAACCGCCCCCTTTAGTAAGACAAACCAGCCCCTTAAGTAAGACACTCTATAAAAATACCCAATACTAATGATTACTACAATACTATCTCATAGATTACTGTACACGCAATAACCCTTATCCCTGAGTGGCCTTCGCGCCTTGATAAATGGTGACCCCCATGTAAAAAAACCCAAAAAACAATATACCCCCAAGTTAACCCTAAAACATTTACCCCTTAAACTCAACACTATGTTAAAGACCATATACAATTGTATATATCATACTATATATATAACAAACTTCTCCTTTATTTATTTATTTAGAATTCAATAAAGCTTCCACAAACATTCTATAATTCCTCTTAATCTTTTTCGCTCCTTATGAACCCTTGCTAGACGTCGCATCTCCTCCATGCTACCTAGCACCTTCTCTACTCTTCTGCTGAGAAGCATTAGGCTTCGAAATGCCCTGACATAAAGAGTCCCTTCTATCCCCCAAATTTTGCTTATATTCCATTATTCAATAAATGTATTCCATTATTCAATAAATGATCCATTCTATATACACCAATATATAGTTTTGTGACTTCATTTCATACTCATGTTGTCCTATTGTATGAGCTACAATAATAATTGTTGAGCATGGCATTATCCAGTTAAGTTTCCTCTTGTGGATTTGAACTCTCTCTCTCTCTCTTTTCCTCTTACGCATTAAGCTATATATATATATATATATATATATATATATATATATATATATATATATATACTAGCAGAAGTACCCGTCATTGCCTGGGTTCAAAAACTGCCTACAGAAAATGGACTGTGATCGATGAAAGTATGATAGGTTATGAAAAGGAGGGGGTTGTAAAGAGATAGGTTTTGATACTCAAAAATTTTACCCTAAGCAAAATACGATGAAAGTAAAGATAATTTTCGCGAAAATATATTTTTTATACCAACTTTGTTTCCATTCGTAGCCAAGAGTGACCAACAAAATGATGTTTCCTTACAAAGAGAAAATATTATATATATAATAATATAAATATGCAAGAAATAAATGTTACCATAGTCAATAAAAGTTACTTTTATGGTAGAAAAGTTCATTGGTTTGTATTTTTAACTAGTTTGTAAAATTTTTTTTTTAAATCACTAACCGGTTTTTAAAAAAATCAAAATGGCAGCGACTTTGAAATGGAGAGCCCCGTTTTCAATTTGAAGGAGGGCACCTGATCATTCTGTGTTAACAATTTAAGAGAGTTCCGTCAACGCAAGGAATATCTATAAACATATTTTAATGTTTTCCCTTGTTTTGTGCTTGAGGAATATTCGATTATGGCATGTGTAGTTTATATAAAAATTCATTTAAGTAGTTATCGCCTCAAATTTCGTTTTAATTCTGGTTCGCTGAAATTATTTCAAGTAAAGAGCATTAAAAACTATTTCAAAACAAAAAAATATGAACTGAACTTTCATTGACTACGGTAACATTTATTTCTTGTATATTTATTTCTTCGGGTAGTCGTTTGTTGGCTTTCCTGCTAAAGACTCTTACTAAATAATATCGACGAAATATTGAAAAACAAAGAAACAGTTTTGAAAAATAAAGTTTTACTTACTTTAGTAAAATAATCCGACGCAGCAAAATTGGATATTAAAAAAGTAAACACGTAATTACTTTAGTTTTTTAAAGCAAAGAATCGATACAAATATGAATAAGAAGAAAATGGCGCCCTTTTCAAGCAGAACAGCTTCGTTTCAGTTTTACAGTATTGAACGGTGTAGTATTGCGCAGCCGGATTCAGGGTTGTACTATTGTAATGCAAAGCCCACGCAGAAAGGGTTGTAATCAACTGAATTCCATATAGTACACTGACAAAAAAGCTTAAACAGATATAAAAATAAAAATAAAAAGGTTATGTAAATGTTTTTAAAGAGACACGTAATCACGTGAGCAGGATTTTTTCCTTCTTTTGACACGATAACAAGTAACGTTCTTATTTTTTATTATTTATATATTTTCGAAAGAGTGCAAGTGGAGAAGGAAAAAACAAAGTTATGCAAAATTTGTGTCGAGAATTGTCTAAAGTTCCAACTTTTTATTTTGGTATTCACTTTAATAAGAACGTGAATTTATGAAGTGAATTTATTCGACACAATATGATTCAACTAAAAAAAAATAAATAAAAGTTAAGGTGTTATTGTGGACCTTCGCTCCTTTTAAAAAACCTTGTTAAACTTTGTGACATATTTACCTTCTATGGAGGTCAGGCGCGAACGAACACCCAATAATTTTATTATACCATATTTCTTCAAACTGAAACATAATTATCAAAGTATACTTACGCAGATAGATATAAAAAGTCTTTGTTAAAGTTTCTGCCATATTTCCATGGAGTACAGGCGCGAACGCAGACCCCACAATTTTATTATACCATCCCTATTTAAGTTAAAACATACTTATCAAAGTATTCTTATGTACATCTATATCAAAAACCCTTGTAAACGTTTTTTTGTTTTCATTTTTTATTTCTATATTTTGGGGCCAGGCGCAAACGCAGACCCCACAATTTTTATGAACCACCGTTCTGCCAAATCAAACATACCCATTCCTGATCCTCAATACACTTTCTATCATTATATATAATCAGTTTTTAAAAATAGTCAACCATATAGGAGCCTATTCGTGACCAGACACACACAAACACAGATATTCAGCTTTATATTATATATATATAAATATGTATATATATATATATATATATATATATATATGTGTGTGTGTGTGTGTGTGTGTGTGTGTGTGTGTGTGTGTGCAGGGTAACCTCATAAATAATGGCGGATCATTATGAACATTTAATATGTAAAAATAAAAATACGGTGAGCAACATAGGGCATTAGTTTAGGGTGAATGTATAGATGTAGGGGATGCAAATATCTTGTATTTTGTGAACCGATCATGAAATCTTGATTATATACTTCTGGCAACCTGGCAAATGACATGAGAACTTTATCTCATTATTTTTTTTTGTATGCTTGAGCATTAAGGAGGTACGTTCTTTCAAGTATATTTATTGCTCATAAACTTACTGGGCCGGATATTTTACCAGTAGACAAACACGCAGAAAAACGCATACACACACTCACCCACCTACCTACCTACCTACCTATATATATATATATATATATATATATATATATATATATATATATATATATATATATATATATACATAATGTGATATTGGTATTTTTCAAAGGTAAGGTAACCAGTGAAATATAACGAGGTTAATTTAAGAGTGCTCAATACGGAAGTAGAGCAATTGAATATAAATGTTGTTGCCTGAAGAGGTCTCTAGCTACTAAATACTAGAAGACTGAAACATACTCGTGACTGTGTAGCAACAAATTACTGTTTATGGAAAATAAAATTTGAATATATATATATATATATATATATAATTTATTAATTTTATTTATACAAATATTAATGGCTACATATGTGCATACATGTTTCTGTAATCACCAGCGTTGGGGGATTACGTCTTCAGGCCAAGAATTACCGTCGAAATACTTGGCATGAAGACGTAATCCCCCAACGCGGGTGATTACAGAAACATGTATGCACATATGTAGCCATTAATGTTTGTATATAAAATTAATATACCTGCTCTGCTCACTCATTGAGCACTATTTTGGTAGACACATGTTGTTTCATTGGACGTACTTCTAGGAAACTAAACTCTACTGGCTATATATATATATATATATATATATATATATATATATATATATATATATATTCGCAGTAAATCTCAGAGGAGGGTAATAGGGGTGCCAAGGCAACTGCCCCTTTTAGTCTCGTGTAAAAAGTACCCTTTTGAGAAGAATGAATTATAGGCCTGTGCTCCACCGAGACGGTATTCATTACTATATTTCGCCGTTTTTGTTTTCACTTGAACATCTGCCATGAAAAAGTTTTCTGTACCTCACTGTATATTGGGAGGGAGCTGCATTAAAATTGAGACGTCAATTTAAGCAACACCATATTTAAAGAAAAAGAGCAAAACCAATTCCTTCTGATCTAATTATTTAATTGAAATTAAACTGAAACGGAACCGCCGAAATATTGGAACGATGTGAGATTCATGCCTACCAAAATATTCGCTGTCCACGTGTGCAGGTATATCGGGAAAGATTTTAGCAGAAGCCCACCCGCGCTTTTCTCTTTGTGTGCGTGTGTGTGTTTACGTGTGGATTCTGAGTGTAGATATTTTCTCTGCGCTAAAGATTTTCTCATCTTCATCTTCGCCGCCCTTTTTCCCGTCATCCTTCGCTCCGACTATAACCAATCGCAACGCCGGCTGCTTCGCTCTTCTTCACACAAAACGCAAAATCGATACGCGTCGTCCTGCCTCGCATCTGCTTCACTATAAGCGATTTGCCGTCAAACTATTTGGAATTAACCACGCACCACTTTCAAAAAAAAAAAAAAAAAGTAAGTTTGATTTCGTTCACATTAGTTTCTTTATTTATATTTATTTACTTGTGTTTGTTTACACGAAATTTATTTTTTGTATATGTTTTTTTGATATCTTTATTTTTTGAAAATTGCTTTAAAAAATAAACTTTCAATTTATATTTCCGATCGTCAGAGAAGAAAAGTCAATAAAGATTCGTTTCGTCTAGAACTATGAAAGTTTTTTTTTACACGATGTTTTTTGGTCATTAATGATTTCTTTAAGCATTCAGATCCATGGTCATGGCTACTTTATCAAAGGTTTTACGTTAGAGTGAGAATTCATTATTTTAGTTTATGAAAAGAAATCGTGATACTAAATTATAATTGTAAATATCTTCCAGGATAAACATATGTTCCTGGATAAAAAAAAGAAGCTTTTATAAAAGTTCATTAACCATTTAAACATATATAAAAGTATTTACACCAGTTTTCGATGAGTAATATACCCCCTTTAAAACGTTATATGTATTATATACATATAAAATACATGCACGCATATATATTATCTAAATACATATATATAAAATATATACACATATATATTTTACCTCTCTCTCTCTATATATATATAAAAATATCTACACATATATTTTATCAGTATACATACATATAAATTATATACACATGTATATTTTTTATGCATATATAAATTTAAAATATATGCACATGTACATTAAATGCATCTAAAACCAAACTCCTATCTTTACATCATCAACGCTCTGATCCCCAGCTGGCATCAATTGTGATGGATGGCTCTCGTCTGGGTGAGGCCTCGTGTTTTGACAAGCTTCTGGGTTTGACCTTTACTCCTGATCTGAAATGGAACACGTGCATCAAGTCTGTTGCCAGTCAAGTCTGGTGGGATCCTTCTACCGCTCCAGAAGATATCTCACTACTGATGCAATTCTCTATCTATATAAAAGCCAAGTATGTCCAAGGATGGAATACTGTTGCCATATCTGG
>NC_136486.1:3851102-3858602 GCF_053919585.1 Euprymna scolopes
GCTAACACACTGTTTATGTGTACACTTTTTTATTTCCTTTTCCCCTCCCTCCACCCCTTTACTATAGAATATAATAAAGAACACAATTCTTGTAATACCCGTTTATAAAACAAAAACAAAAACGACAGGAAGAGAAACAAAGCTATTTAATAAATAAGCGGGAAAGAGAAGAAGATATAACGAGATGAAAACGATTAATTTGAGATGCTTTTCTTTATATCGAATTCGGTTTGCAAACTCAATATTTACATTTAAATATCTAATATGCTTCATTATATCCTATCCAGAAAAGTTCATGAAATGAAAATTTTAAAAAAATGAATGACTTTTTGTGGTCGTCAATTTGAAAGGGGGCTACAAACTACGGGGTCAAACAATAAAAAATGTAGCCCTAAAGAAAACAACACTACAGCTTAAGTTAAAACTTTTATTGAAAAAATTACATTCACGTAACTTGATTATATAGTAGAGCTGATATATATTCAATGTAGCCACCTTCAGCTTCAATCAAACCTCGATACTGGCCCGGAATTGGGAGCATGTTTTTTTCACAACCGGCGGGAGGCGCTCGGCGAATACTCGGCGAATACTCGGCGCATAGCGGAGACCAGGCTGGCTTTTTTCTGTTTACATTTTTTCGATCTTTCTTTTTTGCAATTTAAAGACATTATCTTTCATCTATCAATTAATGATATAGATAAAAAATTTTCAATGATTTTTTTAAAAGTGCAACAGAATGTACATTACATAAAATAAATCCAAGGTAATTTTTTGATTCAATTTAAATTAAATTTTTATACCTTACTTTGTAAAATTTATAAAAGTGCACTTTGAAGATGAATAAATTTCAAATTGAATTTTGTATCTTTATTTTTTAAGCCTATAGTAAAAACATTTTGTTTAACAATTTTCATGCCTTGGATGAAATGCTTTTCTAACTTGTATATATGTGAATGTGTACATGTGTGTTTTGATAAATGAATTACAAAATTCAAGATGCTGTTCATCTAACAATTTATTCCGTTAAATACGTTACATGCACAATTCTTTACACGACTTGTATCCTAGCGAAAAAGCATCCATTTTATTATCATATAAATAAATTATTTTATTCTGCCCTTAATTCAACCGAAGGAAAACGCATATCAACCCATTAAAACAAAATGAATGCATATGACCATTATTACAAATCTGAAAATTGAGAGATGAATTGCAATTACCTTTCATTTTTTTTCATTTATTACGCCATGTTTTCGTTTCATTGACTGATATAATAATTAAATGAATGATTTTTCCTACGAAACAGGTGCTGTCAAAAATTATGCATCTAAATGCATTAAAAGGAATAAATTCTAATATGGACAATATCTTGAAAATTGAAATATAGGCTTTTGTTATTTGTTATATGTTGTGTAATTACCTTGAGCTTCATAAATTGAAGTTTTTGTATTATTATTATTATTATTATTATTATTATTATTATTATTATTATTATTGTTATTATTGTTATCATCATCATCATCATCATCATCATCATCATCATCATCGTCGTCGTCGTCGTCATCATCATCATCATCATCATCATCATCATCATAACAACAACAACAACAACAACAATAATAATAATAATAATAATAATAATATTATTATTATTATTATTATTATTATTATTATTATTATTATTATTATTATTATTTTCACCCCAAACAAAGCACAGTGCCACTTTGATATTGAGGGCTACCATTAGGGACATGAGTTGAAGGGAAACTGTTTAGGAAGTTGAGCAGCAAGACGTCCTTTCACATTACACTTGGATTTATGCATGTCAGTACAGTTAAGAAAGTAAGAAATCGGAAGGGAATTCAAAAGTATGTGGAAGAAACTATTGGAGTAAAAGGCTTTCTTACATCTAGGGATTTTTACTGTGTAAGGGTGGTACTTTGCTGATGTCGGGTTTGCCTGGTGTATTTATGTCCAGGTGGTACAAGTGCTTGCAGTTCGTCAGATTATCCACCATTAAATACTTGTAAAATAGGCAGAGGGATGTAACATTTCGTCGATGGGACAGAGGTTGAAGCTTAGATGACCGTTCCGTCCGGACATATCATGGTTGTAAAAAGACATATTTCCACACACACGCACACACACACACACACACATATATATATATATCAATATATAAATATATATTTATATATATATATATAAATATATAAATATATATATATATACATATATATAAATATATATACATACATATATATATATATATATATATATATATATATATAATTTAATAATCATTATAGCAAATAATTATGTCAGCCCCTTGGTTTTTATCGTTGAGGAGTTGAAGTTGAAATAAAAGTCAGTCAATTTAGCTCTTATGCGCAAATCATCATAAAATGATTAGATCACTCTGACAGACGTTTAAAAACATTTAAAAATTAAATGTTTAAATTTCAACAGTATTTCTCGCGGTTAACGGTGGCCGAATGGATTAGGTCCTTGCTAATGAAGTCAGAGATGGCTTCTGTTGCCGGGTTTGAATCTATCGACTGGTGTTAATCGTGACACCCTGCACTGATGATTCTTTAAAGGATGAAACACTAGTGTCTGTAGGTATTTAATTATTTTATAGTAAATAAATATATATATATATATAAATTTTCTTTAAAGATACCAAATGTTTCAGCCCTAGTTTTGTCTTAGCTTTGGCTTCATCAGTGCGTTACTTTTTTTTAGCCAAACGTGAATGGATTTGCACCCGAAAAACCTCACTTCCTTGTTAACAAAATAGGAAAACAGGAGGAAAAAATCCGACGCCAATGCAGTTTTGACATCGTGCTATTTTTAAGATTAAATACAAATTTCACGATATCCTTTTTTTATTATATTTTATGGTGGAATCACAGAATAGTTACAAAACACCCTCCCCTCTACATTTAAGAATGGCTTTTGAAATAATAACGTTATTCGTTCAGGATAGTAGCAGAAGTGCATAAGCACCAAAAAACAAAGGGCAATAATTCCTTTCCGTTTTTACAAAATGGGGGATCGATTTACGATAACGTTGTAATTAAAAAGTGAGAACCACTTTCAAATGTCAAAAAAATGACTGTTTCTTAATTTATAAAAAAATAGAGAAAAAAGAAACATCTAAGGGAGCGAAATGAAATAAAACGAAAATGATTTAATCTATGGTTTAAAATAATGGAAAGAATATGTGTGTAAAAATGTTAACAGAAAAATATAACGGAACGAAACAAAATATAACGGAAATGATGTAATATATGGTTCCAAAAAAAAAATAAATAAATAAAAATAAGATGGAAAGAATCTGTTTGTAATTTGTTTGTATTAGTGTAAAAATGTGTAAAACGTGTAAGTAATGTATTTATCTTTTTGAGTGTATAAATGCGAACAACGTATAAGTAAGAGTGGTGCGTTTTTCCCAATAGGAAGCAGTTCAGTTTTTGTAAGCAACTAATAAACCCGTAAACGGTGGGCGTCCATAAAAGTTCCTTGTGAACGATCAAGCAGCAGTGCAAATGGGGGGGGCGGGAAAAGGAGAAATTTAATAGAGAGAAAAGATTTTACAACTTCCATTTAATCTAACCGATTTTGGCAGTGAACTCTCACCAGAATAAATATAGGAATGGACGATTATCGAGCGAGTGTAGAGGTAATAGGCCTATAGCACACCTCAGATAATGTGCTGCAGTTTGTGCATATCATATCTGCATGAAATCTCCTGATTTCTAATCCTATTAAGGCCAAAATCACACGGGAAAAATGAGTTCATTTTATTAATGTGAAAATATCTATACAGATCAACCTATTTTTAGTTTACTATACGTTGTTACTGCATCCACGAATGGTCTTATATATTCAAGCAGATTTTGCAATGATTGATCAAGAGTCTTGAGTGATATTTTATGCGCTGTTTTGCATCACAGTTTACATTTCTGCAATGCTTTTCCTATGATTGATACTTTAAAGATGTTGCACATCGAAATTTCGATAAATTGCATGTTTAATGGTAATTTACAGCTGAATGAGCAGTTCTTCAACCTGGTCGAAATGTCGATGAATGCAAAGGTATGTTCACACTTACACACATATACACTACACTACACACACACACACACACACACACACACACACAAACAAACAAACAAACACACACATATATATCTATATGTGTTTATATATATATATATATATACATACATATGTTATACATTATCTAATATCTTCTAGGATTTGAGAAGCGGAGAAAACCATATAGTTATACAAATATGAATATAGATGTGTGTATGCATGCATATGTATACATAGTAATGTATATACGCGTCCATATGTATAAATATTAGTTCATATATATATATGCATATGTATATATCATACACATTATTTATGCATATATTTATGCGCATTCAAATGTGTATATATACATATATTTGTGCATATATGAATAAACATAGCCGCGTATATATATATGTGTGTGTGTGTGTATGTGTGTGTGTGTATCACTTAATAAATATGCTTATATATACATACACACATATTTACGTATATATATATATTAGGAATTATAAGAGCTTATAAATCTAAATATTTCTTTAAAAAGCAAGAGCTATTTAGAAAATTCATGATCAATAATATGTTTTTGTCGGTATCTGTTGTATCAATACAAATCGTATTATAAACACAATAATTTATTGGTTTTGCTAATCAGAACATTTTTACTTGAATATTTGATATATTCAATTTTGTTTAAGTTATGAAACGTTACGTTAGATGTGAAAAGTAGTGATTACAATATTGAGCTATTAAGTGAATTTCGGAAATAAAATGTTATTTTGATCTTTTATGCGTTTTTATTCGATTTCATTTTGAAAAAAATAGTTGTTCTTTTTTTATTCGAAAATGAAAGCGCGAAAGTAAAAGTATGCAATCTGATTCTTTATTTTATTTACTACTTATATTGATTAATTATCGATTAATCGATTATATTGATTAATTATCGGCGCAGTTATTGATGCTTCTATTGCTATCCATCTTATTATTAGAAAACAAAACAAAAAAACAACGCCACAATTTTTAAAGTATTTCAAAGGAGATATAGTTTTATATTATTCAATTGGAATTCATTGAGATGAGTATTATTTATTAATTTTATTTATTGCGGACTATTATCCTCATCTTTTCTTAGTTGTTTCACGACGTTTCGGCCAACTATTCCTCTGGTCTTCGTCAGGCGGTAACCTCGACAGGATAGGAACTTCGAATCTCCTGACCTGACGTTGAATCTCTACGGTTACAGGTGAGACTTGTCTGAAGTTAGCGGTTTCAATCCTACCCAAAGCCGGTCAGAGGCTAACTTGACCAAAGAGTGGTGAAATGACAACTACGGATGGCAGATTACCCGTCGCCGTTTCCACCTGACGAAGGCCACAGGAATAGTTAACCGAAACGTCGTGAAACAACTAACGGATATAGTTTGTTCGAAAGAAAAATCGAAATATAATTTTTTGCTGTTTAAAACACAGTGATAGATTTCACAAAGAACATTAAAATAAAATATTGATTTTGTAGAATTAAAAAAAAATATCGATTATCAAAATGGACAAATGGTGAGTGAAACTTGTATTTTTGTTTTAGATTATTAAAACGACTGTTTTCCCCTGGGATAGTATTTATTTATTTATCTGCGGACTATTATCCTTATCTTCATAGTTGCTTTTCCACGACGCTTCGGCCAACCATTCCCCTGACCTTCGTCAAGTGGCCAATCGCTGAGTCTCTTAACTGTATCATCATTAATTTCTGCCTTCCATAGTTGTGGTCGCCTCACCATGTTTTTTGGATGATTTTGGGCACGATTGAAACCGCTTTTTTTTCAGACAATATGTGAACGTTATGTTTCTAAAAACCTAGGACCGTAAAGCGGTCAAGATTGAATGTTTTGATTTCATAAATCCAGGGTTTTCGTTCTTATCTGGTCTTCCATCGTCAGGTCCGTATAGAATGGTATTTTATTATAGGAATCTTTTGAAATGAGTAATTTGTATATTAATTTTTTTGTGGACTGTTATCCTCATCTTCATAATTATTGTCCCACGACGCTTCGCCCAACCTTTCCTCCGGGATTCGTCAGGTCGTAAACCGCGACGGTATAGAAATGCTGAGTCTCTTACCTTACAGTAATTACTGCCTTCCATAGTTTTTGTTGTCTCATCACATTTTGACAAACTAAGCCTCTGGCTGGATTTGGGTAGAATTGAAACCGCTAACTTCCAGAAAATGCTCACCTGGACCTGTAGAGACTCAACGCTTATATCCACTGCGCCACATGATGAGATGAGAACTATAGAAGGCAGTAATTGCTGAAGGTACAGTTAAGAGACTCAACACTCTTATCCCGTCGCGGTTAAGTACCTGACGAAGGCCAGAGGAATAGTTGGCCGAAGTGTTGTGGGATAGCAACAGTAAAGATTTTGAAGCCTTAAACTTATTGTTGCTTTTAGGGTTTCCTTCAAAATTCTAAGAAATTTTGATTTCGACATGAAATTTCAAAAGGCTGAAGCGTCAGAATAAAACAGTCGTCTGAATAATCGAAAATTTTAGAAACATAACGTTCACATATTAATTGAACTAAATTGTTTAAATGTAACTATAACTGAATACAACAGACTATTTTCCTCACTATCACTTCTAAAGTTATAATAAGAATGATAACACCTTCACCTTTGAAAGGCTCTGTCAAGATTGTTGCTTCTATGAGGGTGTTTATCATTATTTTGTTCTTTTTTTACTGCAAACCGCGTCCCATTTCAATGCGGGTTGATATTTTGAATTATGTTACTATCTATGCCTCCGTCTAGTCTCGAAAGACAAAAGATACCCCCTGCCGGGGCAGCTGCGCGTGTAACTGCGAGACATGGATTGCGCAATCTTCATCCACACCTCTTTTAAATTGACATTGCTTGTGTCCAGTAGCAAGGAGAATTTCATGACGACTGGAAACAATGTCTAGATAATTAGAGAGCACATACAGCGCCCGGGAGTCCCAAATAGTCAACCATTTAGTATTGACGAGGTTCGACGTCGATTAACTTAAGTCATACAACGTGATTATGCCGTACATACTTAATTACAGTGCGTACGGTGACAATCCTGGAAAATCTAGTGAATTAAAAAATTCTGTTGGGTAATTAATCCCTTTATCTGCCCCCAATACAGTGTCGACAGATATGTATGTGACTGCCTGAGTTTGAATGTTAAATGATATTCTTAATTGTGGGCGTCTTTGTTCCTTTGTTCTTGACTGTAAGAATAACTCGTTCACTCGGCACTCTGGAATTCTTATAATTATATTTAATATCATAAAATACTTTTTACAAACGTTTTTTTTTATTTTTGGTGTCACTAAATTAAGTAATTGTTATACCGGCCTTCCTTGAACAGAGGAATTTACACGGATTAGCATTATAA
>NC_136486.1:3863602-4031102 GCF_053919585.1 Euprymna scolopes
CTGAAATTGTGGAAAATTGATGTGAGCGGTTTTGGGCCGGAAATTTAGCAAGCAAGGTGTCAAAGGTCAACGATTCGACCTTTGAGAACTCTACCAAACTCCTCCGACAATTTTTGGTCTACGCACTTGAAATTTTAGATATAGGTTCCTTGGACATGGATCTAACTTAATAACTTAATTTGAGCCCAGAACAATAAATTTTAAGGGGTCATAATAGGGGCCAAAATTAAAGAAATTGACCTTTGCGGTCTCTTCCAAATTACTCAGACAATTTCTGGTCTAAATATTTGGAATTTTACATAAAGGGTATTCAGAGATAGGGCAAGCTTTTCCATCAGTTTGGGTCGAAAATGTGTAGTTACCAATATATAAATGTGTGTAGGTATGTCTGTTTGCATGTCTGCCTTAACCTTCTAATAGATGCGACGGATTTTACCAAGATCAGTATCGTTTTAAATATCCTCCCCTTCTACACATTTCTACAGGGGGGGGGGTCACTTTTTTCGCCGATATTTTTTAAAGGTATCCTCTCCTTTAGATTGTCTAGCCTTAATTAAAAAAATGTGGCTTCCGGTTTGGCGGTGGTCGTAACTGCATAAACGTTAGGTTTTACCCCGTTCTTTTCCACCTTTGCGGTACGGGTTCGAGCCTGTATTCCTACTACCACATTATTTTTTGCTCAACATACACATCCAAACACCCGGGCAACGCCGGGCTGAAATGCTAGCATATATATATATATATGTGTGTGTGTTTGTGTGTGCGTGCGTGTGTGTGTGTGTCTGTATGGCATATGCATAAATATGAATCTAAATATGTATTCATATGTGTAAATATGAGTGCACACACACATACATATACATACATATGTGTGTGCATATGTATATATTTATACATATGTGTATATATAACTATGCATATATCTATGCGCATTGCTCTCTCTCTCTCTCTCTATATATATATATATATATTTATATATATATATATATATATATACAGGCGGCAAAAAGAAAGTCCGCGCTTGTACTGTAAATTTAAGTTAAATTTAATGTGACTGTTTAAACAAACAACACCTCATTTGATTGACCTTTTACTCTTCTATAATTTTACCTGTTCGTATTTGACTTTTAATTGAAATATTCTAGTGTTCACGTCAATTTAAAAAATAACTTCAAATTTAGGAGGCAAAAAGAAAGTTCGCACAATGGAAAATTGTTATTTAAATGTAACTTTAAAAACACAATGACCTAGTTAATATTTAGTAGCATAGCTCTTCTGCAATTTGACAGCCTTGGGAATTCCTTGAATTAGACTGCAGCAATACTCCAGAAAAAGGGCATCCCACTTTTCTTTAATTTTTGTCCAAAGTTCTTTCAAATTTAATATTATAATTGCGTAGCTGTTGCTTGATGTAATGTAATACGTTTTCGATAGGATTGAGGTCTGGATATTGTGCAGGCCAAACCGAACACGGAATATCATACTCTTTCAGAAACCTTTTGACATTGCCAGCTATGTGAATTGGAGCATTATCCTGCATGAAGATTGGATTATCATCCAACTTCTGACCAAAGTAGAGTAGAAAATGCTCAGTCAACATATTAATGTACTTGGTTGAATTAATTTGATCTTGCAAACGAACTATAGGCCATGGACCATTGGTACAAATAATGCCCCAAACCAAAACTTAACCTCCGCCACCTTGCAGCGTTGAAACTGTGCACCTATGGGTTAAATTCTTCGTCTTTCCTCTTACAGATGTACTACCTACCTCACTGCCTAGCCTATTGAACTTGCTTTCGTCACTAACACGCACTTTTCATCAATATGAAGATTCAAGATCTTCATAGTATCTGACAAAGTCCAGACGGAGCTTTCTGTTCTTTACAGAAATCATTGACTTGTGTCTTGCAACATATCCTCGCAAATTAAATTCCATTAATGTGTTCTTGACAGTAGAAAGAGAGCACTTTTTAACAAGATTGCACTGTTGTTGGATTTGGGGAGCCGTTTCAAATCTGTTTCTTAGGCTGCGGGTTTTGATAGCACTGTCTTCCCTGTTAGAAGTAACTTTAGTATGACCAGATTTAGGGGCATCACTGACACTGCCGGTGTTTTGGTGCTTTTGCCCAGTCTTTTGTACCGCTTTCTAATCACATTTCAATTTACAGCCGATTTCTCGATTGGATAAACCAAAAAAGTGGAGATTAATGAGCCCCTGATGATCACTAAGAGAAAGTCGTAACATATGGACTAAATGTTACGTTGTATAACCTAGAACAACGACAATTATGATTAGAGAGCCTTTGTTGTCTGTTGGTGGATATTTTAAACTGATTTAGGGGCGATAATTTAAGCTGGTTTTAAGCGAATATGTTGCTGCGGACTTTCTTTTTGCCTCCTACACTTGAAATTATTTTTTAATTATAAAGGAATAAAAGGCGAATCAAATGAGGTATAGGTTGTTTAAACAGTTACATTAAATTTTGCTTGAATTTGCAGTTTTTGAAAAAATAAAGTTCGGCTTTTTCTTTTTGCCGGCACTATATATATATATATATATATATATATATATATATATATATATATATATGACATTACACCGATGGAGACGTTATGGCACTCACTCCTAATGAACCGCCCCCTAATTAAACACTTCATAAAATCTCCTCACTAACGTGATGTACTTACAATAACCCTTATCCCTGAGTGGCTTCCGGGCCTTGATAAGTGGTGATCACTGTGTAAAAAAAAAAGTCCTAATAATCCAAATAATCTGAATTGATAAACGTTTATTGAAAAAATATGACGAAATTAAACGAAAGAAAACTAGTACACGTTTCCATTAAATATCATTGTTTTGATACAAAATACATAAAATTTATGAGGAAGAATGTTCGGCTCCTCCTCTTGTTGAAAAAGAGGAAATGAACGTAAAACGAAATTAAGGTGCTTGCTTTACTTCCACAATAAGGAAACGAACAAATGGAGGAAAAATCAGGAAGTATCGTAAAACAACTGTTAGAGAACGAGCAATACAAAAACGTAACAGAAAACACAATTGAGTGAATTTTAGTCACACGAACACAATAACTGATAGAAGTGATCTTTCTATCGATCCGGTAGATATCTCACTGCTGATGCAATTCTCTATCTATATAAGAGCCAGGTACGTCCAAGGATGGAATACTTTTGCCATATCTGGGCAGGAGCTGCTAGAAAGAACTTGTCCTGCCTTGATAGAGTTCAAAACAGACTTCGTAGCCTCGTAGGGATGTCCTTTTCTTTTCCTTGCAACCTCTATCTTACAGAAGAGATGTTGTGACTGTTGTATCGTTATTTTCATGAAAAGTGTTCGACTGAGCTTCAGTCTATGGTCCTCCCTCGCCAAACTTTCACAAGAAACACTCGTTTAGCTGTAAACACTATCAATAATTCCCCCCCACTCTTTATCTGTGCCTAAACCTAAACGCAAATTCCACGAACAAAGCTTTGTTCTCAGAACTGCACGCCTGTGCAATTGTCTTCCGTTTTCCTGCTTTCCGGCTGACTTTGTTGTCTTCAAGTCTAACGCAAACAAGTTTTTGATGAGCCGTTCCATATAAGTTAACAAATTTACCGAATGTTCATTACTAATTATTGGTATATTGTCCAATTTCTACTGTACACTCTTTCACCCTTATCCTCGAGTGGCCTCTTGACCTTGATAATGTGGTGATGCCTGTGTAAAAAAAAGTGATTAATCATTTATTAAATTAAATAAGACATACTTATAAGTTTCTCAGGTTTTTTGTTAAATAAGTTGGGGCTAATGTTAACTATTTTTTATTAAATTATAATAATATCAATAATAATACTAATTTCCTATTGATAGAGACTGCCTTGTTAGCAAATCAAAAAGATGATATGAAAAAAAGTTCATGAAGCACCGGTTATGAACAAAATGTGATGTCACGTTCCTGAGTTCGACAAGATATGCCTGAAGAAGGTCGGAGGTTACATCAACCTAAACGCTGTGAAAATCGCTCCTAAGATGAGAACAGTAGCCTGATGAATCCAAATAATACGAATAACTAATCCTCATCTAAAAAATTCAGAAACGTAAAAAGAAATCAGTTTCTCAAGCAACTGACTCATCCCGCGTCATTAAAATATATCCTGTAAGTTATGTTTATTTGTATTTCATTCATTTTAGTAGTCAACCAATCATAGTAATAATTTTAACTTGAACAACAAAACACTAATGCAAAAAGTTTACATTCTAATTTCAAATTCACAATCTAGACAATTTCTAACTCAGCGTGATTTCATTTAAATTCAATTCGAGGTGAAGTCGTTTTTTACCTCCAATTTAAAACTAAGCTGATGTCAATTTTAATTAAGCTTTTTAATTTAAAGATGATATTTGTATTTTTTAAAACATGGTGTACGCTCGCTTTTTTGTGCCATCATTTTGCATGTGTCAATCTAACTGAAAGCCGAGACATCATTAACAAAACCGTTTTTTGATTATTGGAAATAATTTTAAAATCGTTTCGGAGTCATCACCTTGTCGCAAGATAACATTCTAATGAATAATGCTGCGGTAGCAAATGATGGAATTACATGATTCCGTAATATTTAATCACAGTATTTCGATGTGCTTACATATATATATATATATGTATATTTAAAGTGATGATTGAGTAGTTCCAACGAGAGAAAAAAATATATTTAAAAGAGTGTAGCCAACAGTAAGGTTGGTAGTGTCTACCAACCTTACTGTTGGAGACAGAATGTCTGAGGCCTCATCACTCTGAAAAACACATTTAGTATCAGCAGATGTAAAAATAACATTCAAACTCTCATTTAAAAACAAAACTTTTTACGAAAATATCTGAAGAGAGCGAAACAAAGCTTGAAACGCGTTATAAAAATATTTTAAAATAAAAATATGATAAAAGGCTGAAAAACACACAATTGTTGATGGCTACACTCTTTTAAATAAATATATATATATGTATATATATACGCACGCACACGCACGCACACACACATACTACACACACATACATATATATATATATATATATATATATATATATACTTGTATATATTTTACGATGGATACTATTGAATTTAATTTATTTTATTGTATGATGAGGATCTATTGTATTTCGTGACAATATCGACTCTTCTAGTCATTATACATGAGGAAGAACGAGCATAATATATTCTAGTTCTATAATTAATCAGTCTTGTAAATATATCGCTGTGCTGTCTTATTTATTATCAGTCCTTCAAGTAACAACACTAGCAGTTAAGCCCGGATTTGCTCGGATCCTATGTACTGTTCATAATTTGCCCTACGTGTGAATACACTTTATGTAAGATTTTAAATGTTTAGACCAAAAATTGTCTGAGTAATTTCGACTACAGAGGTCAATTTATTATAGCTTGGGCTCCAATTTTGACCCCTTAACATTTATTTTGGTCTTATATCAAAATAAAAAGTTTTACCATTGTCCAAGTTACCTACATCTAAAGTTTCAAGTGTTTAGACCCAAAATTGGCAGAAAAATTGGTGAAATCTGCAAAGGTCAACATTTTCAACGTTGACCTTTTAGCAGCCAAAATTTCGCCCCCAAACTGATTAAAATGCTTTCAGCATGTCTGAATACGCGCTATGTATAAATTTTAAATGTTTAAACCCAATATTGGCTGAGTAGTTTGCTAGACACCGCAAAGGTAAAATCTTTCGAACTTTGACCCCTTGGCAGCTCAGATTTTCGACCAAAACCGACCCTATCTCTGAATATCCTTTATGTAAAATTTGAAAGGTTTAGTCCAGAAATTGGCTGAGTAATTTGATAGAGACCGTAGAAGTAAAACTTTATTTAACTTTGACCCCAATTTTAATCCCTTAATATTTATTTTTGGGGACTCAAATCGAATTAAAAAGGTTGAGCTTTGTTTAAAATTTCAAGTGTTCAGACCAAAAATTGGCGGATGAGTTTGGTAAAGATTTCAATAGTCAAATCGTTGAACTTTAACTCCTTGACAGCCAAATTTCTGGCCGAAAACGGATTAAAAAGCTTTTCCCAAAATCTCAATACCATTTATCTCAAATCTCGAGTCTCTAGACAAAAAATTGACAGAGTTATTTGGTAGGGAAATGTACACAGACACACACAGAGACATTTTCACTTTTATAGATATATATATAGTGAATGAATGACAAAAGTCCATATTCTAAATTTCATGATGTTGACCATTTTATAATTTATTCCTTTAATTCACTTGACATTTACAATTCTTGACATGATCTGTTCCGTAGCACAAAATCAATCACTTAATTATTATATCAAGCAGTGAAACTATTTTGCCCTTAACTCGTCAGGAGAAATAGCAACAATAAATCCATCAAAAAGGAAATAAAGTGGGTTTTGACATGTTTAAAATCCGAAAATTGGAAGAGAAGCTGTAAATCCCTGTAATATATTTCCATTACATCATTTAAGGGCAAAATAGATTACGAATTGATATAAGAATTAAGTGATTGATTTTTTGCTACGAAAGAGGCCAACTGAATTAAAGAAATAAATTATAAGATGGTCAACATCATGAACTTTGGAATATAGACTTTTGCCATTCATTCACTATATTGCTCTGTAATTATATTGAGCTTCTTGAATAAGGAGTGGTATATATTAATATGTGTGGTTCGAGATTTTCTGCTTTATTAAAGTAGAAGTGGATCCGATGTATGTTTTGGGTTCATTGTGGATACTGTTTTTTGGTATTTAATATTAGATTGTTATTAAGATTAGGACGGGATGTGGGTGAATGGATGGAGCTGGTTTCCAATGTTATCACGAAAGTTGTTCTGTGAAGGACCATCAGTATTTATCTTATTAGCACTGCTATTAATAAATCTTATTAGAGGAGGGGGTGTTCAAGTTCATTGCGATTTGTCTGACCAAAGATTGGCTGTTGGCAAAGATTAGTAGCGTGTTTTAGAGGGATTTAGATAGTATCTCAGTTACAGTAGATGAATCAAGGGGGTATTCTTCTTTGTCTGTGCAATTACATTTCGTTTTCTTGGCCAAGAGAAAAGAAATTGTGTGGGCATCTTTAATGTTCTTGTTATTAGAGGCTATGATTGTCTGGGCTAAATTAAGCATTGTAGCGTATGATATTTTGATATAATTTTTGTTAAACAAAGTGCTATACCTATGCGGGTACCTAAATTTTTTCAGCAATATTGTAGAATTCTTTGGGATATTAGTAGCTGAAAGGGGAAAGGGGGGTTAAACCAAAGATTATTCTTTCTCCTCTTCGTTTTTCTAGTGGAAGATATGTCTATGTTTGTGCTCTTGTGGTTAGTATGGTTGACATTATTATTGCTATTACTTGAAAATTTATGATTTCTTTTAGTTCTGGACATTTTATGCGTAATTAATGAGGGTAATCGGCGAGTTTCTTGGTTTTTATGGTTATATTTTATCTTTTCCGTATAAGCCGAATTTCTAAGGGCGTTATTATAAAACATGAAGGTCTTTTTGATAGCTGACAGCCTAGAGAAACACTACATTAGGTAAACACTACATCCCTTTGTTTTCATTTATATATATATATATATATAAGTAGATTGTAGTTTGCTTAAAGCATTGTTGAAGAAAATTATAAGGTAAAATTAAAAGCCAAGAACAATGCGAGATTTTTTTTATATATATAAAGTAAAATTAAATGAAAACAAAAGAAATAAATTTCTTTTTTTTGTTGTTTGTTTTTTCTTTTTCACACAAATTTTAACTCTAAACAACAGTAAATTTTTTTGTTTTTTTTTTCATGGTGTTATAAATCTCAATATATTTCAGACCTATTAGTCCTTTTTCAAGAGAAGACAGCGGAAGAGTGTTCAAAATTGGAAAAGCAGCTACAGAGTTTGCCACGTGATACCGCGAAATATAGAACAAAAATTGACGTTAGGAGAACGTTAAAATAAATCAGTTGGTGTTTAAAATACTTGTTGCGTTTGTGAATCAAGGGAGATGACTATTCAAGCAAGGGTTGAAGGGAGGCAACTCTGTGAGATTTTATTAATCTTTTAATTATTTTAAAACAATAATTTTTTTATTATTATTTTAATTATTGTTTTTCTTATGTTTTAAACTTATATCATAAAAGCGGAGCTCAATTCCAGTCTATTGTTTAGTGTGGGAGTATTTTTTGAAATAATTAAAGATTCGAGAATACGAAGTTGACCTACGTTTCTTGAAGAAGCAAGAATGTTGATGTGAAAATCCGGTTTGGAATTAAGGCAAGTGCGAATATGCAGATAAAAAGATATACATACTTATAGATAGATAGATCTGTTGTGGTATGAAAGTCTAAAAATATACCAAAGAAAAGTGCGCTATTTTCCTTTGGTGTATTTTAATTCTATTATTATTAGCTATATTCACGAGTATATTTAAAGTGAATACTGAATATGTATACGTAACATATGATATAAACTCATAATAATATATGTATACAAGCACAGTTCTGACCTTAACCTTTGACCTTAGCCTTAAAAAATAGTGTGCACAATCCCTAGATCTGAGATCCTCATTATGTCAGGTTTGATCATGATTGGTCTACTGGTGTGACACTTTAGGAGAGTTGCACGCACGCACGCACACACACACACACACACACACACACACACAAACACACACACACACATACAAACGTCACTACTATATATATATATATATATATATATATATATATTTCTGTAGTAATATATTTTCTTATTGTATATCAATCCTTATATATAAGAAGCCCAGTGTGATTACAGAGCCATATATAGAATAAATAATAAAAATTTATATTCCGAAATTCATGATGTTGACCATCTTATAATTTATTTCTTAAATCAGTCGATTTATACAATGCAAGAATGTCATTTATTCTATATATACACACGCATACATATATATGCATAAATGATGATGATGATGATGCTACTGCTGATGATGATGCTGATGATGATGACGACGACGACGACGATGATGAGAATAATAATAATAATAATAATAATAATAATAATAATAATAATTCTGATTTCGTTTATCAACGTCTCTCTGGTAAGGGATAGGATTCATTTCTAGCGGATTTCTTTTAATCCCGGCTTCAAACCAGGAGCTTCAAAGATCAAGGGTTTTCCTAAGGATGTTGGTGATATCTATAATTGCAGAGGTTTGAAGGCCCCCTAAAACATCGGGGTTTTGTAGTTTTTTTCAATTGTCCTTCTAGACGACTTGATACTACTCTTCGTGTACCAACTACGACCGTGATTATTTGCGTTTTAACTCCGTGTATACGCCTTATCTCCAAGGCCAATGGTGCATAATTGCTCCACTTCTCATTTTCCTTCTCTCTCACATTCCCCTCCCAGGCTACTGAGAAGTCTACAATCTGCCAGTTTTGTTTAGACTTTGTCAATGACGACCAAATCCGGACGATTATGTTCCATTTGCTTGGTCGTTATGACACCTTTGTCCCACCATACCTCTACTTTGCCATCCTCACTTGTTCTCACTTCATCAGGCACCTCTTCAAACCATTTTCCAGCACACTTCACCCCAACCCCTTACACACCTCCCAATATATCCAGAGACCCATGCGATGGTGTCTTTTGCGGCAATCCCTCTGGGCCAGTTCACTACACCCTGCTGCAAGGTGCGCAATTGACTCTGAGGTCTTACTACAAATCCGGCATTCTGCAGCAACTTGCCATCCTAGAACCACTTTTCTGAACAATCGTGTTCCTAATGTCTGCACTTGTGCTGCACTAACAAAAGCTTCACTACTCTTTTTTTTTTTTTTTTTTTTTTATTCAATTTTCACCCCAAACAAGGCACAGTGCCACTTTGATGCAGGGGGCTACTATTAGGGAATTAATTAGCGGGGTCATTATGAAGGGAGAAGAGTAGAAAGATGTTTGTTAACATTACACTTGAACTTCTGCATATCATTGCAGTTGGGAAAGCAGAATCCCGGAAGGGAGTTCCAAAGACCCGCAGTTCTGGGGAAGAAACTATTGGAGTAAAAGGCTTTCTTGCACCTAGGGATCTCCACTGTAAAGGGATGAGACTTAGTAGCTTGTCGGGTTTGTCGGGGGTAGTTACGTCGGGGAGGTACAAGTGTTTGCAGTTCGTCAGAGCATTCACCATTAAAGTATTTGTAGAACAGGCAGAGGGATGCAACATCTCGTCGATGGGACAGAGGTTGAAGCCCAGATGACAGTTCAGGACCTATCAGGTTTGCGACTCTTTTTTGAACCCTGTCCAGGAGTGAGAGACAAGCAGCAGATGCACCAGCCCAGATGTGACAACAGTACTCCATACATGGGCGAATGGTTGCCTTATAGAGGTATAGGATACTGGCAGGCGTAAGTAGTTTTCTAGCACGGTAGAGGGAGCCAACCTTCCTTGCAGCAGCCTTGGCAATGCTCTCAATGTATCTATTCCAGTTCATATTCCCTGTAAACGTTAGGCCGAGGAGTTTAAAAGAAGTACTTTCAGGCAATGTGTTCTTGGCCATTGTTATTGGTGGGAGAGAAGGTTTCTTGTAGTTATTGAAGGAAACAAGCTTAGTCTTAGCAGCATTGAATGAGACCAACCATTTTTGTCCCCATTCCACTACAGATTGGAGGTCATCCTCTAGTGTTTCTGCCATTTTCTTGGATATGTGTTCATTTGTTTTCCCCTCATATCTGTTATAGAGAGTGGTGTCATCGGCAAATATACCCATCTCCGAAACAATATTATCAGGGAGGTCGTTTATGAATATCAGGAACAATAGAGGTCCAAGGATAGACCCCTGAGGCACTCCCGCATTTATGTCATATTGTTTGGATGTACGTCCGTCGAGGACAACTTTGATTTTTCTATTACATAAGAAGGATTTAATTACGTTATGAATTCTTCCAGTGATTACATATGATCTAATTTTCCTTAGAAGACCATCGTGCCATACCCTGTCAAAAGCCTTAGATATATCAAGGGCCACCGCTCTACCCTCCCCTGTTTTATCCAATGAACGGTATATACGTTCAGAAACTACAGTTAAGATATCTGCTGTTGAACGGGCTTGCCTGAATCCATATTGTTTGTCAGTCAAGAGTTTAGCAGCTGTTAGGTGCTGGACTAGGGCTTTATTAACTAAGGACTCAAATATTTTAGCGAAAAGCGGGAGGAGGCTAATGGGGCGATAATTTAGTGGGTCAGTTCTTTCACCAGAATTCTTGAAGACTGGTACCACAGAGGCGGTTTTCCAGCAGTCGGGAAAACAAGATTCGTTAAGGCATTTATTGTAAAGTTTGGACAGAACTGGAGCAACCTCGGCAGAGCATTTTTTTAATAGCACAGCCGGGATGAGATCTGGTCCACATGCTTTAGAGGTGTCTAGGTTTTTTATAATAGCATGTACCTGAGAAGGGGTGATTTTCAAGTCGTCAAGTGTGGCGTCTGTTCGCAGAGGAAAATCAGGGAGTGAGTGGTGTACCGAGTTCAGTGTGGAGTTTGAGGCAAACCGACTGGCAAGCAGATTAGCCTTGTCAGTTGCCGTGCAAGCAACCTCATGATTGTTTGTTAGTGGGGGAATAGTTGACTGTCCATTATTAACTACGCTGTTGTAGATTTTCCAAAAATCCCGGGTTCCTAATTTCTGTGCTTCGATGCGCTTTCTGGTGGTTTCAGAGTAATCTGACTTAGCTGTGTCTATCACTCTCTTACAATTATTTCTAGCTTCTATAAACTTCTGTTTATTTGAGCTGGACTTATGTCGGTTGAATCTGCGGAACGCATGCTGCCTTTGACAAATGGCAGCTGCACAAGCAGAAGTAAACCATTGGGGGGAGTGGGGCTTGCTATAGTATTTCCGTGCGGGAACATGTGCTTCAATAGCAGTTTTGAACCATTCAGTTGTCTCATTTGCACACTGTTCCGCTGGAAGAGTAAAGATATTTTGCCATGGGGCATCTCTGATGAGCTCCCTGATGGCTTCCCAATCAGCCTTTTTGTAATACCTCGTTGTTTTGAGTAGTGGGTCTTCAGTTTTAGGGCGAGAATTTAGGCTGATTTCTACCATTATCACAGCGTGATCAGCATTCCCGAGTGGGCTATGGGCATTTGTTGTACAGTCATTGGGAACTGTTGTCAGAAAGAGATCTAGAAGTGAGGCATGTTGATCGTGCTGGTCTGGGAAACGTGTCGGAAATGTAACCATCTGAGATAGGGAATGAGATATAGAGAAGCTATATGTGGCGCTACCAGCTACGTCTGTGTGATTTGAGAATCCTAGCCAGTTACTGTGGTGGACATTGAAGTCACCAAATACATGTATTTGTGCGCTAGTATCGAGGGAGAGTGCTATATCTATGCTGTCTGAGACTTTGTTTATTAGGGTACAGTCTTGGTTTGAGGGAGAGCGGTAGAGAAAATATAAGTAGCTAATATTGTGTTGCATATTTAGTCTGAAGCACATAAAGGCCTGGCCCTCTGATTCTAGTTTTATTTCTCTTGTTAGGGGGAGGGTGTTTCGAATATAGACTCCAAGCCCATGCATATGTCTGTCCGAGTCCTTACGGTAGAGTGGGAGATAACCAGGCATGTTAAAGTGGTTAGAGGGTATGGAGGAGTGAAGGTTAGTTTCACTTAATGCTAAGATATCCGGGGTGTTTACAAGGAGAAATGACTCAACATCATCTAAGTTAGTTCTAAGCCCGCGGATATTAGTAAATGCAAGCCTCAAGGGAGTAGGCAGGTTGGTTTTCTTTGAGTTTGGTCCTGGTTTAAACGTAACTTTTGCTTGAGCTGTCATTTCATTTTATTTTATTTAAAAGTTTCAGCTAGGGTGGATGAGTGAGGGGGTGCTGGACAAGTAGTTGTGCAGAATACCAGACATGCAATACAAGTAGACCATCAGCTGTCCTCACCCACAGGATTGTGGCCTCAGGAAAGCCCACCGGGGATGAGTGCAGGGTCCCTTTCCATGCGCGACATGGCACTACAAACATCCCGATATTTTACAACTGTTGATGGGGCAGCCGCTCTAAGCGCTACCAAAGAGTTAGGGCTCCTGTACTATCAGTCGGAAACAGCAGCCAGGAACTGTCAATCCGGTACCCTCAATCCATTAGGCAAAGCCAGCCCAGTCCAACTGCACTGACATATATGGCACTGAAGCACCCCACTGTGTCCAGTTAAGGGGGATGGGATGTGGCAGGAGTGGGGAAAAGCGGCGTTCATTACCCTAGTCAGGAAACAAGGTCAACCACTGGGTGATTACAGCGAGTCCCTGTGATAGTACCTCTACGCCTGGCCAATAGGCAAAGAAGGAGTATGAAAGCCGAGCGATAGACAGAGTCTATCTCCTCCTTAAGCAGTTTAGGTTTGCCAACCGGTGATTTGTTTGAGTCACCAGCTCTAGGAAGGTTGTCGTCCAGGACTGAAGAGACCTCCCTCCCCTAGGTTTAGTTTCAGAGTTTTCCTTCTCCTAGACGGATGGCCTGGGAAGACCTACGGGTCCATCAGCTCCGAGGGGGTTCGCCCCGCGCCTGGGTCCTAATCCAGGTATTTCTGCGACCCCGCATGGGTAGTTAATATTTATTGGTTATTTAGGTTAATATCTCCTGGTAAAATCGGGCATTTAGGTTAGCTTCTACAGAAGATTTTCACTCCTCAAGTGTGGTTTAAAAAGGGCATTATTATGCTGTCCATTTTCATTTATACTGAGAGAGGGTATACGTAAAATTCATGCAGTGGAAGCAGTTAAATTAGCTACAGTATTGGATCGAGAGAGTCGAGTTGATGTATGGTTAGATATAGTTTTGTAAGTTTAGCAATGTATGGTTAGATATGGTTTAGTAGGTTTAGGAATGTATGGTTAGATATGGTTTAGTAGGTTTAGGATTAGGATAAAGTGTTAGAGTATGATCTACTTTCTATTACAAATTCTGATTTGGTGCCCAAACCGGACATTTAGTAAGACTGAAAGATTAGATATGCTCAGTATAGAGACAAGAGAACATTTGATATGGAGTACAGTTATGCCTGATAGATATAGGTTATTGCATATTCTGTAAGTATAGTTAAAGTATAGATGGATGGATAAGTAGTATTGTATACGAATGCATGGAATTTTAGACAATTTGAGCAAGTTGCCTTTAGACTACAACTAAGGAGAATGACTTCGCCTTTCTCTTAATATCCGGAAGTTTTTATTTCAATGAGTACCGGTTTAGTTTGTGTAATAATTATTGCAATACTATCTCTTAATAAAGAGATATTAACGGTTACTGTTCATTATAGATTACTTTAAGTCAATGTATTGGACTAAGGCTAGTAAGTATTTACTTAGAAGCTTGGTTATGGGTTGGGAGTTATAATCGGGAGCATGCCAAGGAAATTTTAGGTGTTAATGGGTATCGATTTACGAGTTTGTTAAGGTCAAGGGCGGAGAGCAGATACCCAGCTCTAAGCCATTGCCATGATCTTTCATTAGCCACTTCTGCAATATCCTGGAAGAACTTCCATGCATTTTCTTCCTAGCCAGTTCCTCTGCCCCTTCTCTATCCATACGTTTCACATAATCAGACTTGCTATACTCTACTTCATTGGCCACAACTTTAAGCATCCACTTCTCACTTCTAGCCACATGCGCCTTCAACGACATCTCCTCGCTTCTAACACAATCTTTTACACTTTTCAATCCTCTCCCACCATCTTTCCTCTTTTGATACAGTCTTGCTGCGCTACTTCGAATATGAAATATACCAAACATTGTTAAACCTTTTCTTGTTTTGATATCCATACCATGCAAATCCTTGTGAGACCATTCTAAAATTCTCGCACTGTATCTCAAAACACTGACTGCCCATGCATTTACTGCTTTCATCAGATTTCTTCCATACAGTTTCGACTTTGCAATTAGTTTCACTCTCCTGAGTTTTTCCTTCATTTCTCTGTTCATCATGCCTAAACCTTCCAGCCCTTCTAAATACTTATATCCTGTATCTTCTATTTCTTTCATGATTTCTCCATTTGGCAGCACTATTCCATTCGAATGAACCTTTACTCCTCTTTTCATCACCAGCATCGCACATTTACTAATCCCAAACTCCATCCCAATGTCTTCTGAAAATGTCCCCACAAGTTCTACCAGTCTCTCCATTTCCTTCTCATTTTTACCGAATATTTTCAAATCATCCATGAACAGTAGATGGTTGAGGCGTCTGTCACCAGATCCAAAGTTATACGCCAGTTTTCATTCTTCAAGAGGATGCTCAGTAGCATCATTATCATTACAAAAAGAAATGACGATAACGAATCTCCTTGAAATATCCCACGTTTAATGCCAACCTGCCCCATCTCCTCTCTGATTGCTGTCAGCACCGTTTTCCATTGAGCCATACTTGTCTCCAAAAGCCCTACCACATTCCCAGTAACTTTCATCATCAATAGTGTTTCACGTATCCATGAATGAGGAACCATGTCATATGTCTTTCTGTAATCGATCCATTCTACGCTCAGATTCTTCTTCTTCTTCTTCTTCTTCTTCTTCTTCTTCTTCTTCTTCTTCTTCGCATCCTGCATTATTGCTTTATCAATTAGTAGTTGCTCTTTTGTACCTCTTGAGCCTTTCCGGCACCCCTTTTGTTCGTCAGGAAAAACACCATTACTCTCTAGATGTTCATAAATTTTTTCCGTAAATATTCCAGTCAACAGTTTCCACATCAATGGAAGACATGTAATTGGTCTATAATTATTGGCATCTGTTCCTTTTGCAGGATCTTTCCTAATCAGTGTTGTTCTTCCCTTCACAAGCCAATCAGGGACATCTCCCGACTCTACAACCCTTTGCAGAGCAGCAGCTATAGGTTGATAAAGGCATGGAAACTATTTAAACCAGAAGCCCATCATTCCATCTGGACCAGGTGCCTTCCAGTTTGTCATCCTTCGTATGCCAGCCTAAACGTCATGGATGGTTATCTCAACGTTCTTCATCTGCTGCATTTCTGATAGTCTTTCTCTGACCTCTCCCAACCAGCTAGCCTTCTCATTATATCGCCCTTCGACAGACCTAATCCGACTCCAGAACTTCCTTGCATCTTTTGCATTTGGAGTGTTGTTATTTCCCGCCTGTTTACCATTTAATTCTTTCAACATTCATCGTTCCCTTTTCCAGAAATCTATACCCCCTTTCAAGCTCGTCCTTGACTTTCTGTCCTAGTTTACCTCCTTTTCTTATCTTTACGATTCTACCAATGTTTTCTCTGCCACCGTTTAATACTTTCTTCAAGCCGCCTCTGCCAGTATGGCCTTCTATCCTTCATTTCTCCCTTTTCGTCTGTAATAAGCCAAGACGATCCGCAATAACGTATGGCGCTGCATACAGAAGCCTGTTAATTTCCGTAATCGATATGTTCTTTCTTATGATGTTGCGAATTATTCCTTGAATTATTTTTACCTCGTTTTTCACCTTCCGCCTATCAGCACTCCTCATACTTAGAATCTCTATGAAGAACCTCTCTTAACTTCTGAAGTACTTTTTTTTCTTCAGAAGTTAAAGTTGGAACTTAATCACCACTTCTCCATACATCTGCTCTTTCACTGGCTCCATTGTCTCAGAGTCAATGATCTCATCTGCCTTAGATCCTTCAAACTCCTTCTCATCACTTCCCCTAACCATAGGATTCCAGTTGTCCGCCTCCCATCATCGCTTATATTTCCCTTTTGCACTTCCACCCTCTCAGTTCTTTCATCAGAGCTAGTTTCATCATTTTTACTTTCGTTATTCATTTCATTCCTAACCTCTTCTCTTGCAATCACTGACAGTAAGTTGTTATTTTTAATTTGTTTTAACTGGGATACGAAACTCGCGACACTTTTTGCTCCTTCTCTCGATTCCCATTCTCCTTCACTTTTCGGATATATCCACCAGATTTGGTACTTCCACTTCTTACAAAGCATTCCCACAGTACGCTTCTTTCTTCATCCGTCCATGTTTTTTTACATTTCCTGTTCCAACTCCCTTTGTATCTAGGGACCTTCTCTGGCAATTCTCACTCCCCCTATATCCAGCCACATCCTCAGAATTTCGAACAATTGTATGATGACGACAGGACCCACCCTGTTGACCAGTGGAACACCTACCTGACGTGAGACCATTACAAGATGTTCTAGCCTCATTCACGTCGTTATTTTCAATATTTTGATTTGACATTCCCTCATAAATGGGGTTAGTGAATTTAAGGTTACACCACCACCGATAGTATTATCGAGACATTATCTCCCGACCTTTTTCCTCCCTCACTACAACTATTCCCATTACCACCATCAACAACAATAGATATAACATCTACAATGCAACACTAATATCGGTAGCAAGAATATTAACAGCAAAAACAACAATAGCAATGACAGAAAAAACCGTACTTACCATTACAGCTACAGTAATAAAAACATACCACCACAACTACAACCACCACCACCTCTACTACTACTACTACTACTACTATTAATAATATTAGTGATAATAGTAATAACCAATAAAGTACATTTTGTTTTTTTAAATAATAATAATAATGATAATGATAATGATAATAATAATAATAAGTAGAAGAACAATGACAATAATAATAATAATAATAAGTAGAAGAACAATGACAATAATAATAATAATAATAATAATAATAATAATAATAATAATTATAATTTCAGTTAGAAAAGCTTACTTTGTTCATTTTTTAAACTCCTCTGCCGCTGTTGTTTTTGGCGAGAAAAATGTACACAAAAACAGTAACGTAAAGCATCCGACCATGTGTAAGACAATTCCTTGTTTAACCATGAATATCAAGTTCAAATTCAAATTTCGATTAGAAACTCTTACTTGTTTCGTTTGCTATTTTGTAAACTTCGCCGATGATGATGATGATGATGATGATGATAATAATAATAATAATAATAATAATAATAATATCAAACGGTAACCACATAGAAACTGTAACAGAAAACAAAAAGAAAAAAAATCCGTGCCATGATAAACGATCAAAACTAATAAAATCTATTAATGCTTTCACACATTTAGTTTTGCCGACCACTACATTATTTCAAACATGACTTGTTTCAATCTTAGATCATCGAAAAGTGCATGGCTTCTTTTAATTGCATTAACAATTTGCTTCTTGCGTTAATGTTTCTCCAAACTCGTTCTGAATAGCTGAAGACAAATAAGAAATAGAAATCTGGCTTTCCAACCGTGTTCCTAGCAATGGAGGAATCAATTATCAAATCAACTTTGCCAATCAGCAAATTTAAAGGTTTCTCAGGATGTCTTGCTGGATTGGCAGCTCAACAGAAATCTTACGTGTTCCATAGATGAATGGCAATAGAAAGCTTCTCGTAAGACATGGAAACTCACGATGGCGGTGCCAATCAATGAGCCAAGTCTGTTTTCACGAAGATTTGTCGATATACAAACGAGGTGCCTTAAATAAGTTTAAAGACTTTTTGTATAAGCATTTAAAATTGCTGCAGATTCTTGCAAATTCAGTATGTTATTGCTATATATCTTATGAGTATGAATTGTCTGACCAATGTCTATGATTTCAGGTTCAAATGAACAGCTACAGCACGAATTGGAATACATCCTACTAAAGCCTGACTGTCACAGATGATGAATTTCTAAAATGCAATCAGGATGTGAGGATATTTAAAAGGAAGAATATGCAATAAAAATATGTTGTAAACTTGGAAAAAATATAAGAGAAACGTATGGAATGTTTCAGACTGCTTTTGAACCATCTTCAATGAATCGAGCATAAATTTTTAAGTCGCATAAGAGATTCAAGGAAGGCAGAGAGTCTTTGAATTATTATGAGATGTGTGGGAGGAATAAGGAAGTAAGAACACCAGAGTGAATCGAAGAAATAAAGAATTCCATAGATAATGATCGTTGTGTGTCTATAGAGACAATGTCCTCAGTAGGATTTCAGTGTGGGAACGGTACACACAATTATTTGCTAGAAACTGAAGATGCAAAATATTTGCTCGAATGCACCAGTCAATAACTCCATCTTTGTCACAGACTATTTGACCAAGATACGGATGAAGACAGCCCCTCGCCCTCCCTATAGTCCAGACCTTGCTCCTGTGATATTTGGTTATTCCCTAAGCTCAAAGATAACCTTAGAGGCTGTCGTTATGAGGCAATTGAGAAGATGAAAGAGGATGTGATGATGGTCATTGACGCGCTCACACAAGATGACTTCCGTGTGGCCTTTCAGAAGTTGTTAGAACGGTACAAAAAAGTGTATTGCAGCCGGATGAGATTACTTCGAAATGAACTAGAATTTTACGTGTGTAATATAAATAAAAGTAGCCATACAAAAAACTGTGGAAACTTATTAACGGAATCTCGTATATGTCGAAAGAACTATCGTAATTTGTTCGTTTCAAATCCTCTGTGTACACTTTTTTTTTTTACACAGTGATCACCACTTATCAAGGCCCGGAAGCCACTCAGGGATAAGGGTTATTGCAAGTACATTACGTTAGTGTGGAGATTTGATGAAGTGTTTACTTAACGGGGCGGTTCATTAGGAATTTGTTAACGTTGGACTTAAGACATCCAAGTTGTAATCCGGTGGGAAGCAGGCAGACGGAACAGAGTTCCACAGGCGTGCAGTTCTAAGAAAGAAGCTTTGTTCATGGAATCCGCGTTTTGATTTAGGCACAGATATAGAGTGGGGGAAATTTTTCACATTGGATTTAGCTAGACGGGTGTTTTTCGTGAAAGATTGGCGAGGGGGGACCAGAGATTGGAGTTCAGTTCTATTTGTGCAAGGTTTGACATCCATTAATTTACTGACGAATTCGCAAAAGTATAAACTAAGTAGCATTTCATATTTGGGAATTGTGGTTTGAATATAGAAACATCGTCAGATAATCGTGCCGTTTCCTATCGCCTTTATTGATGCCAACTATTTTGAGAATAGACAGCAAGTTTGTGATGCTTACGCCCTGTCTGAACGAAATCGTTGGTGGCGCTAAGAAATCTGCCGGCGTGCTTTCTGTATAACACGCTGTGACTCTATGCACGCCGAAGGGCTGACCAGGACGGCACTTATGGGTTCCAAGGACCCTGATCTCTGTGCAAAGAGCGACAACAAATCAACGAGGTTAACATAAATGACCTTTTAATTTAAAATGGTCTCCACACGAGAGTACAGTTAGACGCAATGTTAGTTTTGATGTGATAAAAATATAGCTCCCCAAAATGAGACTTATAGATTAGAACAAACCTTAAAATTGTCTCTCTCAAGACAGATTAGTCTTTTACCGAAAGAGAGACAGAAAAAAATCAAGTGCTGGAGCGACAAAATCTACAATCTGGCAGAACTTTCCTTTATTATTATTATTATTATTATTATTATTATTATTATTATTATTATTAGCGGGACCTGTGGAAATTCCACAACGGCATTTTTCATGTGTAATATATTGCTGCTAGTAATCCTGTGAATGTTCAACGTTATAGGAAATCTTGCGATATTATTGTTGCACTTTTGTTAAAACTGTAAATATTTATTTATCTAATCAATTTAATGTAGTTATTACGCTTTAATTCCAATATCCTTATAGTGACATAGTTCTATTGTATGGACGCCTGACGCGAATGGACCCCTAAAATATTCTTATACCATCTTTAGACAGTTTTACGTACGGCCTAATGCTGACATCATTTTTTTTTTACATTGCGTCCTCGATGATCGGGAGATCCTATTTATTAAAAAAATTGGGATTGAAGGTTACAGCATATTACGAACATTAAATTAAAATATCTATATTCTAATAACTTAGTGTTCGTACTATGTTATCATCTTCTGCCCTCGTTTTTAATAAATAAGATCTCCCGATCGATTAATTTATAATCTAGAAACAGTGACACACGTACGAAGCACGTAAAAGGTACTACGATATTAATATATGGATCATTATTATTATTATCTATATATAATTACGCTAATTCGTTTCGACCGTTATCATTCTGAACATACCTTAAAAGGAAAGTGGAATATTCCAAATGGCCAATGAACATTTGAGTATAATAAAGAAAAAAAAAGTTTGTGTCGCTGCTAGGATACAAGCTAACTACATTCTGGTAGGATGATGAAAACCCTAGCTACATCCTGATTAGATAAAAGAAATCTTGCTTACCAATGAAAACTAAGAAAAAACATGGCGGTTTGCTTAATACGTAAATGATGTACGTATTTACGTTTATTCATAAAAATTTATACAATGAAATATAGAAATGAAACTCAAATTGTTTAGAAGACGATTCTATTTTGTAAATTTTAAATGAATGTAATAGATTGTTTTTAAATTTTAAAATTTTAATTTGTTTGAAAATAAAATTAAATTAGAAGGAAAATCATTTGTATTTTTAATAGCATTTGCAAGTTATATTTTTATACATTTGTATATTTTAAGATTTAATTTTAATTATTTATTGATTTTTGGATCAGAGTTTGGACAATGCAGATATTTATGTAGAGAAATAACAAGTTTTTATAATTAAATCCACAGTAGCTGTTGTTTATAAAATTGCTAGGTGAAACTACAGATAATTTTAAAAAATCACCCCCTCCCGATGTTAAAAATGGATTTCGAAATAACGTTATTATTATGGTCTTTTCTCTGCAAGAGCATCATTTTTAAAAATTTAAATAAACATCACAATTTTTCTCATTCTTTTTTTTTTGTTTGTTTGATTGGATAATTTTGATTATTTTTCCTTTTCTTGAATATAATAGTAACGCGGCCAAAGATTACATCTTTCCCATGTCCAGATAAACATGTGAACCGGAATGCTTGACTTTTCTCATAACCAGAAATTGATAATTTAAATATTTCAAAATCTTCTTCAAATGACGAGGTAAAGATGTTTTTCTCATTATTATTATAGACAAAAAATGCCTGACGCTGACTGATTAACAAAATTTGACAGTTTAAATACTTCAAAATCTCCTAAATTAATTTGTTAGGTGAAAGTACAATATACTTGCAAATTAACCTCGGTCCTCATGTTAAGAATGGCTTTCTAAATACCGATTTCAGTGCGGTAACATAGATGCATAAGTATCATATTTTTTATTTCGAATTATTTACTCAAGAACCAAATCTGATAGAATGTTTTATTCGTAGTAATGAAGTTTTTTTTGTTTTTTTTACCTATTTCTGTAGTGAAATAAATAAAAAAATAATTAAATTCAAACAAAAATCTTTTTCTTATTTCGAATTATTCAATCAAGTAAAAATTTCATATTTTACTTCGGTACTAAAAATAAACCCTTGATTTTACAACTAACTTTTTTTTGGGGGGGGGGGAGTCGATCCTATATCACATAAAAAGAACTAAACTTCCTAATCACCGTTATGCTCCTAGTTACTTGCCTCCTCACAAGGGCAGAGTTAGAAATAAGGTCGGTTTTTAATGTGGGTGAAATCCAGCTCCTCAGGAATAGGTATTTTGGATAGGAACCAAAAAAAATTGACTCTGTTTAAAAGGATTTCTCCTCCGCTGATCTAGGTCGCAAGATGTTAAGTGTAGTATCGGAACAGATACTGCACTGTGATCTTGCCCATAAGCAACAATATATAAACAATGATATTGGTCAAAAGTTCTTTGCAAAAATAAACAATATAAACAGAGCTTTAACAAAAACTCTTTATTTATTTTAAATAATATATATAGAACTACCTTTTTATTTTAAGCAATATATATATATAGAACTACCTTTTTATTTTAAACAATATATATAGAACTACCTTTTTGTTTTAAACAAAATATATAGAACTACCTTTTTATTTTAAACAATATATATAGAACTACCTCTTTATTTTAAACAATATATATAGAACTACCTCTTTATTTTAAACAATATATATAGAACTACCTTTTTATTTTAAACAATATATATAGAACTACCTTTTTATTTTAAACAATATATATAGAACTACCTTTTTATTTTAAACAATATATATAGAACTACCTCTTTATTTTAAACAATATATATAGAACTACCTTTTTATTTTAAACAATATATATAGAACTACCTTTTTATTTTAAACAATATATATAGAACTACCTCTTTATTTTAAACAATATATATAGAACTACCTCTTTATTTTAAACAATATATATAGAACTACCTCTTTATTTTAAACAATATATATAGAACTACCTTTTTATTTTAAACAATATATATAGAACTACCTTTTTATTTTAAACAATATATATAGAACTACCTTTTTATTTTAAACAATATATATAGAACTACCTTTTTGTTTTAAACAATATATATAGAACTACCTTTTTGTTTTAAACAATATATATAGAACTACCTTTTTATTTTAAACAATATATATAGAACTACCTTTTTGTTTTAAACAATATATATAGAACTACCTCTTTATGTTAAACAATATATATAGAACTACCTTTTTATTTTAAACAATGTATATAGAACTACCTTTTTGTTTTAAACAATATATATAGAACTACCTTTTTATTTTAAACAATATATATAGAACTACCTTTTTATTTTAAATAATATATATAGAACTACCTTTTTATTTTAAATAAAATATATAGAACTACCTTTTTATTTTAAACAATATATATAGAACTACCTTTTTATTTTAAACAATATATATAGAACTACCTTTTTATTTTAAACAATATATATAGAACTACCTTTTTATTTTAAACAATATATATAGAACTACCTCTTTATTTTAAACAATATATATAGAACTACCTTTTTATTTTAAACAATATATATAGAACTACCTCTTTATTTTAAACAATATATATAGAACTACCTTTTTATTTTAAACAATATATATAGAACTACCTTTTTATTTTAAACAATATATATAGAACTACCTTTTTATTTTAAACAATATATATAGAACTACCTTTTTATTTTAAACAATATATATATAGAACTACCTTTTTATTTTAAACAATATATATAGAACTACCTTTTTATTTTAAGCAATGTATATAGAACTATCTTTTTATTTTAAACAATATATATAGAACTACCTTTTTATTTTAAACAATATATATAGAACTACCTTTTTGTTTTAAACAATATATATAGAACTACCTCTTTATTTTAAACAATATATATAGAACTACCTCTTTATTTTAAACAATATATATAGAACTACCTTTTTGTTTTAAACAATATATATAGAACTACCTTTTTATTTTAAACAATATATATAGAACTACCTCTTTATTTTAAACAATATATATAGAACTACCTTTTTATTTTAAACAATATATATAGAACTACCTTTTTATTTTAAACAATATATATAGAACTACCTTTTTATTTTAAACAATATATATAGAACTACCTCTTTATTTTAAACAATATATATAGAACTACCTTTTTATTTTAAACAATATATATAGAACTACCTTTTAATTTTAAACAATATATATAGAACTACCTTTTTGTTTTAAACAATATATATAGAACTACCTCTCTATTTTAAACAATATATATAGAACTACCTCTTTATTTTAAACAATATATATAGAACTACCTTTTTATTTTAAACAATATATATAGAACTACCTTTTTATTTTAAACAATATATATAGAACTACCTTTTTATTTAAAACAATATATATAGAACTACCTTTTTATTTTAAACAATATATATAGAACTACCTCTTTATTTTAAACAATATATATAGAACTACCTCTTTATTTTAAACAATATATATAGAACTACCTTTTTATTTTAAACAATATATATAGAACTACCTTTTTGTTTTAAACAATATATATAGAACTACCTTTTTGTTTTAAACAATATATATAGAACTACCTTTTTATTTTAAACAATATATATAGAACTACCTTTTTATTTTAAACAATATATATAGAACTACCTTTTTATTTTAAACAATATATATAGAACTACCTTTTTATTTTAAACAATATATATAGAACTACCTCTTTATTTTAAACAATATATATAGAACTACCTTTTTATTTTAAACAATATATATAGAACTACCTTTTTATTTTAAACAATATATATAGAACTACCTTTTTATTTTAAACAATATATATAGAACTACCTTTTTATTTTAAACAATATATATAGAACTACCTCTTTATTTTAAACAATATATATAGAACTACCTTTTTATTTTAAACAATGCAAATAGAAATTTATTATTTTAGATAAACAATATGAACGTTATTTTAAGTTTTAATTTTAAACAATATAAAGAGAACTATTCTCCTAATGATCGACGGCCCTGTCGGTTGGGCATTAGAATACACCGACTGCCACCCTGCAGAAGGTAAAAGTCCCTCAATGGGGGTCCTGGATATGACCTTAAACTATATCCAGTGGTGAGGCCCCAGCTTGTGGGCTTTGGGGAGTGTGGAGCCACCCTTTAATTACCATTGCTCCCAGGTCAACTCTGACCCAGAGTGGTAGTACCTTTTAGTGTTCCAACTATGGGTTAAATAGAAACCGACTTGAAAACAACAAATATATTCTATTAAAAAAATTTACTTCAAAATTGTTGGATTCGGCATTAAATAACCCAAAAACGGTTGATATGCCGTAAAACAAAAACAAGCAACCAACCAACCTAATGATCGATTATCAATATCGTGTTTATTGAAAACTGAGTCCCGTGTTTGTTTTTATAAACGATTTAAATTAAAATTTAATTATACATTTTTTTTTTGTTCTTTGTTAGAGTCTCGAGGGTTTTATTCCAAACGAAAATATAACAGAAGACGAGTAAAAAATGGGGTCTGGATTTTCGGAGCCGTCAAACGTGGCTCGAACCTGTGTAATGTTACCAGATTTTTCCGGATATTAAGCAATATAATTTCTTATGCGTAAAGTGCTGGCCATTGTTGTACGCGCAACGCACATATTTTTGTTGTACAACTATGCCCACCACTTTTAACATAAATTATATTGCTTAATATCCGGTAAACTACTTATTTGCGAAAACTTTAAATGCGATATTCGTTTTTAGCATACCTGAAAACCTTTGAAGTCATCATTTTAAAGGCAAATGGTAAAGTGATAATCGAGTAAATGTTTATCGTTTAAAATTATAAAAAGTCATTTTTATATTGTTTAAAATTAAAAATAAAAAATATAAAATGTTCTGTTTATATTATTTAAAAGTAAAAATAATAATGGTTTATATTGATTAATATTATAAAAAGTTTTATTAAGATTGTTTACAATTTTTGTACTCGTGCACTTATTGATCCGTGCTGAAATAATAACGTTATGATTTTAAAAAATCCATTCTTAACATGCGGAAGGGAGGATTTTGTACTTTAACCTTACAATTGAATAAAAAAAACACATCATAAAAATTTAATTAAACTTGGAAATACAATTAAAAAATATCTCGGATCATTAAGTGCACTAGCACCCAATTTTTTGTTAATTTCTGTATATATTGTTTAAAATGAATAATAGTGTTTATTCTTTAAAAAAACTGCTGTAAGTTCTGCTTATTTAAAACTGTTAATTTCTGAAATGCCGATATCTTGTTCATATATTGTTGGCATAGTAACATAAGGGTGTGTAGGAAATTATGTTTCTTTTATGTGATTAAGGGATCGAGAGTATTTTGCTATCTAATCTCCAATCTGGTGAATAAAAATTAAAAAGTAAAATTATTATTCGTTTATGGGCAGATGTTTGGGAAATTGATCTCCACCTCTGAATTCTAAATTTACTTTTTTTTTTTTTTTCACGTTAATCTTATCGATTACAAACTGAACTCTCAGATTTAAAAAAATAAAAATTAAAAAAAGAAATTATGAATTTTATCCTCGGGGATAAATTTTCAATTATAACGTTCTACTAAATTGAACACGTACTTTGCGATCATCACCGAGAAAAATATTGCGACTCGATGAAATTAACGTGAAAAAAAGAGTGTATATTGTGGAATTTAGAGGTAGGGAAAATTTTCTAAACGTCCGCCGTTTATTGTGACCTTAATAACGAACTCGTAATAAATATTTACTTCTACGGTTTTCTAAGATTAATATACTCCAAACCGATATAAATTAATGCATGTCATGTTGAAATCAGTACAAATTCCAACGCTTTTCAGGTGAAAACATTATTACCGACTAAAGTGTCATGTCAGAATATTTACAATCATCCGGTGCTTTTGTTGATTAAATATCTTTTAAACCTACGCATTTCAGGTGTAAACATTATTACTTATTTATGTAATAAGTAAAATCATATAGTGCTTTTGTTGATTAGGGAACTTTTAAATCTACGCATTTTAGGTGAAAACATTATTACCTACTTATATGTTATGTTGAAATTATTGCAAAGCAGTTTTCTATAAATACGGAAAACCAGCCCTATGCGTTCATACACGTGCAATCCAAAATGTTCTTAAATAATTAACAACTTGAGACAATCAGAACTTACATAAAATCAACCGGACTTAATATCATGCGTGTATCATGCACATCTACTTGGACTTTTGTAAAGACATTAAAGACAGACATGTACTGGGAATTCTATGTGCAAATGTTTATGTTATTGAATTTCAAAAAAGAGGTCATCCACACTGCCACATGATCATAATGTTGCGAGATCAGGATAGGATCAGAGCAGATCATCAAATCGATACAATTGTCAGCAGAGATACCAGGACCTGAAAATCCAGAATTTCGTGATTTAGTTAAGTCTTTAATTGTACATGGCCCAATCTCAATGTAATAAGATGTTTCTTACTGATGTGTGCTTTTTAAACTTTTCAACTACCATGGAATTTTCACGGGTTGTACTAGTTATTATTATAAGTAGTAGTAGTAGTAGTATTCTTGTAGTAGTATTATTAGTATTAGTAGTAGTAGTAGTAGTAGTAGTAGCGCACTTAATTTTATTTCATCACAAGGAAATTTTCTCTGTCCAGTTTGTGCAATTCAATTAGTTAAAATATAGAAAAAAATCTCATAATTAGTTTATCTAATTTTCGAATAAAATACGTAAACAAAATAGTTTTAAAATTCGCCAACGTTGTTGCCGTCCTTCTTTCTATATACAGGGTGGTCAAAAAGTCAGGTAACATTTTAAAGAAAAACGATATTAGCAATACGCGTATATTTAAGTACCATACATTGAAATATAAAATGAAACAAACATGGAATATGTTTATTTTGTTAATTGTCGTCCATTTCTCTCTATCAATCGCTGGAAGCGATTAACCACTGATTGTGTAACACGTGTAATCATGTCAGCTGATATCCGCGCAATCTCCTCTTCAATAAATAACTTTAAAGACGCTATTGTATCAGGCTTCTTGCCATAAACGCTATCCTTTACATAGCCCCAAAGCCAGAAATCAGGAGGGGTAGTTAATATATTACACTCAAATATTTAAACAAATAATATTAAACGAATAGAGATTATAATGGGTCATATTGTTTTTTCTACCTTTAACATGTTACCTGACTTTTTGACCACCTTGTAGATGGTGGAGAATCGCGCCGGAAGGTTTTCATGTTGAATGATGTCAACTGTTGCTGTGACTGAGCAGACCGATGCGGGAGCGGCAGGGATACCCTCTGTTAGGCTCTGCCGGTGCTGCTTCTTGATGTTGTCCTTTTCTGCCTGCATCTTCTCCTCCCACTGTTCATTTCTTCTCTCCTCGCTCAGTCGGACATACTTCTCAACTTTGACCCTCCAGCAGTCACGGTCTGCAGTGTAGGATGCGAGGTCAACAAGGTTGATGTTGCCAGAATTTAAGCCCCTTTTTCCCACGTTGTACTCTCTTCAAGGCACTAGATTAACTATATGTTATGTTCCATTTTGGGAAACTCTTGGCCACTTTACTGGATTTAATGTATGTTAAGATTTACTATATGGTAAATAGCGGGTGTGTAAGGAGTGTATAGACTAAACGAGTGTATATAATGATTTCCTTGTGTTCATAATTCCTTGTGGATGTGTGTATGGCATGGGTTACAAGACAAAGTAACATAAAGGTGGCGGTTTGGTGTGATATTACATCTTACCAATAAAGAAAACTTACCTTCATTCATCTGTGGCTCATGTTTGATGAGTCTGCCAAGAGTTGAAGTGATGATTCATCCCAAGGAATGACAAACAAGCCTCGGGTTGTATTTTCAGACAACATTTTCCACGATGTTTTCTCATTAGAAGATTGTATGCGTCTTAGATTATGTTTCTCCCGGCGTACAGAACCATAGACTCTGTCGCTAGTACACCCTTTCTCCAACTCTCCAACACTCTAACTCTGTATGTATTAACTACTCGGTTACTATTACATCATTCAACTAACATCTTTTAACATGTGACATTGAATCACGTTTTCTCTATACCGATGTGGTATTTGGAAACCTATTTGAATATTTTAACATTCATTCTATAAAGGTCACATTTCTGGTTCTTTTGTTTGACCCGTTCTAAATTTCAAAAACCTATATCCATATTTGTCTTTTACATGAACTAATTCTGCATACAGCCAAATAATAATATTCTTTATCAAACATTTTAATTTTAATAATAATAGGCGATTGACATAAATCAACGACCCACATATTTTAACACTAACAAAATTAGAAGACAATTTAAATACAAGATGGAGTGGCAAGTATGAAAGTGCATCAGATCTTGATAAAATTCTTCTTTTCCCCATTGTAGCGATATCTGACACTGTAATATGGAATGAGAAAAAGAAGATGGTCGACCTACGAACGCTTGGGAGTCAAATTTTGGTGCTGCAGGGGAGATGAAAGAAAAAATTGATTGAAAGCTGTGAAGAATAAGGGTGGAAAGTAAGTTTTAGTCATTTGGGGGTTGGAGTTAGAGGATGTTTTGATCGAACGTTTTTCCACCTTTTCAAGCATGAACTGGCTTTCTTTATAAAATGAGATTAAACAATTGAAAGAAGACGTTCAAATAACAGCAGAGAAGCCGTCGCTATTTATATAGCTAAAACGAGACAATAGGTAAGTAGCGTTTTTACTAAATATGTACGACCAAATTATTTCCGATCTCATATTGAAACAGTTGCTTAATCAGCAGCAGCCGAATCAGACAATTTAGTCGTGCCGATTTTTGATCGTACCTATAGCGGTTTACTAAAATGTACGACTAAATTGTACGATTATTCGCTCCTGCTGCTGTCTTGCTGTTAAGGCAACTTCTACACAGACAAGCCACTGCGTTTGTCTGCGCAAAATGTCGGAAAAATCCTTTGTATTAAATAAATAAACAATCAAATGAATTCACTCACAAATTTCAATCGAGAGGTTATTTTTGGCAAATAGATTTTTAGATTCATATAAAAAGTATGTACACTTTTTTAAAAATATTACGGTGATTTAATATTAATTTTAATATTACGGGTAGTTATTATTATTATTATTATTATTATTATTATTATTATTATCATTATTATTATTATTATTATTATTATTATTATTGATGTTTTGTAATATCTAACTATTAAATATATACGAAAGTGAGTTTCATTTTGGCAAAACCTCAAAAGATTTTTGTAAAAAATAAACTCGAATTTTATGAACTTGAAAAAAAAAACACAGAAAAACATTTGTTAAAAAATAAAACATTTGTTTTTTCTTTTAATGTAAGTGGATTTTTGTTTCTTTTTTGACTCGTATTTAAAAATAAAAGCTCCCCTAATCTTAAAAATAAAAATCTAGCAGTAGTCGATAATATAAATTTTAAAAATGTTTGAGAAAATTAATAAAATGATTTCCTTGGCATTTTTTGGTCAATGTGCGCTGCTTGTTCAACCTGTAATGGGAGTTTATTCCGAAAACCGTTCTTAACATGAGGAGGTTAGTGGTATTTATTCCGAAAGCCGTTATTCGCATGGGGAGGTTGGGGGTTGGTAATTTCGAAAGGTATTTTCTTATTTTCAACCTTCCGACGACTTTCGGAATAAACATCTTTTGCAGGTTGGACAAGCAGCGTATATTGACCCTTTTTTTAATGTGGGGAAAACTAGTCTCTCCAAAGGAGACACACGGGATTGAAAACATTGCTTCAGTTTTCAGGGATTTATTCTACTTTTTAAAGAGATTTTCTAGTGTTACATTGCTATTGCGTTACAAAATTCAAGTTTTTAAAAAAGGTCACTCGTAAAATTGTTGTGACTGACTAAATTCGTTTGTTTTATTTATTTTACAAAGATTACATTTTTAAAAAGTTGCACACAGGGTTGCAAAACAATTTTTTTAAGTGTCCCGCTGGGTTGAAAAAAAAAAGGTTCCAATTTTTAAAAATTTCCTAAAAATAATCGCGACTGTGACATAGTCGTGTTAGGGTTAGAGTTGTTTATTTCAATAGCATTTTTGCGCTGAAGATTATAGTTATACATTATTCCTTGTTTGTAATTGTGACATCGTCCCCGTTTCATCTGTAATAAAACATTATTATTTTTTTGCAAGACAGTCTTTATTGGTATATTATTCCTTCTTTGCTATTGTAACACTGCGTATATTCATGCTAATTATTTGCATTTGTAATATAAACAACAGCTAATAAAACATATCTATGGCGTGACCGATATCTTCTCTCTACATAATTATCCATTTTTGTCTTTTTGTTTTTAACACTTGGGAATGAGTGTTGAAAAATGTGGAATTTATTTTGAAAATCAGAATTCTTTTCTTTTTCACTTGCATAGATAACAGATCACATTGGACTTGACGTTGTTCATGGGAGCTTTTCTATCGTCAGTATTCTTGCCACGACGCCAGACAAATTTTATCTTAATGTGTACGCCGTGTGATTTGTCCAATAGATAAAACTAATAAACTACCAGCGTATACGGGATTATCATTGTCACTTTTCAAGCGATTATATCGTCCTGACATTTGTTCCTATATATGTATGTAAATATATATATGTAATATATATATGTAAATATATATATATATATATGTAAACATATATATATATAAATATATATATATTTGTAAATATATATATGTAAATATATATGTATGTAAATATATATATATGTAAATATATATATGTAATATATATATATTTAATATATATATGTAAATATATTAATTTTATATATATATGTAAATATATATATATATGTAAATATATATATGTAAATATATATATATGTAATATATATATATGTAAATATATATATATATTTATGTGAACATATATATATATAAATATATATATATATGTAAATGTATATATAAATATATATATATATAAATATATATATATATATATATATATATATGAACAAATGATTAATAAAACATGTTAAAATACATCTTGAAAAAGAGTTAAAAACATATTTAATTTTAAAAAAGGAAACACAAGATAAGTGGATAGTCCTTAATCCGCGGAGTTTCGAAGAAATACTCTCCTTCTCATCAGAGGGCAGGAATTAGCAAAATGCAGAATAGGATTTTGCATATAAAAGTATTTAATGAAACTACAAGTAAGTCACAGATCTTACTTGGTTAAAGAAAAAAGGTGAGGTAAGGGGAACAGGAGGCAAAAGAAAAATGATAAAAAGATTTCACATGAATGTATAGTCCGGTGAAGGGTAAAAATCCAAAAATGGTAAAATCCAAAACGGTCGAATTTAAAATTTCAATCGAATGGGTAAATTCCAAATGGTCAAAATAATCCAAAAAGCAGAGTTCCTTGGAAAAAAGTGCAAATCGAATGAATTACAAATCATTAAAAGAAAAGCACTCGAGAGAATATTTAAGAACACGTCTGTCAAGGCTGGATATATATATATATATATATATATATATATATGTGTGTGTGTGTGTGTGTGTGTGTGTGTGTGTGTGTGTGTGTGGCATAATCACGTTGACACACCGGCTCCCGTCAGATCACCGAAGTTAAGCAACGTTGAGCCTGGTCCTGGTCATTACTAAAATGGGTGACCAATTTGGGATTTCCAGGCGCTGTATGTAGGAGGACGTCGACACCTCCCTACAAGAGTTGTAAAAACCTAACATCGTCATCTCCCCTGACATGGATATACATGCGACTGGGGACCGCTTGTGAATTTCATACTCACACGAAGCCAATGAAACACGAATAGGATCAGTGCTAACCGACCGACACACACACATACACACACACAAACGCACACAAACGCGCGCACACACACACACACACACACACACATATATATATATATATATATATATATATATATATATATATATGTCAGGTCATGTCATATGGTACTGGTACCATGTAATCCAGTACTACCTGCCCCATGGTCCGGTCCCCGGCGACTAAACTGGTTCCCCCACCAGACTTGTTTGGTGAGGAGGGCGGCTAGTTTCCCTGAAGGATTAAAAACAAGACCTTCCAAAGGGCGAATGAACCCTTTTTCGGGGTCAACGGCCAACTAGCACCTGTGTGTATGTATGTGTGTGTTGGGGTAGAGAGGGCTCCCGTAAGCCGTGGTGAAGGCAACCTTTCTAGGAGAAGCAAATCTCTGATTTAAAAAACCATAAAGCGGAAGACCATTACCCGCATTAAGCTGGTCTGCAGTTTAATTTGTTGCTGGCTATCTTTCTCTTGCCTGTTGCTGGATCTCAACATTTTGAACAGAGAGAGAGAGACTTAGCTGTCGTACAAAGCTAAGACTCTGTAACACCATCTTTGTATAGATACTCCCTCAGGTATTTGGGCTCATAGCTTTTAAATGTCTGAGGGAGTGGCACTCGTCTGACAAGATGTTGCAATATCTCTCTAGAAAATATATATCACTAAAAAAAGGTAGTGTTTGAATATATGGTTAAGTGACAAATTTAGTCATTTAGAACTGCTTTAAAGCTTCACCCCTCACTAATTTTCAAACAGTTATTACATTTTATAGATCAACTTCTCAGCTATATTGTGAAAAAAAATGTCAATTTTCGTCCAGTAAAACAAAATTTATGATGAATTTTCTGGTGTTCAAAATCTTAAAAATATGTAAAAAGGTGAACGACGCTTTTTATGACTGGTTTCCAAAGCAACCGCGTCGCTTCAGCGACTGCCGTTGCTTCTAATTCACTGCTGTCGCGGTAAGAGAAGTAAAAAGTGAAACAGAGAGAATAAAAGCAGGGAGATAATTTGGGGATTTTATTGAAAGCAGACGAGTGCTGTACATTTTTATTACATATGTGTTTATGGGCGCAAAAAAAAATAAAAAAATAAATAAGACTGAAATCAAAAATTTATTGGAAGCCTGAAAAAATCATGAATTACAATAGAAAAATGCGAGCAGAAATTCTTTAGAAAATTCAATTATAACATTATATATTCAATTCTAAATGCTGCAATATTTTAAGTTGTACATTGTTTATAATTTTTATTTAAGCATAACTTTTTATGCTAGCATTATTGTATTTTAATATATATATATATATATATATATATATATATATATATATACTTCAGAATAGTTATTATTTAACAATCAGTTGTTATGCAAACGTGAGATTGTAAGGTTTACAAAATATTACTGGCAGTAATATTCTATAAGTTATCCCATCTAAACAAGAATTGCTCGATATGCAAGATAGAGCAAATAAATTAAATTGTAATTCAATGAATTTCAAAAACTCTCATTGAAATGAATTTCAAATCAAAGAATTTTTATTATTCTAAGCAATTGTCTTGCTTAGAATAATTAAAATTCTTTGTATGAAATTGATTTCAATGAGAGTCTTTTGAAATTCATTGAATTACAATTTAAATATATATATACATATATATATACATATATATATAGAGAGAGAGACAGAGAGTTAGATAAATAGATACACAAAGAAATACATATATTATATATATATATAATATATATATATATATATATATATATATAATAGATGTAACAGGTATATAATGTAAATAAGAATATGTGCGGAGGAGACTCTCACACTATATTAATACTCAAGTAAATATATCTGTTAAATGTTGTTATTAATTATTTATTTTATTTTATATCCTTCAAATTAGCAATATTTAGGAAAATATTTCTTCTTCAAAATACCATAAAGTAATTACATCGAAGTTTATTGACATTTGCGTATATTTCTTTTTTAAATATCGGCACTTCAACGTAACATAAAAATAGAACCACTGTGTGTAGTTATAGTTGAAATAATAATGAAATAATTTATTCGAATTTCAGTTACATTGAACTGGATTATGTGCTAATATTGATTTTTGTTTTAAAACGAGTTATGAATATTACCTCCTAAATTCTTAGGCTGCTAACATTTCATACGGTAGCTTTAACATTTCCAGTTATATATATATATATATATATATATATATATATATATATATATATATATACTAGCAGTTACGCCCGGCTTTGCTCGGGCCTTATGTACTGTTCATAAGGTTATGTGCATATGTATATATTAAAAAGTGTGAATATGTAAAGTAATGCCCTTCTGTATAATAATCTTCCTTAACTACCATAGAGAAAAGACAGACAGACATTTTCATTTTTATAGATATACTAACATGGGTGGCCAGCGTTGCCCGGGTGTTTGGAGGTGTATGCTGAGCAAAAAAAAAACAAAAAAAAAAAACAACGGTCAATTTTTTTAACTTTGACCCCTATTATGACCGCTTAACATTTATTGATTTGGGCTCAAATCAAGTTATTAAGTTAGATCCATGTCCAAGGAACTTATATCTAAAATTTGAAGTGTTTATACCCAAATTGTCGGAGGAGTTTGGTAGAGTTCTTAAAGGTGAATTTTGTCCCCGTAACAGCCAAATTTCTGGCCGAAATCAGATCCCAAATATTTTCCCAAATCTCAGGACCCTGTATATCAAATTTCGAGTCTGTAGACTGAAAATTGGCAGTGTTATTGCGTAGGTAAATGTACACAGACAGACACAGAGACACGTTCACTTATATATATATATATATATATATATATATATATATATATATATATATATATATATATATATATATATAGCCAGTAGAGTTTAGTTTCCTAGAAGTACATCCAATGAAACAACATATGTCTACCTAAGAGTGCTCAATGAGTGAACAGAGCAGGTATATTAAATTTATTTATACAAGCATTAATGGCTACATATGTGCATACATGTTTCTGTAATCATCCGCGTTGGGGGATTACGTCTTCAGGCCAAGAATTACCGTCGAAAACTGATATTTTAAGAAAAAAACATTTTCCTATTTCGTTTGTAAAGTTAGAATGTAACCTGGGTGGGAGTCATAACTTGGTGAGAGGACAAGTGAGGTCTTTGAAGATAATAAACATCTTCTATTTCAATCCCTTTCTCTCTATCTATCCCATCTTTTGGTTTTTATGGCATAAGGTACTCGAGAATTTATTATTTTTGTCTTACAGTCTGTAAATTAAAAACATTTCCTATGGTCACTGAGTACTGACCGGTGTTTTTCAATCTACACCCATCCACACACATACGGGCACACACACACACACACACACACACACGTTAATACAGAAATTCAGAAGCGAATATATGCTGTTCGTTTTATTTTACTCACACACACGCACTGAAACTAGGCAATAACTATAACTACGCAAGAATAAAATTAGAATTAAAATAAGGTAATAAAACAAATAAATAAAAAATAAAAAATAAAAATAAAAGATAAAAAATAAAAACATATAAACAGAATAAGAATAAACATAAAGCCTCGAATGTTATCTAAACTCCACATGTGCATATATATATATTAATATACTTATACACGCCTACACCCTGCTACACCCGCGTATATATATACACACACATATAAACATACATAGACATATAATGGTCATATACAGTTATGACATGTTTACATCCATACCTACATACGTAGTAATATCCTAATAGTAATATTCTAAAACCCGTGGACCCCAACTGGATACAAGTCCTCATAAACCAACCCATATATATTTATATATATATATATATATATATATATATATATATATATATATATATATATATACACACACACACATACACACACCTATACCTAGATATACACATATATATATACACATACACACACTTACATATACACACACATATACATATATACATACAGACACACGTACACACATTTATATATATATATAAGTACAAGTACATATAAACACATATACATATACACATACATATACACACACGCGCACCAGCATACACACAATGCATACACATTCAGACCATCCGCAAGTGCAGACAACATCCCCATCTACTCGTGTCTCCACATCTCCACAGACGTATACAAGACACATACATATATATATATATATATATATGTATATACCAACACAGACCACCGCATACACCCACATACACACACACGCGCAGGTACACACAGAAACCCGGTCACTCATAACGCAGGAAAACACAGCAAATTCTTCTGGACTAGGTCATTATATTTCTTCTTGTCTAATTTATAAAAGTTTCTGGTCTTATCCGCCTTAACAAGGATATGCTGTGATTTGTTGATTTCCCTTACAATGTTTTCGAGTCTTTTTTGGAAATGATTTTTAGTCTTGTGGAATTCTAAATTTCTAATTAGTGAATAGAGGTCCTTCTCGAATAGCACTAATTGTGGGATTACTGGTGGTGATTTTATGCTTTTAAATCCATATCTTTCTTTTTTTGGTGTTATCATCTTTATCAAGTAGAAAAAAGTAGCTTTCCATTTCATCCTTTTGAGTAAATCATTCATTTTCATTATTAATTTTAGTAAATAATCCTTGGTGCTTGGTGTGGGGATGTTTTTGAGTGACGTATCGAAGTTAATCCTTTCCATGTTTGTGTTTTATGAAGACACGAAGCAAAGTGCTCAACTATGCAGGAGCATTTATATATAGCCAGTAGAGTTTAGTTTCCTAGAAGTACATCCAATGAAACAACATGTGTCTACCAAAATAGTGCTCAATGAGTGAACAGAGCCGGTATATTAATTTTATTTATACAAACATTAAGTATGTATATACTTATATATACATATGTATCTGTAGAAATATATTTTCTTACTATATATCAATACTTATATAAGAAGCTCAATATAATTACAGAACAATATTTTTTAGCTTAGTTTAGTTTCGTATATACAAACATGTATAATATTTTATAATCTGTTGATATTATGTGTGTGTGTGTGTGTGTGTGTGTGTGTGTGTGTGTGTGTGTGTGTGTGTGTTCCGATCTGGCTAACAACAGTGGCAATTAATGTTTATTTATTTCTGTAATGCAGGGGTGGGTAACGGTTTTAATCGATTTTATATTAAATTCATCTATTTCTATTTTGTAACTCATCACGTGCCTGACTAAGATTGGTGAATCGAAAACGTTTGCAGATTTGGCGAGTTTATATTTACACGCCAGCATTATATTAGATTCAATTCGAAAGAAGCAAACATAAAGTGTCACTTCCGCATTCATACAAGAAAAATGCTGCCTAAATAAACACACGCGTATATATATATATATATATATATATATATATATATATATATATATATATATATATATATATATATATATATATACACGCACGTTTGTTCGGAGAATCAAATTGGTTATATTATTAAAAATAAAGTTAAAAATTATAATTCTCCTGCGTTCTTTGGTCCCTCCAGGTGTCCAGTCTACTTAAAGGTCCCTTAATTGTAGATTGTAGGGAGGCCGGTCAGTGTTTGGGTGACGGATCATTAAATCTGTGTGAAATTGCTTCCTGTCTGTTGCACTACGTTTGGTCTTTGGTGTAATGTCTGTATTTCCCCTAGTTGTTAAGGATGGTTAACCTTACATTACAAAAAGTAATGTAGTTTATGAATTTAATTGTCAGTGTGCTGCTGACTATGTAGGCCGAACCTCCATAAATTTGCAGACTCGAATCAACCAACATGTTCCAGTAAAAATAAGATTGGGCAAGCCTTCTTCCACCTTGGAATCTGCCATTGGCCAACACCTCCATGAAAATCCAGCGTGTGCCAATGCGTATAAAATGGAGGGTTTAAGAATTTTGCAACGGGCTGATTCTCAAAATCACTTGCAGATTTGTAAGTCAGTCTCCCACGCAGAACGTCTCTCTGTCGACAGAAGGAGTTCGTCAGATCATTTATTTTGGGATATACTTTAACTCCCGCCTGTCCCCTATTTGTACATATATTTTATATTATCTTATATAATTATTTTATATTATTTTATATTATTTTATATATTTTATTTGTATTCCCACTTGTTTTCCCCCCTCCCCCTCGGTAAAATTTACACGTATGCTCCATAAGTTTGTTCTTGCGAGTTATTATATTTATCGAGTCGGATTAGGGTAAAACTCGACGGAGGTGGTGTATAGATCCCCGATTAGATTTTTTGTTCCTTTCGATCATGTTAAATGTTAATCTCCTATGTGAAAAAAAGGATTAATGATTGCTCGAGAAGAAAATGATCGGCGGGCACTTACCTTGAATACTAACCAAGAAGAATTGTTGTTGTTATTCAAACTTTTAAAGTTTTATTTTGTGCTCGGAATCACGTGATAGTTAATCAGCTGATCCTTCCATTATATAAGAGGGGAGATTCTCTTGTCTTGTCTCTCTTTTTTTTTTCTTCGCCACAAACTGATTCAGTTGCCGGCGATTGAAAGTAAATCTTTTCCACTTTCGTCTGGCGAAGATACTACAAGACTGTTACGTCGCGGAAGGGGGCAATTCTTTCGCAATCTAAGGTAAGTGCATTGCTCCCTTCTTGATCTGAGCGGTCATTTGATTCTTTGCTGGAAATTAATTTTTTCACACCTATGCCGTTGTTTCCATTTCGATTGTTATTGTCTTAGTAAATCTGCTTTATTAACGTAATTTAATCTGTTGTTTAATCAGTCATTTATATTTAGATAATCATTATTTATTTATTTGTTTATTCAGTCATTTATATTTAGATAATCATTATTTATTTATTTGTTTATTCAGTCATTTATATTTAGATAATCATTATTTATTTATTTGTTTATTCAGTCATTTATATTTAGATAATCATTATTTATTTATTTGTTTATTCAGTCATTTATATTTAGATACTCATTATTTATTTATTTGTTTATTCAGTCATTTATATTTAGATAATCATTATTTATTTATTTGTTTATTCAGTCATTTATATTTAGATAATCATCATTATTTATTTGTTTATTCAGTCATTTATATTTAGATAATCATTATTTATTTATTTGTTTATTCAGTCATTTATATTTAGATAATCATTATTATTTATTTGTTTATTCAGTCATTTATATTTAGATAATCATCATTATTTATTTGTTTATTCAGTCATTTATATTTAGATAATCATTATTTATTTATTTGTTTATTCAGTCATTTATATTTAGATAATCATCATTATTTATTTGTTTATTCAGTCATTTATATTTAGATAATCATTATTTATTTATTTGTTTATTCAGTCATTTATATTTAGATAATCATCATTATTTATTTGTTTATTCAGTCATTTATATTTAGATAATCATCATTATTTTTTTGTTTATTCAGTCATTTATATTTAGATAATCATCATTATTTATTTGTTTATTCAGTCATTTATATTTAGATAATCATTATTTATTTATTTGTTTATTCAGTCATTTATATTTAGATAATCATCATTATTTATTTGTTTAATTAGTCATTTATATTTAGAAAATCATCATTATTTATTTGTTTATTCAGTCATTTATATTTAGATAATCATCATTATTTTTTTGTTTATTCAGTCATTTATATTTAGATAATCATCATTATTTATTTGTTTATTCAGTCATTTATATTTAGATAATCATCATTATTTATTTGTTTATTCAGTCATTTATATTTAGATAATCATTATTTATTTATTTGTTTATTCAGTCATTTATATTTAGATAATCATCATTATTTATTTGTTTATTCAGTCATTTATATTTAGATAATCATTATTTATTTATTTGTTTATTCAGTCATTTATATTTAGATAATCATCATTATTTATTTGTTTATTCAGTCATTTATATTTAGATAATCATCATTATTTATTTGTTTATTCAGTCATTTATATTTAGATAATCATTATTTATTTATTTGTTTATTCAGTCATTTATATTTAGATAATCATCATTATTTTTTTGTTTATTCAGTCATTTATATTTAGATAATCATCATTATTTATTTGTTTATTCAGTCATTTATATTTAGATAATCATTATTTATTTATTTGTTTATTCAGTCATTTATATTTAGATAATCATCATTATTTTTTTGTTTATTCAGTCATTTATATTTAGATAATCATCATTATTTATTTGTTTATTCAGTCATTTATATTTAGATAATCATCATTATTTATTTGTTTATTCAGTCATTTATATTTAGATAATCATTATTTATTTATTTGTTTATTCAGTCATTTATATTTAGATAATCATCATTATTTTTTTGTTTATTCAGTCATTTATATTTAGATAATCATCATTATTTATTTGTTTATTCAGTCATTTATATTTAGATAATCATTATTTATTTATTTGTTTATTCAGTCATTTATATTTAGATAATCATCATTATTTATTTGTTTATTCAGTCATTTATATTTAGATAATCATCATTATTTATTTGTTTATTCAGTCATTTATATTTAGATAATCATCATTATTTATTTGTTTATTCAGTCATTTATATTTAGATACTCATTATTTATTTATTTGTTTATTCAGTCATTTATATTTAGATAATCATCATTATTTATTTGTTTATTCAGTCATTTATATTTAGATAATCATCATTATTTATTTGTTTATTCAGTCATTTATATTTAGATAATCATCATTATTTATTTGTTTATTCAGTCATTTATATTTAGATAATCATTATTTATTTATTTGTTTATTCAGTCATTTATATTTAGATAATCATCATTATTTATTTGTTTATTCAGTCATTTATATTTAGATAATCATCATTATTTATTTGTTTATTCAGTCATTTATATTTAGATAATCATCATTATTTATTTGTTTATTCAGTCATTTATATTTAGATAATCATCATTATTTATTTGTTTATTCAGTCATTTATATTTAGATAATCATTATTTATTTATTTGTTTATTCAGTCATTTATATTTAGATAATCATTATTATTTATTTGTTTATTCAGTCATTTATATTTAGATAATCATCATTATTTATTTGTTTATTCAGTCATTTATATTTAGATAATCATTATTTATTTATTTGTTTATTCAGTCATTTATATTTAGATAATCATTATTTATTTATTTGTTTATTCAGTCATTTATATTTAGATAATCATTATTTATTTATTTGTTTATTCAGTCATTTATATTTAGATAATCATCATTATTTATTTGTTTATTCAGTCATTTATATTTAGATAATCATTATTTATTTATTTGTTTATTCAGTCATTTATATTTAGATAATCATTATTTATTTATTTGTTTATTCACTCATTTATATTTAGATAATCATCATTATTTATTTGTTTATTCAGTCATTTATATTTAGATAATCATCATTATTTATTTGTTTATTCAGTCATTTATATTTAGATAATCATCATTATTTATTTGTTTATTCAGTCATTTATATTTAGATAATCATTATTTATTTATTTGTTTATTCAGTCATTTATATTTAGATAATCATCATTATTTATTTGTTTATTCAGTCATTTATATTTAGATAATCATCATTATTTATTTGTTTATTCAGTCATTTATATTTAGATAATCATCATTATTTATTTGTTTATTCAGTCATTTATATTTAGATAATCATTATTTATTTATTTGTTTATTCAGTCATTTATATTTAGATAATCATCATTATTTATTTGTTTAATTAGTCATTTATATTTAGATAATCATCATTATTTATTTGTTTAATCAGTCATTTATATTTAGATAATCATTATTTATTTGGTCGCTAGTCTTAAGTTCTCGAAGTCTATGCAAATCCATCATTCGTCGCTGGCAAAAAAAAATCTGGAGCACAAAAGATCACTTGTGTTTTTCTATTGTTGTTTTAAAAGTAGGAAGCATTACCTTTCGAACGTTCACTTGAGAAAAATAAACAAATTTCTCAAGATTTTTATAGGGAAATTAGTGTAAGAGAAGGAAATCTCTGATATACTAACATCTACTACAAGTAATACTTATGTTATTAGTACGTACAGAGCTAATCAATAATGGTAATCAATCACTTAGCAGATGGCGAAAGTGGGTAACTTTTACACTATTTCTTAAACAGATGCTCGTGTGAAAATTTATACAATTATTGGAAAACAATCGATTCATTTCACGTATCAGTTCAGTTAATTGGCCTCCATTGTTTGGCGAGAATTAATCTTCGTATGAGTCTTAACTTTAACATCACACGTTTTAATTTGTCAAGTTTTTAGCTAGAATTCGCGTCACTCAAGTGTCATTGAAATATAGTAGCCCGCGATTTTGGAGATTCTTTCGAGCACAAACAACTCTTTGTACGTATAGATGTCTCCAACATTTTAATATCCGATGATTATGGCTGCAATTGTTGTTGTCTTAAATTGCCCTCAATTGATGCCATATTCATAATTCCATGGCATGATTATCATTAATTAGAAAACACATCAGTTATAATCGTTCTATGAAAATCGAACTATCCGTCTTTCGCTCAATGTGTTGCACTTGAGTTTTGAAATACATTTTAATTAGCCTGTAACACTTAAGTTTTAAATGACATTCATGTCGTTCTACATTTAAGTCTGAAATAAAAATGTTAAATCCGTTCACACATTTTTATAAAATGTTATACGTTTGGTCGATTTGACTATCTGGCACGCTTTGGCTTTAAATAAGGTTTATGTTGTTCTGTCGCAGTTCGATTGTAAATAAAATGTAATCCGTCAGTCTGTCAAGATTGTACAATACCTATGCCCGCTTGTTATCCCTACATCTCAAATAACATTATCGACGGTCTGTCACGCCTAAGTTTTAAATAATGATTACTCATAAGAGTAGTGGTTGGTGGGCAGAAATCAGAAGCTCTCAGTGTTAATGCTGAAGTCCCTCAGGGGTCCATCCTGGGCCCAACTCTCTTCCTGATCTACATTAATGATCTTCCAAATCACATCCTTACATCATTCGTAGACATTTATGCTGATGACACTACTATCTATGGTAGCACATCTAAGACCGTAAACGACCAAGTTCTCCCTGATTCTCTCTCTTCTGATTTTGAGCAAGTGGTACAATGGGGAAGGAGGTGGTTTGTTACTTTTAATGCATCTAAAACCAAGCTTTTCTCTTTACATCATCAACACTCTGATCCCCATCTGGCATCAATTGAAATGAATGGCTCTCGTCTTGGGGAGGCCTCATGTTTTGACAGGTTTCTGGCCTTTACTCCTAATCTGTTACATCTGTTGCCAAGGCCGCTGGAAAAATGGTGGGTTCCTTCTATTGATGCAGTAGATATCTCACTGCTGATGCAATTCTCTATCTATATAAGAGCTAGGAACATCCTAGAATGGAGTACTCTTTCCATATTTGGACAGGAGCTGCTAAAAAGACTTATTCTGCCTTGATAGAGTTCAAAATAGACTTCGTAACCTCGTAGGGGATGTCCTTTTCTCTTCCCTGCAACCTCTTTCTCACAGAAGAGATGTTGCGAGTTTGTCTCTACTTTATTGTTATTTTCATGGAAGGTGCTCGGCTGAGCTCCATTCTATGGTCTCCCATCGCCAAACTTTCAGAAGAAACACACGTCTAGCAGAAAACAATATCACTAATTTCCCCACTCTTTATATAAACCTAAACTTAGATTCTATGAGCAAAGCTTCTTTCTTACAACTGCACGCCTATGGATTTGTCTTCCATTTTCCTGCTTTCCAGCTGACTACACTATCGTTGTCTTCAAGTCTAACGTAAACAAATTTTTTTATGAGCTGTTCCATATAAGTTAACAAATTTACCGAATTTCCATTACTAACGGTTACTATATTGTCCAATTTCTACTGTACACTCTTTAACCCTTATCCTCGAGTTACCTCTTGGCCCTGATAAGTGGTGATGCTTATGTAAAAAAAACAAAAATAAATAACTTTTTTTTTTTTTTTTTTTTTTTTACACAGTGATCACCACTTATCAAGGCCCGGAAGCCACTCAGGGATAAGGGTTATTGTAAGTACATCACGTTAGTGAGGATATTTTATGAAGTGTTTAATTAGGGGGGCGGTTCATTAGGAATTTGTTAACATTAGACTTGAAGACATCCAAGTTGTAGTCCGGTGGGAAGCAGGCAGACGGAACAGAGTTCCACAGGCGTGCAGTTCTAAGAAAGAAGCTTCGCTCATGAAATCTGCGTTTTGATTTAGGCACAGATATAGAGTGGGGGAAATTTTTCACAGTGGATTCAGCTAGACGGGTGTTTTTCGTGAAAGATTGGCGAGGGGGGACCAGGGATTGGAGTTCAGACGAGCACCTGCCATGAAAATAACGATAAAACAAGGATAGGCTCGCAACGTCTCTTCTGTGGGAGAGGGGTTGCAGGGTAGAGAAAAGGGCATCCCCCACTAAACCACGAAGTCTATTTTGTACTCTGTCAAGGCATGATAGGCTGTTTTTGGCAGCCCCTGCCCAGATATGGCAACAGTATTCCATCCTTGGCCGTACTTGGCTTTTATAGAGATAGAGAATTGCATCAGTAGTGAGATATCTTCTGGAGCGGTAGAAGGATCCCACCATCTTTCCTGCGACCTTGGCAACAGACTTGATGTACGTGTTCCATTTCAGATCAGGAGTAAAGGTCAAACCCAGAAGCTTGTCAAAACACGGGGCCTCACCCAGACGAGAGCCATCCATCACAATTGATGCCAGCTGGGGATCAGAGCGTTGATGATGTAAGGATAGGAGTTTGGTTTTGGATGCATTAAAGGTAACTAGCCACATCTTCCCCCACTGAACCACGCGCTCGAGATCAGAGGAGAGAGAATCCGAGAGAACTTCGTCATTTACAGCCTTTGATGTGTTGCCGTAGATGGTCGTGTCATCAGCATAGATGTCAACGAATGATTTAAGTATGTGTTTAGGGAGGTCATTGATGTAGATCAGGAAGAGAGTTGGGCCCAGGATTGACCCCTGAGGGACTCCAGCATTTATATTGCAGGCCTCCGATTTTTGTCTATCTACCACTACTCTTATGAGCCTATCAGAGAGAAATGATTTAATGATTGAGAAAACATTTCCAGTTATACCGTAGCTGGAAATCTTGTGAACTTACGACGGTCTTTCACGTCTCACATAAAATTTGTCATGGTTTGTCACGCTCCAATTACCATTTGCAACGGTTAGGCACGTTTTATATTTTAGATAGTATTTTCGTTTGTCTGTCACACTTATGTTTGACATAATATTTGCATCAGTGTGTTGCGCTTAAAATAAGAATAGCATTTTCAAATGTGTTCATTATTAAGAAACTTTAGTCGTCCGTCATTGATCCATGATTTTTCACGTATAAACTTCAAGTAACCTTTTTATTATTAGACACGCAAAAATAGAAAATTCTCAAATTCGTTTTTGTTTTAAATATTTAAGTTCTTAATCTATAATAATAATCGCATGTTTTTCCTGCTCTCTTGAAACTTGGCATAGTCTAATAACTCTAAAAAAAATCTTAACAATTACTGATAAATACACAAATACGCGTTTCTATTCATTCATTTTTTTCACTGTTTTACTTTTCCTCCTTATTCTGTATTCTTCTTCAAAAACTGTTGCTTTTGTTTTGTTTTTTAATCTAAAAAAATTCGCGGATGACTTTCCCGGCATCTCTTCTTTAAATCTATATTAATCTTCTTTGACTATAAGCCCATTGTTTCTGCTGATCTATTATTATTAAGCAGCGATACTCCTTTTTGAATTTTTAATTAAATGTTATTTAGGTCATCCGTTGCTACACAATTTAATTTTACAAATAATTGCCTTGAGAATTTTGCCGACCAGGATACCTTCTTCTTCTTCTTCTTCTTCTTCTTCTTCTTCTTCTTCTTCTTCTTCAACGCTCTTCTTCTTCTTCTTCTTCTTCTTCTTCTTCTTATTATTATTATTATTAGTAGTAGTAGTAGTAGTAGTAGTAGTAGAGGGTTTTGGATGAGAATGAGGACGAAGAGTTGTTGCTTTGTGTGTGTTTTTTTACACGCTCTTTTTGGTCCCCCGTTCGTCTGTTTGCACTTTTTTGCAATAACCATGCCTTGGATTAAAAAAAAAATGCACAAACATTTGTCATGATGAAAGTAAATTTTTCCAGAATGGATTTTCCGTGATAACTTTGCCCCCCCCCAACTAGACGCATTATAGTAGTAAAATTGCCCCCAAATCGTTCACTCGTGGACGGGGACCACGCAGGCTTGGCTTGTTTTTTTTTCAACAGCTATTGTCAGTGGTTGCTTGCTGGTAATAACAAGTAGTGTTGCTTAGAATTAGAGTAGCACCAAGTTCCCCTAGATTTACAATACAATTTGCTGATGACCGTGCAAAACATGCTGTCTTTTCGCAATAGCTGTTCGTATTTAATTTATCGCTGATAACGACCGTTGGCTCATCTTTGGAATTTGATGGCCAATAAACGTTCTAAGAATTCGAGTACTCTGCATCGCATTCTAAGAGAATCTTTATAGTCCTCTCTTTCTTTTCTTGAACCTTTCCGTCAACTTGCATTTCAGGAGCATTTTGTGTAGCAACAACCGACTCATAAATTTTTTTGATGGGTTGCAAATATTTGATGCTAAGAGTTCCATTTTAAATTATCTGTTCTTGATCGGTGCTTTCTAAATATTATGCAGGTTGGTTTCTGCACACAATGCATTTTCAGTAACCTTCGAAAAGGCCTTATTGCCACAGTTGATTTCTCACTGCTAGCAGATAATGGGTTGCTGTGGAATATGTGTGATAAAAAGCTTCCCCAGTGTTTTCGTGTCCAGTAGATGTTGAGATAGTGATTTTCTTCTGCACTTTTTATATACTCCATGGCCGTTCATTGCTATTTTGGTTTTTACTACGCAATGTTGCTGGAAATATTGTTTTAGTGGGAAGATTAATTATGGAATTTTTTTACATTTTATTATTTGACGGTTTCAGTTTTCTGAGATTTGTGTGGGTTTCTTTGTATATTTTTTATTTTTTTATTTTCTTGTGTTTGGTGGATATAAGCTGGGCATGTGGCTGGTCTCCACATTTGAGGCTTTTTATAAATATTTTACCTTTTTTCTTATTAGGGCTGCTTTTCGCGCAGTATCCTCTCTTTGATTCTAATTTCCCCTTGTAATTTTATAAATTAATTTTCTTAGGGGATGATATTTCCAATACTTCAACAATTATCAATATTACTCTATTTCCAATACTCATGCATTGATTAATATTACTGTATCTCTAATACTCCAGCAGTTATCAATATAACTCTATTTCCAATACGCCAGCAATTATCAATATGACTGTATCTCTAATACTTCAGCACGGATCAGTATTACTCTATTTCCAATATTCCTGCATCGATCAATATTAGTGTATCTCTAATAATCCTGCAATTAGCAATATTACTCTATTTCCAGTACTCCAGCAATTAACAATATTGCTCTATTTCTAATACTCCAGCAGTTATCAATATAACTCTATTTCCAATACTCCTGCATCGATCAATATTAGTGTATCTCTAATACTCCTGCAATTATCAATATTACTCTATTTCTAATACTGCTGCATTATTAGAAATATTTTCCAGTCATTTTATCGCAACCAGCGGCGTGCCCTCAGCGATCCCTAAATAGGGAACCCTTGTCATATACGCGTCGAGATTGTCCTTCACAGGGACTTCTCCACAAGTTCTTTAGGCGCAGCAGGATCTCGTTGATCGTGTTGGCCAGAGTCGATTTCTGTTATATTTTTTCATCATTATTATTATTATGATTATTCTTTTCTTGTTGTTGTTGTTATTGTTGTTATTAAAAGTGCATGTTAGAGTCTTTGAGTCTTAGAGAGTTTGATTAAGAGAGAGTCTTATTAAGAGTAATGCTGTTGTTGTGTTCTGTGTTATGATGAGATTCATATATATAAAATGTTCATACTTAGAAGTGTAGAAGCTCTTTTAGTGTTGAAACATTGTGTATGTAAAGACATTTTAAACCACATGATATAGAAGATATATAATGACAATTTCCACTTTACCTTTTTGGTAGAATTACAACACAAAGACGACGTTTATAAAAACACATGATGGGTTTATTTCTTCTCCCGACCGGTCGTGGTTTTCATAGTCAAGAATTCAAGTTTTACATTCTGAGTTTCAAAGGTGACCGTCTCGCTTTTAGACGTTCGAATCCCATGTTTCGACCCCAGACTGACGTCTCTTGTCCTCAGGCTCTCTCTCAGACCCCCTCCTCAGTTTCTTTTTGCTTAACTCTAAAGTTTCTAACTATATCGAAAACTTCCCATTTTCCATGACGTCATACACATGTTAAAACATGTGTCTTCTTTCATGTGTTCTGGAAATGCGTGTCCAAAACTTTTTCCTTTGTTTACAAACGGAATTTTAGCCCATATTCCCAGTAACCTATATTTCCAATATGTTAAAAACATGCTTATTAAATTATCTTGTAGTTACATTCTTTCAACTGAATTACATAACAGAATTGGCAATGCACATTCTTTTCTTAAAACTATTTTATCTCTAAGCTTAACAATGGTTTGTTTTTTTCATTCCATTTGCTCATTCTCTATCGTAATCTATTTCTAAACCTAAATTACGAGGTTCGAATTTCGTCTATTCTATTTCATTTTTACATTTAACTAAATCTCTCTATTTTTATACTTACATGAAAAGGGGACAGCCCTTATCATGTAACATTTCGACTTCGGATTGATATGCCGTGTCACGCTGGAAGAGAATAGTTTTTCATGTACGCAAAAGAAAGACACTCTGATATCTCTATTCTACTTGGTTAATTCCAGTTGGATTGTACAAAAATATGATATATGCTTATATACAATGGTTCAGTGGTTGATCAATAAATACTACTGAGTCCCAATTTAAATTTAATTGCTTTCAGTTTTAACGGTAGCGATTGAAGGGTAAAGAAGGCTGTGGCGAGAACTCTTCGGTTAACTTAACTTCGATTAGGACCACATTAACTCAAAACTTAGCTTGAACTGACTCCAACTGATTGATTTTTGCCCGAGGATTCGATTATATAGTGAGGTAATGGATTAGGTAGGGCTGCCGCCTAGATCAATCACCGCTGGGCACGTCATCGCAAGGGAATTCCCGATTCCCTTCGTGTTTGTGCTTGCGATTCTGCTAAGGCTCGCAGTTTCGGTTCTCACGATCAGGAAGGTTAACCTAGTGATCCATCGTTTGGCCTCAGAAACAAAATTATATTCGGTATGTTCTCAAAATGACATCAAATTCTCACTTTTCCACCAAAAAATAAGATGTTTGTGCTGGTTTCAAAAAAATAATAAAATTCATAACTTAAATCTTCCTTCCAGCAAGGTCGGCCGCCGCTGCTCGAGCACACAATAATGCTGAACAATTAACACAAGCCTAGTATCCCGGTATTTTTCAGTGTTTCGGACGTCTTAATCTCCCTCCAATGGGGAGCCCTGCCGCTCCGGGCGGCGGTCATGCCACACTGAGTCCAGGATATTTCACGATAAATATTTTTCTTTGTTATATTTCTACAGTAAAATTTAGTTTCATAGAAGCTGTTTTTTTATCTCGGATATTTTTCATCCCTTTTTATCTCTACTGATTTTGAAGCTCTATTAGAATGCCCAGATATTTATAGTTAACACTTTGACTAATTTCTCCCAGCGATGTTCAGTCAAATATCTTTCTACCATTGATTGTTTAAAGTTTGTATTATTCCTTTTATGTAGTTTACACTTTTCCAATCGTACGTATAAATATATTTTTGTTGAATTGTTAGGCTTTATCCTTTTTTAATAGTGTGTGGTTATTGTGCAGTACCATGACTATGTTGCACAGTAGTCAAATTTGGGAAAGAGGATGGAACAACTTTCTCTTCTGCCTCTCTCTCACCCTCTTTATCTTCTCTCTCTCTCACCCTGTTTCTCTTCTCTCTATATTAGCACTTATCAAGGCCAATAGGCAACTCGAGGATGTCCCGTTTCCTATGTTTTATCGCTTTGATATTTGATATTTCGTTATTCTGTTAAATATTGTATACTTTGCTAAACATTTAATTTCTATGTTTGTAGGTTTATGCTAGATCATTGTTGAGCTAATCCATGTCATGGCTATATTCTTTATTACGGCGTTAAGTTTATTTTGTTATTAGGTTATTAAAGACGTATTATATCTGTTTGTAAAGTTGTAACCTTATTTTTTTCCACCTAACTGGTAGGCAGGTTATCGGTCTGTAGTTGCTTTGTATTATTCGCTGTTTATTCTAAATTAATTATTAATTCCGATATCAATATATCTTAATAAGTTTTTTCTTAATCTTTCTCGAAGAGAATTTCTTTAACCAAAATTCATCTATTCCATCGTTGGGACGTCTTTCTTAATTTCACACAGAATTTCTTTATTAAATTCGATTTATTTCTTCTTTATTGTTCAAACTTTTCAAACAAGCCACATGGTCGTTATCGTTTTGTCGGTTTTATCATCATCACCATCATCATCATCATCATCATCATTTTTTTACACAGTGATCACTACTTATCAAGACCCGGAAGCCACTCAGGGATAAGGGTTATTGCAAGTACATTACGTTAGTGTGGAGATTTGATGAAGTGTTTACTTAGGGGGCGGTTCATTAGGAATTTGTTAACGTTGGACTTGAAGACATCCAAGTTGTAGTCAGGTGGGAAGTAGGCAGACGGAACAGAGTTCCACAGGCGTGCAGTTCTAAGAAAGAAGCTTTGTTCATGGAATCCACGTTTTGATTTAAGCACAGATATAGAGTGGGGGAAATTTTTCACAGTGGATTCAGCTAGACGGGTGTTTTTCGTGAAAGATTTGCGAGGGGGGACCAGAGATTGGAGTTCAGATGAGCACCTGCCATGGAAATAACGATAAAACAAGAATAGGCTCGCAACGTCTCTTCTGTGGGAGAGAGGTTGCAGGGTAGAGAAAATCCGATTTACTTACTAACAGTTTTCGCACCAATGATTGTCACTGATTACTCGCTAGCGATAAAAAAAATAGCGTTCACTGAAGTCTGACTAACAACAAATCTCGATTGCAAACATTTTCTACTTCTTCCGATGAATCGCATATGTTTTGCGTTAGATCAACATTCGATTAACATTGATTTCTTGCTTGCAAAAACTGTTGGAATTTGGGTGGAGATAAGTCTACCCAAAGTTCCAGTACTTTCCATAGACTCCCAGTGGAAGTCTGGGTGGTTGTCTTCTTCCCCTTTCTTGCCATCCTTTTGACTCTTTCTAATATTTTTTATGGAATCAACAGAAGGGTGATGCATTTTGCCTGAGCATCGGATTTCAGTTATATTTGTATTCGTTATTTCGCAGTCGAAGGTTTTCCTTGACTATTTCAGCTTTTTTAAACATTATCATGTGCTGTATAGTCTCAATCTACCTTTTGCCTTCGATTCTCCTAAATATCAATGCTTATCTAGAAATTTGTGGATATTCGGCATTATTCCTCATATATATATATATATATATATATATATATATATATATATATATATATATATATATATATATATATATGACTCCATTAGCAAGGAAAAAACGACACGGCTAAGGTTAACTGCGAGAAATACAGTTAAAATTAACAGTTATATAAATGTTTACAGGACTAAGGTTTTCTCTTTCTTTCTCTCTTTCTCTCTCTCTATATATAGAGAGATATGTATACATATATATGTACACACTTATAGAACTATTGAACACTCTTAATAACCTCGTTAACATTATGACTTTTCTCTCTTGAATATATATATATATATATATATATATGCTAGTTTTTCTAAGGTTAATATTTTAAATATCCTTAAAAATACCGTTTGGAGCATGAACTCACATGAATAGAAAATAAAGTTCATACAATCATATTAAATTAAAAGTTAAATTAAACTACTTGTATAAAAGTCATTCAGTAAATAATAAAATGTATTTATTGTAATAAAATGCATTCAGACATGAATAATATAAGTTTCTTAAAACCGTAATCCTTAATCAGAAATCGTATCTGATTTTTATAAAGACTCAATAAATTACTAACTGATATCAATCTGCATAATTTTAATTTATAAATAGTCTCTTTTACCATAAAAGTCTTTTTTAATCTAGCGTATTCAAATTTATTCTTTTCCTATTTGAATCTATAATAGTTACCCCCTATTTAAATAAAAGAAAATTCAAAATTTCGTTTGGGAGAGAAGAATTGGATTGTTAGAATGCTGTTGAACACGAAAAAGTAAAAAAAAAAAAATTCATTTCTTGATTTGTTCTCTATCCAAACCACCACCACCACCACCACCACCAACAACAACAACAACAACAACAACAACAAACTGCGATTTCGCATATCCAATGGATACATTTTTTTCAAAGGTTAGTTTCCGAAAACACCATCTTCTATTTTAGCTTTATAATTTGCCCCCCCCCCAAATGAATTTTCTCTATTGTTATCATTGAATGCGATCGATTATCGATTCTTCTTTAGAAAAAGCATAATGTTCTCTTGAGTCAAATAAGATGGTCATTTCTATGCAGCAAGTATTTCATTTTGTTTTACACACGCACGCATACATGTGTACAATTTATTCGAACCTGAAAACGAAACGATTCTCATTTCATTTCTGAAGTAAAATATCTTGGTTTACGTTTTTTTACAAAATGTTTTACATTTTCACCCCAAACAAGGTACATTGCCAATTTGGTGTAGGGGGCTACACTCATGGGAAGCAACTACTGGGGCACTATGTTGGGATTTGGGCAGCAAGATGTCGGTTCACGTTACACTTGATCTTCTGCATGTTGGGGAAGCAGGGACCTGGAATGGAATTCCAGAGTCTAGCGGTTCTGGGGAAGAAACTACTGGAGTAGAAAGATATTTTACATCTAGGGATCTCTACTGCGTGGGGGTACGATTTAGCTGCCTGTCGGGTTTGTCGAGGGTGTCTAGGTCGTGGGGGCACAACTGTCTGCAGTTCGTCAGAGCATTCCCCATTAAAATACTTGTAGAACAGGCAGAGGGATGCAACGTTTCGTCGATGGGATAGAGGCTGAAGCTTAGATGCCAGTTCAGGACCTATCAGATCGGCGACTCTCTTTTGAACTTTGTCTAGAAGCGAGAGACTAGAAGCAGATGCCTCAGCCCAAATATGACAGCAATACTCCATACATGGCCGAATGGTCGCCTTATAGAGGTGCAGGCTACTTTTAGGTGTCAGTAGTTTTCTAGCATGGTTGAGAGAGCCCACTTTCCTCGCAGTGGCCCTGGCAATGTTTTCAATGTAATTGTTCCAACTCATGTTTCCTGTGAACGTTAGGCCAAGCAGTTTGAAAGATGTACTCTCAGATAGGGAGTCACTGGCCATTGCTATTGGTGGCAGAGAAGGTTTCTTGTAACTATTGAAGAAAACAAGTTTAGTCTTGGCAGCATTGAATGTGATCATCCATTTTTTGTCCCCATTCCACTACGGATTTGAGGTCATCCTCTAGTGTTTTTGCCATTTCTTTAGTTATGTATTCATTTGTTTTCCTGTCATGCCTGTTATAGAGTGTGGTGTCATCGGCATATATACCCATCTCAGAGGCAGTTTTGTCGGGGAGGTCATTAATAAATATTAGGAACAATAGAGGTCCAAGGATAGACCCCTGAGCCACTCCCGCATTTATATCACACTGTTTAGATGTACGACTGTCGAGGAAAATCTGGATTTTTCTCTTATCTAAGAAGGATTTAATTATGCTAAGTATTCTACAAGAGATACCGTATGATTTAATTTTCCTGAGGAGACCCTCATGGCATACCCTGTAAAAAGCCTTAGATATATATAGAGCTACCGCTCTGCCCTCCCCCGCTTTGTCCAGTGAATGGTATAAACGTTCAGAGATTACAGTGAGGATGTCTGCTGTGGAACGGGCTTGTCGAAATCCATATTGATTGTCAGTCAGAAGTTTAGCATCTGTAAGGTGACGGACTAGAGCATGGTTAATTATGGTCTCAAATATTTTGGTGAAAAGTGGGAGGAGGCTATTTTTTTTTATTACATTTTCACCCCAAACAAGGCACATTGCCACTTTGGTGTAGGGGGCTATTATCAGGGGAAACATCTACTGGGGTACTATGTAGGGATTAGGGCAGCGAGATGTTGGTTCACGTTGCACTTGAACTTATGCATGTCAGTACAGTTGGGGAAGCAGTGACCTGGAATGGAATTCCAAAGTCTAGCATTTCTGGGGAAGAAACTACTGGAGTAGAAAGATCTTTTACATCTAGGGATCTCTACAGTGTGGGGGTGGGAATTTGCAGCTTGTCGGGTCTGTCGAGGGTGTTCACGTCGTGGGGGCACAAGTGCTTGCAGTTCTTCAGAGCATTCACCATTATAATACTTGTAGAACAGGCAGAGGGATGCAACGTTTCGACGATGTGACAGAGGCTGAAGTTTAGATGCCAGTTTAGGGCCTATCAGATTTGCGACTCTCTTTTGAACCCTGTCAAGGAGCGAGAGACTAGTAGCCGATGCACCGGATGGGTCAGTTCTTTCGCCAGAATTCATGAATACTGGTACCACAGAAGCAGTTTTCCAACAGCCTGGAAAGCATGATTCATTAAGGCATTTGTCGTAGAGTTTGGAGAGAACTGGAGCTACTTCGGCTGAGCACTTTTTTAATAGCACAGCTGGGATGAGATCAGGTCCACATGCTTTTGAAGTGTCAAGGTTTTTTATGATAGCATGCACCTGAGCAGGGGTGATTTTAGATCTTCTAGCGTGACGTCTGTCCGCAAAGAAAAGTCAGGCAGGAGGTGGTTGGAAGGGTCCAGTGTGGAGTGCGAGGCAAACCGACTGGCAAGCATATTTGCCTTGTCAGTTGCTGAGCAAACAACCTCGTGATCGTTGGTTAGTGGGGGAATTGTTGATTGCCCATTATTTACAACTACACTGTTGTAGATTTTCCAGAAGTCACGAGTTCCTAATTTTTGTGCTTCGGTGCGTTTTTTAGTGGTTTCAGTAAATTCTCTCTTAGCTGTGGCTGTTTCTTTCTTTTCTATATGTATTCATTAATTGCGATACATTTTTTTTTACATAAAATAACCAAGTTTTTTTCCGACTACATAGAAATCTTTGAACTCAAATTTTAGTCATTGGTCCGGTCCACTTCTTTGTTCCGATTTAGTTGCCCCCCCCCCACGAGGGAAGAGTTAGATACGATGTCAGTTTTTAATGTGGGGAAAATTCATCTTTCCAAAAAGGAGTACTGTGAATAGGAACAAACATAAAATTTGTCTTGGTCATGAACAATTTCTCCGCCACTGGCCGAGGACAGAAAATTAAAGTGTAGTATAAGAACATATACTACACTTTGTTCCTATTCAAATTTATTTTTACTCTTATTCACCAAACACGTCCAATTTTTAGTTAAACGTAAGACAAGTCAATATGAACACTATGTAGGAAGTTAAGAAGTATTATATTTAAACTCCCGCATATAATTACAATCAAGAAAGTATGAGATCAGCAGAGAATTTTAATGTTTATCAGTTCGAGGACAGACACTATTAGATTAAAAAGCTTTCACATATCTATAATAAAGGGATGGGATTTTACTTATAGTCGAATTAATTGAGGGTATTTACGTTGATAGGGACACAATTTCTGTAAGTTCGTCGGAGCACAGTCCATTAAAAATAATTGTAAAATAGACACAGGTATGCAACATTGAGGTGATGGGAAAGGGGTTGGAGCTATGTTGGTAATGTGGGAACTATCAGGTCGGAGCCCGATTTTTTTATGGAAGCGGCCTAAGAGAGAGAAACTTGTGGTAGCTTCACCAGTCTTGATGTGGTAACAATACTCCATGCATGTGTGAATGATGGTTTTCTAGAGATACAGGATACTCTCAGGTGTGAGTAATGTTTTAGTATTGTAGAAAAAGCCGACTTATTTGCAGCAGTCTTGACAATATCTTCAATATACTTGTTCTACTTCATATTGTTTTTTTTTTTAGTAAAAATAAGAAAAAACTATAAGCAGAAAGATGCAGCTGTTTTGAACCTGGAAGTGAGCACAATTCTTACCGTCATAAAACACATAGCACTGACCTGATAAAGAGTATCCCTGAAGATTGAGCGTCTATTCTTCTGATTAAAGCTGAGGGTCCTGTTCAGTTATGACAGACTATGCGTGTGAAAGTTTTGAGGTAGAGTTGCGAAATTCCAAACCACACCTCACTGTGTTGGCATTGTTTTAATTTCAGTTGCAAATAGAAATTCACAACAATTGGAAACAATACCGAGATAAGCGGAGAGAACACATACAGACACTTAATATTCCCAAATGGTCACCCATCTGGAATTGTCTAAGCTCATCCTTGCTTAACTTTGATTATTTGGCTAGAACTGTTGTGTCGACGTTTTTATGGCGTATATATTCTTCTAATTACACCATTTGTAAATGACTAACTTTTCCGTACGCATCACATATCCTTATGACAAATTCTCTTGGTTGGCACTTCTCAGCCACCGAAAAATGATATAAGAGATTTCTGATCGATCGTTCGGTTTGCAGTGCCACCATTTTCAATGGCAACAAAACAAATATTTATGCGAGATTATAATTGGGTTTGCTATAAATCAATTTTAAACAATGAAAGTGTATTTATATGGAAATAGATTCTGAAAAAAAACTTTGTTTTCCCCAAAATAACATTATTTAGTCATTCAGATAAAAATGACTCCTGCCTGGATATATATATATATATATATATATATATATATATATATATATATATATATATATATATATATATACATTTTTACACATCGGTGTTAAAAGCTAATTTTCATTTAAAAATCATTAAAACGAAATTCAGAGTATACTTAGTCATGCATATGCGAGCGACTTCACGGTGAAAGACTAATTTGCATATTATTTCGATAAGCAAGCCATCATAAATTATTAATCATTTTTATTGGTTTCATATTAGATGATTGGTTTCATTGAACTATTACGCTTAATTATATTTAGACATAGTTATTACATTGTGCATAATTACGTAGCATTTAGGATGAAAACGTTCTTTATTAAGTGGACATGTATATATATATATATATATATATATATAACTACTTCATTTACTCACATAAATTTAATATACGAAAGTATAGATTTATGCGTAAACTTTAAGTATTCACTTCAAATGTGCTCAATACGTAGGTAAAGCTAGTTAGTAATTCATAAAATATATATGGTGATTAAGCTACACTGAATATTCGGCAGCTACACTGAATATTCGTCAGGCTTCTGCATAAGCCTGACGAATCCTATAGTGGATGAAACGCCGAATATTCAGTGTAGCTTATGCATAAGCCTGACGAATCCTATAGTGGATGAAACGCCGAATATTCAGTGTAGCTTAATCGCCATATATATTTTATAAATTACTATATATATATATATATATATATATATATATATATATATATATATATATATATATATAAGTCACTTTGTCTGAGTGTGTGCGGAACGGGTCTTCCAAACTCTTCTCTGAATGTTTGATCTGCAGCCTTGAAATTTAATATACAAGGTGTTTTAATTTGCGGAATACTTCCGATTTAGTTATTAGACTGTCTAAATACATGCTTGAGGGGGGAAATTGAAAAAAAAAAGTTAACCTTGCCGGGAGTAAGTCGATTAAACCTTGCAAATAATGCGCAAATCTACACGACTAGTTTGAAATTGTTTAATTTTTAACGTTTTTCATCGATCGAAAGCAAACGGTATCGACCAAAACAGGTGTCCTAAATGTTTTGTTATCGGTTCTAACTTATGGCAACAAAGTCACATATTTTTTTTTTTAAATAATGGCTATGCTAGCAGGGATAGCCAGCGTTACCCGAGTTGAGTTTGGACTTACTTAATATACTTATGATATTTAGCCGGTGTTGCACGGGAATCTGTACCTTTTTTGCCCCCTCCTCAACTTTTTTTAAAATATGAAACACTTATTTATTTATTTATTTATTTATTTTTGCAATATAATTTTGAATGTTTAATTAGTAAGCTTTACAAATATTGAAATTGGGTAAAAAATCGGAGTGGGTTGTATTTTCTTAACTCATTCAACCAGGTTACCCCTTCAAAAAATTAAACTGTAAATATTATATTGTGTATTTTTCATATGCTATCCTTCAGCGTAGAAATCCATTAAAATATGTATTTTGGTGGTAATACATCTGATACAGATTTTGACAAAGTATAGAAAATGTATAACTCTCAATTGATGAAGGCAATTTTGTATAATATAAAGAATTCAATTTTTAAAGCAAATCCATTACTTATGAAATATTCATGAACTTCCTATAAGTAAAAATATGTAATTTGTAAATGATAGCGGAATCTATTTTTCTACTAAAATATATACGTAACTGAAATAGTAGTTAGTCGGCTAAATATCATTTGCTGATTGATTTAAGTCAAAGTCTGTTTTAAAATATGCGAGGCTTGACCTTTATATGTTGACCAGCATAGTTTCGGAATAAAACTAGCGTCGATTTAATTTTGTCGATTATAATACGCACATCTCTCGTTTTCTCTCTCTATATATACCATTTCAAAGGCATTCAAAAGTGATAACTAATGACTTTAACGAGGTTATTAAGAGTGCGCAATAAAAGAAGAACAAGATGTATTGTTATTAATACAAAATATATTGTTATTAATACAAAACAAATTTACATGATCGCGACACTGGATATACTAATGTTTCTGACAAATGGTGGTTAAAAACTAAAGTCATCGGCAAGTGACAATAAATAGTTGCTTTCCACAGAGGAAACAAGTCATCAAACATCAAACATATCTCTCTCTCTCTCTTTATATATATACGTATATATATATATATATATATATATATATATATATATATATATATATATATATATATACAGTAGCGTCCAAAACTAAAGGGCAACATTTTAATACCTAATATTTCTTAGACATAAAAACTTTAGAAAAACTGAAATTTTGACAACTGGTAGCCGTGACCATCCATAATAACATACTAAAATTTGAATCATTTGCAAAGGATAAAAAAGAAGTGTATATATATATATATATATATATATATATATATATATATATATATATATATATATATATATATATATATATATATACTTATAGAGAGAGTGAGAGGGATATTTCTGTGCTGCTCTTTAAATATGTCTTAGTATAAACAGCTGTGAAACACGTTCTACTGAACTGATATCGAAATGCATTCATAAATCTTTGTTTAACTTGAATCTAAGCAAATAAGTTTGTTTCTCTTTTAACAAAATAAATAAGTATTTGTTATCTTTAAACTAAATGCTAAATAGCTTACTTTTATTTTTTAAACGGGAATAAGCTTTATTTATGTCAGTTTTAGCAAATAGCACAACACTATTATAGTATAAAATAAATGAAATATATAAACTTAAAATAATATTCCTAAACACAACGATTATATAAATTCTAATACAACAAACGATTAATAACATCAAGCTTTTTATCAAATCAGATATTTTTAATATAATATGTGAATTAAGAAACTACTGAATAAATAGTATATATAAATATTATAATAAAAGTGATTAAAATCAGTTTTCAGAATGGAAATTAATTTGTTAAATATTCTACATTAAATAAATCGTGAACAAACAAATGCACAGGAATAGTACTTTATTAAAATAAGTATTAGGTACAATATAATACCGTATAAAGAATTGGCTTTATAATAGTAAATACAAAATCTGCATGAAGCAATATATATATATATATATATATATATATATATATATATATATATAATACTAACAAAGACACCTGCGCGTACAACAAAGTCCCGATCTTGACGTTGAAAATACTGTATATATAATGAATTTGTATGGGGAACCAGGGGGCAGATTTGGTCATTATCGGTCCAGTCGTTCACACAGGCACACAAATTCGATTTTTTAAAAACAAAATTGCTAATTGCTCAAAAACATTGCTAAGCAGTCAAGACTATTTTTAACTGGAGTTTTGATTAAATACATGCGAGCGGCTAAAAGTAAACAATCTGCATATAATCGCCATATTGTGTGTGAACAGTGTGCGTTCGTTTTTTGTTTTTTTTGCAAGATGTAAAGTCTGTAATAAGAAAATGGCACCTGGGACCAATGAGAAACGGTGGAATTTACGGGGATGGTGGAGAAATCAGTATTTTTTTTAATTTTCCAAATTCTAAGTGGGTGATATGTTTACAAATTTATGAATCAGCTAATTACGGTGATGGGGCAATATAAGACTACTGTGGGTAATTTTACGCGGTGTAGAGTGGGGGCGATGAGAGCAATTATGAATTAGAGGGGAAAATTGGGACTACTCCCTCTAATTCTAATGACGATAGTGATGATGTCACTCAGGATAAAATCTAGGGTTTTATTGTAACGAATGAATGTGTCAAAAATGTCATTTTATAAAATAATATTGTAGACATAATGAATTTGTATGTGGCATATGTTGTAGGGGAAAAACTGCGCTGCTTTTATTATCATTGCACTAGTCGAACTTGGATCTAAATTACAATTGGTTTCCAAAATGCAAATATTTAATCCGTCTAGGCTGAAACTTATATGAAATGAGGAAGAAATAAATCCTATATATTAAGAACAGTAATTCGTTTCTGAAGATGTTCTATTTCAAAGGTAAAGATCTTCTCATTACAGTTTAGATTTACAGATTGCTCATACCTAAACAGAATACACGTATGCTATAAACTACAATAATATATTACCTATACGTGTGTTTATGTTATTTATTTTTGTTTTCTTTTATTTGTATAATGTTAGGGACTTATCTTTCACGAAGTATTTTGTTTGTATCCCAGGTCACCCTATTTTTGTCCGAATAGATAACCCTTGGCAACTAAACATATAATTGTACGGAATCTACGCGAATCGATTAACGTTTCAACATTGCCATCGCAGACTACGAGATTCATTTTGGGACCTGACGAAGCGTAAAATGTTGAACCGGTGATAAATTTATGTAGACCTCTTACAATGTTTATATACTTTTACTTATTTACTAGCGGGACCTGTGGAAATTCCACAGCGGCATCTTTCATATGTAATATATTGCTGATGGGCATTCGGCATGAATGAAAACACCGTCATATTATTGTAGCCCTTTTGTTAAAACTGTAAAAATATTTATCGAAGCAAGTCTGTATATTAATACAGTAACGTGTAGAACAATAAAAATTTTTCCCGATTTAATAATGTAAATATGACCGTTAAAAAACAATATAAAGTAGTTATTTAAAAAATTTAAAAAAATAGGTGGGTTGAGTGCAATCATCTCTAATGGAAAACAAAACCAAAACTTATGAAGAATTCTTGGCAAAATTCTTTCTTAAAAGAAAGGGAAGGACACAACAATTATTAAACGAAAAGAAAAAAATATGTAGGTGAAACACACAAAGTAACACACACGCTATCGTACTAATATATAGATTAACCAAAACACCAGCATCTGTCGTTCGGTCGGTCGGTCGGTCGGTCTCTCTCTGTTTCTCTCTCTCTGTGTTCCTTTCTCTCACACAAACAATAAAAAATGTAAACAAATTAAACAAAAAAAAACAACAAATTACTGCTGTAGATATGATTACAAAAAATAAAACTACAGGAACGCATCAATTTTTTTTCCAAACACACACACATAGATGAGCGTAACAACACACACATACACACATACACACATACACACACACAAATGAAAATGTAGCAGTAGCAATAATATTTTAAATAACGAAAAAACCAGTGTCGGTCCGTTGATCGGTCAGTTGGTCGGTTTGTCTCTCTCTCTATGTCTCTCTTTCTATCCCTCTATCTTTCTCAAAAAAAAAAAAAATAACTGCTGTTGATATTATTACAAAATATATAGAACTGCATCAATTTTTGTCTCAAATATTTTAAATTAAAAAAATTATAGCGTCCGAGGGATTTGTGTTATCTTTTTTTTACTACATAATAACTTAAAATTAATTATTTCTTAACAGCTTTTGCATTCATCAGAAAGATAAAACCCTAAATTTTATGAAATTAAATAAAAATATAGAGTATGGGGCGTTCGTAAATGGGTATTCCAGAATTAATGTTTCTTCTGGAATTAAATTTCAACTAATAAAAATTGCCGAAAACCGATACACACAGAAGAACACACACACTATCGTAATAATATATAGCTATGCTCTACGTACGTATTGTTTTTCGTTGATGATTACAATCAACTTGATCTTAATTTACTTAAAACAGCTCAATACATAAACTGAAGCTTAATAGACCCGTGCGTATGCAAGTAAGATATACAAAACCTTCCGATTTTCATAAGATTTATCGCATGAATTTATATATTAGGGTTTTTTATAAAACTAACTGTTGTTGCTTTCGTTGATAATCAAACTAGTTGTTTTGCTTCAAAAACCAAAGTCACTTTATCTACTTCAGATTGAATAGCGCCAAAACATCATCAAAACAAAAGAACGATGCACATTTAGTGAAGAAAATAAATTAGTTGTGCAATCAACAAGAAAAGCAGCTGATCGGATTGGTTCAAAACTAAGCATTCAGTCGCTAATTGTTATTTCGATAGACAATCTTAAAATGTAAATCCATTAAATAATTTCCTCCATGAATGTAAAGCTTTGAATAAAAAAATGCTAAAATTAAAAAAAATGCAGTTTCAATTCCCAGAAAAATATTAACTTTAACCTATTGCAGACTAAGCACCGATATAATTCAACTTGTAAAAAGTTTAAAATGACAAAAGAGAATATAAAAAAAACAAAAATTGTTAAATAGAAATAGACTTAGCTCTTGCATACTTCTTCAATTATAAAAAAGAATTTAACTATATAAGGATGAAAGGAGAAAACCTTTAATAAAAGTTTGTAAATAGAAAAAGGGAGTCACCAGCTGCTTACCATGTAGCTGTTTCGGAGATTTAAAAATAGGACAACTGTTTAATACACTGCTCTCCAGTAGATAATACCACTTCCCCAATATATATATATATATATATATATATATATATATATATATATATATATATATATATATATATATATACAGAGAGAGAGATATTGTTAAAGACAACAGATAGCTATCTTTTTTAATTTTTTTCAGTTTTCCATATTATCTTTTATGTTTATACGTCGAACTTATATGTCAAAGAATTTTTTCTTCTCGAAGTGTCCATAGTTTTCTGTTTTTTTTTTTTTTTTAAACTTTTAACTTATCTTCAGGAATGTGTGTGAGAGGTTCGGTGGGAATTATGGGTAAATTTATTTAAATAATAATTCGGTTGTGGGCGAAGTTGAGAGTGATGATCAGTAGGGCTGCTGGCGGCGGTGATGGCGTTAGTATCCAGGGAACTGAAGAGTGTGCAAGTTCTAGAGGACAAAGACAGGAGGGTTGGGTGAGGGAAGAAGAGTTTTGCAAGACATTTAAGTGTGTTGGTGTATATATATATGTATATATATATATATATATATATATATATATATATATATATATATATATATATATACATATATATATGTATGTATGGTAAATGTCTTTGATAATTTTGAGAATATTCGTTTCTGTTTCCAAAAGAAAACAAACCAAAAAAATCACGTCAAAACAGAACGGAATTAAGCAGCAAATAAAAAACCTTATGTATTAATGTTTAATATTTATAAAGCTATTAACACTATCCTTACTATTAACACGTATATAAATTGTTTATTTAGTTTAATTAATTTTTAATTTTTTAAAATCGGACTTAATTTTTATCGAAATTCAGTCGCTGGACAGTATTTTTGTCTGCTTTTGTTCAAAATGACGTCATAAATGACGTAATATTATTATGTATATATATAAATACATATATGTAGATGTACTATGACCTCATGCATGGCGTCATAAAAGTTGCCGCAATACATTGGTCATAAAGATGACGTCATGTATATCATGTACAGGGGGAAAATTCCCTGGGCAACGCCGGGAAACTTGCTAGCATATATATATATATATATATATATATATATATATATATATATATATATATATATATAAGATAAAATTAAAAGCCAAGAACAATGCGAGATTTTTTTTTTATATAGAGTAAAATTAAATGCAAACAAAAGAAATAAATTTCTTTTTTTTTGTTGTTTGTTTTTTCTTTTTCACACAAATTTTAACTCTAAACAACAGTAATTTTTTTTTTCTGTTGTATTCAATGGTGTTGTAAATCTCAATATATTTCAGACTTATTAGTCCATTCTTTAATTATTTCAAAAAATACTCCCACACTAAACAATAGACTGGAATTGAGTTCCGCTTTTATAATATAAGTTTAAAACATAAGAAAAACAATAATTAAAAAAAAAAAAAAACCTTGCTTGAATAGTCATCTCCCTTGATTCACAAACGCAACAAGTATTTCAAACATCAACTGATTTATTTTAACGTTCTCCTAACGTCATTTTTTGTTCTATATTTCCCGGTATCACGTGGCAAACTCTGCGGCTACTTTTCCAATTTTGAACACTCTTCCGCTGTCTTCTCTTGGAAATGGACTAATAAGTCTGAAATATATTGAGATTTACAACACCATTGAATACAACAGAAAAAAAAATTACTGTTGTTTAGAGTTAAAATTTGTGTGAAAAAGAAAAAACAAACAACAAAAAAAAAAGAAATTTATTTCTTTTGTTTGCATTTAATTTTACTCTATAAAAAAAAAATCTCGCATTGTTCTTGGCTTTTAATTTTATCTTATAATTTTCTTCAACAATGCTTCAAGCAAACTACAACCTACTTATATATATATATATGTATATATATATATATATATATATATATATATATATATATATATATATATATATATATATATATATATCAAAATGTGAAAGAATATATGATTATTTTTCCACAGGCAAACAGCGTCGCAGCCTACAAAAACCATGAAAGCAAACGAACTGTATGTCTGATTAAATACGATTGAGTTCGTCCTTTTCTAATTTTGCTGGCAATCTTTTCTATTCACCGAGCGGTCTTTCTAGTTTCGGCAGTAGGTTATATGGTTGTTGTTCAGCCATATTCTCTAGCGCTTTCCATCGGTCCTTCCGATCATGCTCAGGAGTTGTTGTTGTTGTTGTTGTTGTTGCTTTGTTTCTTTATCGAGACTTTATAGTTAATTCTATTTCATTTTACATTAGCTATGTAGGTTGATGAAGGATAGGTAGGCGTGAATTATTTTAATTTGATTTTCTTATTTTTTTCATATTTTATTTATTTATTTATATATTATTAATTACTTTTTGAATACGGTTGGTATATTTGTCCCGATATTAAACACGATTCGATTAATAAGGGGCTGTTGTTTTTAATTAATATAGCTTAAAGTAATTTAAGTCTTCGTGTGCAGTTGTTAATACATCTAATTTTAGTATTGTAAGTTAAAGTATTCAAAAAGTACACCAAAACTATCGAATCGGATATAAGCTTAAACTAATAATAGATTGCACTAAATTTAAAACCTCCAATCTAATAATTACAAACAATAATAATACTACTAACACCACGCTAAACCAAACTAATGTAGTATATTAATTTAAATTCCCCTATCGAAGAATGTTTCCGAACTCAATCTCAAAGTTAATAAAATGCATACATTGGTCATAGAAAACACCGACGATTAACCTTTTACCAGATAATAGCCCTATCAAGGGGCACCTTATCTCCCACAATAAGACCTACAATCGTCCGAAATAAGAAATATTCTATTAATTTTATTTCTCTCTCTCGCACTCTCTCTCTATCTCCTTATTCACACACACACACGCACGCACACACACACATATATATTTATATATATATATATGTGTGTGTGTGTGTGTGTGTGTGTACGCGCGAGCACGTGTGTGTAAAAATATATATATATAACTTGAGTTGAGCATATTGAGAAGCGATACACGAATTACCATTAGCGACTAAAGCGATGCTCTTTGTGTAAAAGAATCGAGCTTAGGTATTTCGGACTATGTCAAAACATCGTTAATTCACGACTCGCTCAGCAGCTGCCGATTAGCGTAATGATTAGGAGCCTTGACTGACGTACAGCCGGGTCGGGTTTCAATCCTGGCTTGAGGTAGTTGCATATCTAGATGAACTGATGAGCTTTGAAACAGTATTGTATGTGGATGACTATATATATATATATATATATATATGCATATATATATGATATTTACTACTTCTTTACAGTAGTTTGCCATCTTTTTAGTTAATGCGTGCGTTTGTGTGCGCATAGGTTATTTTTTAATCCAGCGTAAGTTCTACATGAAAGTACACATACGTGTCGTGTCAGTCCACTTTAAGATTTTCAGATTAAACCACAAATGTGACAATTTAGCGTTAGCGGATTTGCTGTAAAACCTCCTAATAAGACTGTCGTTCCTGTCTTTGATTGTATAATTTCAGATGATTTACAAAACCAGCTTTTGACAAAAAGTATCTCAGAAAACGCATCGAAGCACAGAAATTAGGAACCCGGGATTTTTGGAAAATCTACAACAGCGTAGTAAATAATGGACAGTCAACTATTCCCCCACTATCAAACAATCATGAGGTTGCTTGCACGGCAACTGACAAGGTTAATCTGCTTGCCAGTCAGTTTGCCTCAAACTCCACACTAAACTCGGTACACCACTCACTCCCTGATTTTCCTCTGCGAACAGACGCCACACTAGACGATTTGAAAATCACCCCTTCTCAGGTACATGCTATTATAAAAAACCTTTACACTTCAAAAGCATGTGGACCAGATCTCATCCCGGCTGTGCTATTAAAAAAAATGCTCTGTCGAGGTTGCTCCAGTTCTCTCCAAACTTTACAATTAATGCCTTAACGAATCTTGCTTTCCCGACTGCTGGAAAACCGCCTCTGTGGTACCAGTCTTCAAGAATTCTGGTGAAAGAACTGACCCACTAAATTATCGCCCCATTAGCCTCCTCCCGCTTTTCGCCAAAATATTTGAGTCCTTAGTTAATCAAGCCCTAGTCCAGCACCTAACAGCTGCTAAACTCCTGACTGACAAACAATATGGATTCAGGCAAGCCCGTTCAACAGCAGATATCTTAACTGTAATTTCTGAACGTATATACCGTTCATTGGACAAAACAGGGGAGGGTAGAGCGGTAGCCCTTGATATATCTAAGACTTTTGACAGGGTATGGCACGATGGTCTTCTAAGGAAAATTAGATCATAAGAAATCACTGGAAGAATTCATAATGTAATTAAATCCTTCTTAAGTAATAGAAAAATCAAAGTTGTCCTCGACGGTCGTACATCTAAACAATATAATATAAATGCGGGAGTACCTCAGGGGTCTATCCTTGGACCTCTATTATTCCTTATATTCATAAATGACCTCCCTGATAAAATTGTATCGGAGATGGGTATATTTGCCGATGACACCACTCTCTATAACAGATATGAGGGGAAAACAAATGGACACATATCTAAGGAAATGGCGGAAACATTTGAGGATGACCTCCAATCTGTAGTGGAATGGGGACAAAAATGGATGTTCACATTCAATGCTGCTAATGCTAAGCTCATTTCCTTCAATAACTACAAGAAACCTTCTCTACCACCAATAGCAATGGCCAAGAACACATTGCCTGAAAGTACTTCTTTTAAACTCATCGGCCTAACGTTTACAGGGAATATGAACTGGAATAGATCCATTGAGATCATTGCCAAGGCTGCTGCAAGGAAGGTTGGCTCCCTCTACCGTGCTAGAAAACTACTTACGCCTGACAGTATCCTATACCTCTATAAGGCCACCATTCGCCCACGTATGGAGTACTGTTGTCACATTTGGACTGGTGCATCTGCTGCTTGGCTCTCGCTCCTGGACAGGGTTCAAAAGAGAGTCGCCAACCTGATAGGTCCTGAACTGTCATCTAGGCTTCAGCCTCTGTCCCATCGACGAGATGTTGCATCCCTCTGCATGTTCTACAAATGCTTTAATGGTGAATGTTCTGACGAACTGCAAACACTTGTACCTCCCCGACGTAACTACCCCCGACAAACCCGACAAGCTACTAAGTCTCATCCCTTTTACAGTAGAGATCCCTAAGTGCAAGAAAGCCTTTTACTCCAATAGTTTCTTCCCCAGATCTGCGGGTCTTTGGAACTACCTTCCGGGATTCTGCTTTCCCAACTGCACTGACATGCAGACGTTCAACTGTAATGTGAACAAACATCTTTCTACTCATCTCCCTTCATAATGACCCCGCTAATTAAGTCCCTGATAGTAGCCCCCTGCTTCAAAGTGGCACTGTGCCTTGTTTGGGGTGAAAATTGAATAAAAAAACAAACAAAAAAAACATACAGTTGTCTTCAGTTCCTATTGTGATTTCTCTGGCATTATATTTTCGTCCCGCTTTCTTAAAGCACGTTTTAATACAGCAAGATCTACACGCTGATCTTACAGGTCTTACAGATTTCTCCACAGTGACCGATCTTTCGCTTCGGCTCCTCGGTTATGTACATCCATCTGAAGTATTTTCAAGTTGTTTTACAGAGAAACCTCAAACCTTTTTATGGGTTTATGTTATGGTCTTTGACCCCTATCTATCTCGCCATAAAACAGTTGTTTAGGAAGTCTTTTTCCTCTATTCTAACCAAGTCCATCTTTGTTTTATCGTTATTTCCATGGCAGGTGCTCGTTTGAGCTCCACTCTCTCATCCCCCCTCGCCAATCCTTTACGAAAAACACCCATCTAGCTGAAACCACTGTAAAAATGTTCTCCACTCTTTATCTGTGCCTAAATCAAAACGTAGATTCCATGAACAAAGCTTCTTTCTTAGAACTGCACGCCTGTGGAACTCTGTTCCGTCTGCTTGTTTCCCACCTGACTACAACCTGGATGTCTTCAAGTCAAACGTAAACAAATTCCTGATTAACCGCCCCCTTAAGTAGACATTTTTATTAAACCCCCACACTAACGTACTGATCATGCAATAACCCTTATCCCTGAGTGGCTTCCGGGCCTTGATATGTGGTGATCACCGTGTAAAAAAAAATGTAATTTGTAATAATATTAATTTCAATACTAGTACTATTTGATCGTTTAGAACTACATAATTAGGCTTTATAGTTTTTTTATATTATTTTATTAAGTAGTTTCGGAATACAACTTTGGTGAAAGCTTTCTAATATATTGAGATGCTTCCGATATATTGTCTAATTCTATGACCTATATAACAGCGTATGGATAACGCATGCTTTGTAAACATTTAGCTTTGTTTTGGATGTGATTCCCCGATCAGACGACACCTGTTTCTCTAGTTTGCCAAAAGTAGAACTGGCTTTGATTATTCTGTGACTTTTCTCAGCATCAAGCGTACTACTCAGCGTACTACTCAGCGTACTACTCAGTGTACTACTCAGCGTACTACTCAGCGTACTACCCAGATATAAAAATTGTCCGTAAGATTTAACTTCTTACTATCAACGAAGCCGTTTGGTGCAACATATGGCATTCCTATAGGAGGGCAATACATAATATATGTTTTCTGTAGGCTGATGGTAAGTCTAAAAGATTTACACACCCCTGATGACTTGTGGATGATCATCTGTGTGTTTCTGAATGTGAGACAAGGTCCGCAACATCTGCATATTTGACGTTTTCGAATTTCCAGACGTTTGTAGTGGTGAGGAGTTTGTCTTCGTTGTTAATTTTAAAAAAAAATCTGTGCGATGCATCATCATCATCATCATCATCATCATCATCATCATCATCATCATCATCATCATCATCATCATCATCATCATCATCATCACTACAACAACGACAACGTGATATATGTACACCCACATTATATATATATGATATATTCGTGTATATATATATATATGATATATTCGTATATATATATATATATATATATAGATAGATAGATAGATAGATAGATAGATAGATATATATATAGAGAGAAAGATATAAGTGAATAAATTAATTTAAATAAAGTTAGATAACAAATAATAATAAAAGTAGCCAATCGTCGATATCACGGTTACATATATTGAGTGAGTTCCTAACAGTATTTTGTATAGTTTTTTAGTTTTAACTCATTTTCCCAAACTTAATGTGTTAAACACAGTCTGCGGCCATTTGTAGTTTTCAAATATACTGATAAACACTGCATGTTTTAGAACCGATTAAACATTTTACATTAAATAAAAACACTAAAATCTTATCCAGTTAGGTAGAAAAGTAACTTATCTTACCTTTGATAACATTTATTAATTATATATTTATTTTTTGACAACTTTTTCGTATCTGTGTTTAGTAATACAAATCCTTTTTATTTAATGTAACGTTTAGTCGGCTCGAAAAACAGTGTTTATCGGTATATTTGAACAATACAAATGGTGGCGGACAATGTTGATTACGTTAAGTTTGGGAAAGTGAATTAAATCTAAAAAACTATACAAAACGATGTCAGAAACCCACCGAATATGTCAGCCTATGTCACGGTAACATATATTCGGTGGGTTTCTGACACCTTTTTGTATAGCTTTTAACTTATTTTACCAAACTTAACACATTCAACAGAGTCCGCGACCATTTGTCTTTTTCAAATACATCGATAAACACTGTGTTTTTTGAACTGATTAAACATTTTACATGAAATAAAAACCCTAACAAATCATCCAATTAGGTAAAAACGTAACTTACCTTCCATTTGCTTTCATTTATTTGTTTTTGGACAACTTTTTCGAATCTGTGTATTGTAACCCCCTCTCACCCAAATCTAATTAAAAACTAACATTTTTTAATACAAAAAACACAAAAAAAAAACTCGATTTAGCGTTTTAACATTTTAACAACGTTCGGCTTAATCCACTGATTGTTGGTCGAGTCCAAGCCATGCTGGACGGAATCTCCCGAGGATCCGGATTCAATTCTGTAAGAGTACCATTTTTTTTTTTTACATTTTCGCCTTTTCTTTTTCACTTTTTGGAGTGGATTGCTGTACTAAGAATATAAGAAACATGCATTTTCTCTTTGTATTAGACTTTTCCATTGCACCAAATTGAGCCATAGCAACGCGTGGCAGGGTACAGCTAGTAAGTGGCAGACGGATGTTTGTTTAAATAGACATTCGGACGGGTTATTTGCGGGCGTCGCTTCCGTGTTCGACGAGTAGAGCTGCCGACTGTCAACACGACGGTCCTGTTCGATCCCTGGCTTGGGAGAGATGCTAGTCTAGCGGCACTGATGAGTTGCGATACAACGAAACAGGATTGTATGTCGATGACTACAAATATATTTTATATATATATATAGAGAGAGAGATAGATAGATATATAGATAGAGAGAGAGAGGGAGAGAGAGAGTGGGGGCATAAAGACACACAGAGAAAAGAGTGACACAGAGATAAAATGGAATTTTGTATCCGTAAAGTTGCAAAAAGATAATAATAAAAAAAACGATTTCATTATAAATGCATTTCAACCAAATAGGACCTTCGCAAATGAGTAATTCTGGAAAAATGAGAAGGAAAGAGGTGTCATATATTTAAGGGGGCAGATCCCAGTAATTAAAGGAACGACGTAAATAAGTTTGAAAATAATATTTATTGAAAGAAAAGGCAAGAATTAAAACTAGTAATCGAGAGTCAAAAGTGAATACGTATTGCTATTTAGATACGATTTAAGGAATGTGGGGCAGTTGTCCATCGAGTTTAGAAATAACTCAATATAGTAATTATATCAGAGTTAGGAGAATGAACAATTCAATTTAGGAATTTTCTTTGTGTTGCAAAGAATAAGGGTTGGACATATGTGTATTTTCACAAGATAAAATTTACTCTAGGATAGCGATACAAAATAGTTTTAAAACAAACAAAAACAATAGAAAATAAACAAATAAATAAATTAAATAAACATGAGTATACATAAACTATCACACATATATGTATGCATATATATATATGTATATATATATTTATATATATACGTGTGTGTATATATGTTAGTATATATATATATATATAAACTAAGATAAAAAAACAGAAAAAAACCTAACCTACATTTAAAACAGGTCAAGAAACTAGATATCCAGGCTTAATAGAGCACACACAAAGGAACAGGCCAACCAAAGGTCAAATAAGCCTTTATCCGGTGAGTGCATGTTCATTGGCTGAAAGGAAGGGCGCGGTGGATACGAGAAAACTGATTGGCTAACTAAATAGAAGGTGCGTATATAAAAGCGACAAACAACCACAAAATTCGCGCATAAGCCTGAAGAATCCTAGAGTGGATGAAACGCGGAATATTCAGTGTAGCTTAATCGCAATGTAAATAAATAAATATATATATATATGCGTGTGTGTGTGTGTGTGTGTGTGTGTGTGTGTAAGCAATAAATGTAAATATTTTGTGTTTCTCATGGTTTTTTTTACATGGAGTCCACCACTTATAAAGGCCCAATGGCCACTCAGGGATAAGGGTTATTGTTATAATCAAAGGGATAGTATAGCAATAGTATTGGAGAATTGGTAAGGCGTCATTACTTAGGGGGAGCGGTTCATCAGGAATTTGTTTGTGTTGGACTTAAAGACATCCAGGTTGAAGTCGGGAGGGAAACAGGCAAGCGGAACAGAGTTCCACAGGCGTGCAGTTCTAAGAAAGAAGCTTTGTTCATGGTATCTACGTTTTGATTTAGGTACAGATAGGGAGTGGGGAAAATTATTGACGGTGGTTTCAGCTAGTCGGGTGTTTTTTTGAGAAAGATTGGCGAGGGGGGACCAGGGAATAGAGCTAAGACGAGCACCTGCCATGGAAATAACGATAGAACAAAGACAGGCTCGCTACGTCTCTTCTGTAGGAAAGAGGCTGCAGGGTAGAGAAAAGGGCATCCCCTACCAAGCCTCAGAGTCTATTTTGTACTCCGTCAAGGCAGGATAGGCTGTTTTTTTTGCAGCCCCCGCCCAGATGTGGCAGCAATACTCAATCTTTGGACGTACTTGGCTCTTATATACATAGAGAATTGCATCAGTAGTGAGATATCTTCTGGAGCGGTAGAAGGATCCCACCATTTTCCCAGCAACCTTGGCCACAGACTTGATGTATGGGTTCCATTTAAGATCAGGTGTAAAGGTCAAACCCAGGAGCTTATCAAAGCCTGGGGCCTCCCTTAGACGAGCGCCATCTATTTCAATTGATGCCAGATGGGGATCAGAGCGTTTATGATGTAGAGATATGAGCTTGGTATTAGATTCATTAAAGGTAACCAGCCACCACTTTCCCCACTGTACCACGCGCTCAAGATCAGAGGAGAGAGAACATCATCATTTACGGCCTTTGATGTGCTGCCATAGATGGTCGTTTCATCAGCATAGATGTCAACGAAAGATTTTAGTATGTGTTTTGGGAGATCATTGATGTAGATCAGGAAGAGAGTTGGGCCCAGTATGGACTCCTGAGGGACTCCAGCATTAATACTGTGGGCCTCTGATTTCTGTCCATCAACAACTACTCTTATGAGCCTATCTGAGAGAAATGACTTAATGATAGAGAAAACATTTCCAGTTATACCGTAGCTGGAAATCTTGTGTAGTAGGCCTTTATGCCAAACCTTATCGAAGGCCTTTGATATGTCGAGAGCAATTGCCCTAGAAATTAAGCCTTTGTCGAGAGATTCGCTTATCCTATGAGATATAACCGTTAGCACATCTGCTGTAGATCTAGCAGAACGGAAACCATATTGCGTGTCGCTAAGAAGGTTATTTCTGCTGAGGTGGTTGACTACTTCTCTATTTATTGTGGATTCCAGCAACTTACTCATGACACACAGGAGACTTATTGGTCTGTACTGAGAGGGAGATGACTTATCACCTGAATTCTTATACACAGGGCATACTGAGGAGGTTTACCAGGGTGTTGGGAAGCACTTCTCCTTAAGGCAACGCTTAAACATTTTGGAAAGTATAGGGGCAAGTTCTGGTTGTAAATTTTTTAACACTATAATTGGAATACCGTCGGGACCAATTGCTTTACTAGAGTCAAGGTCCTTGATTAGCTTGGCGACCTCACGCACAGATATTTATATGTTGCATAGCGTGTTGTCTGCTATAGGAGGGAATATGGGGAGTTGATGGCCTTCGTCACACAGGGTAGAATTTGCCGCAAAGTTTTTGGCAAATAGCTTGGCCTTGTCGGATGCTGTCGAGATGACCTCTGGTCCATTGATAATGGTTGGGATAGAGCGCACGTTTCTGTTCAAGATCCTATTTGCTATTTGCCAGAACTGGTGGGAACCAAGCCGCTGCTCAGCTACTTTGGACTTAACGGATTGCGCATATTGTTTTCTTTCATTTTTTATTACTTTTTCTTAGAATAATTTATATAAGTTTCGGATTTTCTCAATCACATACATATAACATCCGTATTAACGTCGACATACATCTATGATATAATCGTGGTAATTCTATATTCATAGCCAGAATTTAATTCAAAAGAACAAAGACAACTTTTATCGAGAAAAATTTTACAAGGAATAAAATGGCGATATTAATTATTCATTAGTTATTTTTATTAATAATCGAACGAGTTCTTCCTACGTGCTGGACACCAGTTTACAGCTTAGGTGTAGTTTATTATATCTTAAACTAAAAATTAATGAAATGCAATTAACTATGGTAATATATGGTTCAAGGCTGAGAGCAGGGTTACCGAAGCTTCTGGAATAAATATTTCTATGAAAACAAATGTATTTTCGTTTATTTATTTGAACATTTATTATTATTGTTGTTTAGTTCATTCTTCTGACTATTTTCATTTTAATTAAATTCAACGTTTTATTACCATTTGGAATTGTTATTTTATTTCGCTTAATTTTGTTGCTTTGTTTATGTGACTGCATTTTGAAGTTTTGTATTTCGTTTCAACTTGATTAAAATTTTAACAAATGCAATAAATCTCTTCTCCATCGTTTTAAAAATATTTTATATGTCTTTCCGTTTTAGTTTAATTTTCATGCCATGATTTGATGTGCTATGATAAGGCCAATTACAGGAAAACAATGTCTTTATCCGACGTGAAAACCACATTAAAACTGGTCTTGTGTGTGAAAACAATTTTATTTTATCTTTTTTTCTGACTGGGTCCAGAACAAAGCATTATTATTACTGCCACCAATCGTAATGATTTAAATAAAAGGTGACCTTTTTTTTCTGTGAGTGCGACATGCTCTTTACAAAACACCTTTGTCGATGTTTGGTCTACAGACTCGAAATTTTACGTCTAACATATTTGGACCTGTGAAACCAATTCGATTTAATTTTTAGAACGGTAAAACGCTAAAGGGTTAAAACTGAAAAAATAATATTGTTATGGGCAGACGAAAGTCGACAAAATCTGTTATTTTGGCACATGCAAAAAATATACATAGATTAAAGTCGGTAATGTTCATCGTGTTTGTTATCCATCTATCGACAGCTCAAGCAATAACGGCTTAGACTTGAGCGTTGAATATTTTGGTTTCGATTTTAGATGATCGTATTCAAGCTATATATTTAAACTTTTGAAATCAAAACTATATATTGGGTACAATATAATGATTACCAGAGAATAGATTCTATAATAAATACAACATCTGTATCAATTAAAATATCATATTTATGCGTATGTTACGACTGAACAAAGACGGTCAGCTTACTAATAATTAAAAAAACGGATTTTATCTGCCTTTTCACCGAAAATGGTTCTACTTCCTTTCTACGATATTTGCATAAAACTATATTAAATATAATATAACCCATTTTTAGACCTCTTAAACCGCGAAGTTGTGTTCTAGAATTCAAAATGGTCGTGCAAATATACAAACATACTAAAGTTATATATGTATATATATATATATATATATATATATATATATATATATATACATAACTACTTCATTTACTCACATAAAATTAATATACGAAAATATAAATGTATGCGTAAACTTTAAGTATTTACTTCAAAAGTGCTCAATGATATATATGGCGATTAAGCTACACTGAATAGTCCGCGTTTCCTCCACTCTAGGTCTCTTCAGGCTTATGTGCCTGAAGAGTCCTAGAGTGGATCAAACGCGGAATATTAAGTAATTTCCTAATTGGCATATATATAATCTCCTAATGGGCATATATATATATATATATATATATATATATATATATATATATTTGAAATTGGTATATTTAGGCAGCATTTTTTCATTCAAGCAAATATTATTAAATGCAACGGAGACACTTTGCTTTATGATTCTTTTTTTTTTAATTTTTCGATTTTCCGTATAACCTTTTTTTTGTATCAAAATCAAAAATATTAATAAAGATTCCATAATTGCTGCTGTCACGAGCGCTTTCGATTCATCCACGAATAATCATCAGGCGTTGAAGTGAAAGTCCGAAAGAGCGAAAATGAGAATTAAAAGCGAAAACTAAAATATACGGTAAACGGCGAAAATTTAAAATCATCGACTCTATATACTTTAACTTTATACTTTTTACTATATGCTCGAATATATATATATATATATATATATATATATATATATATATATACATATGTATGTATATATATATAAATGACAAAAGTCTATATTCCAAATTTCAAGATGTTGACATTCTTACCGTTTATTTGTTAAAGTAAGTTGAAATGCACGATTCTTGACAGCACCTGCTTCATAGCACAGCATCATTCCTGTAATTATTATATCATTTTTAAAAACTTATTCCACCCTTAACTCACCAGAAGAAAAAGAATCATCAACTTATAAAAAATAAAGGCATATGGGCATGATTACAATTTAAAAATAATTGCAACTTCTGTCCCAATTGTCGAATTTTGTAATCTTCTTGTTAACAATATCCGGAAATTGAAACAGACCGGCATGTTTGAATATATATATATATATATATATATATATATATATATATATATATATATATATATATATATATATATATATATATATATATATATTCACCACACAAGGTCAGAAAACATCGGTATCGCCGATGTCAAATCCAATCTTTCATCCTGTTTGATATATAAACAGACGCTAAATAGAGTCCAATATTTCTCCACCATAAACTGGTCTCCCTATATTAAATTTGAAACCGAAGGTATCGATGTTTTTCTGACCTTCTGTAAAATTTTGAAACTAAAGTATATTATAGTTTTTTTTAATAACTGAAAACTTCGTTGAGTTCTTTCCCACAAAAAACGCACTGTTAAGTATAGTCGCCTTCGGCCTCAATCACCGCCTCGATCCAGGTCCGGAACCGAAAGCACCCTTTTTCCACACGCGCTGGCGGGAGCTCGACGAATACACGGTGGGTGTCGGTGATCAGGCTGTTATTGGTGTTGTTAAAGGTCATGTTGGTCATGTTCTCCAGGTCTGACCAAACGAAATAGTGCAACGGGTCCAGGTGGGGGAAGGAAGGGCAGTGGGATTTGGTTAGTTGTTTTACGGCATATCAACCCTTTTCAGGTTATTTAATGCCGAGTTCAATGATTTTGAAGGAATTTTTTTAAAAGAACATGTTTTTTTTTTCAAGCTGGTTTCTATTTAACCCATAGTTGGGACTCTAACAGGTACTACTACTCTGGGTCAGAGTAGAACTGGGAGTAATATCATTAAAAGAGTGGCTCCACACTCCCCAAAACCCGCAAGCTGGGGCCTCACTATCGGATATAGTTTAAGGTCATATCCAGGTCCGAATGGCAGTGGGAGAAGAGTACAAAGTCGTAGCACTCTTTCTAAAGCAAAGCATGAGTCTCTTTGTACCTGTTAGCCGACGACGAGTGCTGCTGCCACACCCAGGCTCCGTCAGCGTCCACCTGATTGCGCCAGAAACCCTCACACTCACACTCTTCAGCACATCCAGGTACATTTGGTGTTGACTTTAAAGACAATTTGAGGATGTCAGACAGCATGATGTCGCTCTTACCTGAAACATCACCAAAGACCATAACCGTGAGCGAAAACTTTGTTTTCATCACTCTGTGCAGGTCCGTACTGTTCGTGGCAATCCATCGATGCATTTTGAGGATACTGGTAGTTGTTCTGTTGTCATAACTTCGGTAGAGAGCATGAGTTGTACAGCGGCGCATCGTTGATTTTGCTCGTTCAGCATTGAACCACTTTCAAACATGATAGAAAGCTCCTATCGCTCTTGGAAGTTTACACAAGTGGCCAACTAGTACATGGCCTTCAACAAAAACAGAGACCGGTTTTCATAAAACGGAAATGGAATCATGTCGTCTTTTCTAAGGCGACAATTCTATCGTTCCACACACTCTCTCTCTATATATATATATGTGTGTGTGTGAGTGGAGGGGATGAATTACTAATTACTGCATTATATTATCTTAATACAAGTCCTTGCATACGCGCCACTAATATTCAAACATGGATGGCTACTCATATTTAGGCGAATAATAATGATGAACACATAGAGAGACACTACTAATATTATTATACGTTCTCATACTACTACTACTACTACTACTACTACTACTACTACTACTACTCACACGCATATATACTTGACAATTTCTATTAATTATAAAAATAATATATACACATAAACATACATGTTACTGATAAGGTTGTACTATATTCACTGCTACAGCAATTAACCATATTTATATATAGTTTGCTCATGTGTCTGTGTACGTTAGAAAGAACTGGTGTGTGCGTGTTTTGTGTGTGCGTGTATGCGTGTGTGTGTGTGTGTTCTCACATGTTTATTCGCATCAGTGAGTGTATGCAGAACTAATCGTTTCTTTAGTTTTTAGTTCGGAAATAACACGCACACCGGCATCAAGAGAGAGAGAGAGAGAGAGAGAGAGAGAGAGCAATGCAATGATAGATAGACACAAAAGAAATAACACGCATGCACGTAAACACCTAGAAAACATCGCAAAAAACATACTCTGCTGCATAAAAGAAATCTTTGTTGGCCTTATAGAATGGTGACCGTACCCAAATAGATACATTTATATATATATATATAAAATATATTTAGAGTCATCAACATACAGTCCTGTTTCGTTGTATCACAACTTCCAGTGCCGCTAGACTAGCACCTATCCCAAGCCGAGGATCGAACCTAGAACTGTCGCGATGACAGTCGACAGTTCTATCCCTTGACCACGGAAGCGGTGCCCGCAACTAATCTGTCCGAATGTCTATTTAAATAAACATGTATCTATTTGGGTACTATCATCATTCTACACACACACACACATATATATATATATATATATTTATATATATATATGCATATATATGTATATATATGTATATATATATATGTATATATATACATATATATATATAAATGTGTATATATATATATATATATATATATATATATATATATATATATATATATATATATATATATACAGGGTGACCAAAAAAAAAAGACAAAAGCTAAATGGAGGCCATCTAAAACATATATGGAGAAAAAAAAGGCCAAGTCCCTTGTGTTTTGGTGTGATGTTTTGAATATAATAAACTAGTTATGACTAAAGTTTCATTTCATTCGGACAAAACACTAAGAACCGGAGCCTAATTAGAGTTGGACCCGTTTTTTTTGGGGGGGGAGTCACCCTATATATATATATATATATATATATATATATATATATATATATATATATATGTATAAGACACATTGTGTGTTTGTGTGTGTGAGTTTTTTCCGCATAGGTTCCAAAACGACTGAGCCTATCTTTTGCAAATTCCACACAAAAGTATTTTATATGTCTAGTAATGTTCTTAAATTTTTTTCACGCAGTAATTCACCTGATAAATATCTTAAATCGGAAAAATACGATCTTTGCTTAGTCTAGTCTTTTCGTCTCTTGTAAATAAAAAAAACGCAAATATCCCCCTGTAAATATTTTCTTGTTAAACTATTTATAAGGTCATCAAGCCTAAAGATGGGCTGACGTAATATTGTAAAAAATACATGAATGGAATTTGATGAAGGACATTATCATCATCATTATTATATATTTATTTACTTTTTTGCGAATTAGTCTAATTATTTTATGGTAATATATAAAGATCAATAGAGAATTTATTCTGTAATAATACATAAGCAATCTGCATAAATTAAAATACAATTGCATCCGACCGTGTCCAAACTAGTACCATTTAAAAGATCAATGTCTCGGATGCGAAATATTTTATGACAGACAACGCTGGGCAGCCAGCTAGTCTATTACATAAAGGAGAGTCGTCTGTATTAGGGCGTGTGTTTGTATGTTTGCTAAAAACTTTTGCTAGTTGCATCCGACCGTGTCCAAACTAGTACCATTTAAAAGATCAATGCCTTGGATGCGAAATATTTGGAAAATAGTAAAAAAAAAAAAAAACATAACAAATCGAATATAAATCATTAAATAAAACCGAAAATACTTTTTTTTTAATTTGGTTTGATTTATAAATAAATAAAAGTGTTTTCCTTAAGTGTTTTACTTTTTTTCATTTACAACTAAAAAATATATATACAAATACGTTTTCCAGTGGCAGTGGATATTGATACTAAAATACAAAATACATTTTATATTGATGCATTACATAATAATCATGGCTACAATATATATTTACTTGCATCCCCAGGAGAGCAACGGCCGAATTGTGCTATAAAAGAGGTGTAAAGTTTTTTACGCGTTTAAAATATGCAAATAAAAACAAAACTGTAAATTACTTTTGCTTTTTTTTACGTCGATTATGAACAAAATGATTTTAAAAAACCTGTACGTTATTAGCGTCCCAAATGTTTAAAACAATTATTTGGCTTGTATTTTCTTTGCAAGTCGAAATCGTTTAAAAAACAAACAAAAAACAAATACAGCGTTGTTTACTTCCTAAAAGGAATAAAAAATCTACTGTTTCCGGACATATTAACTATCAATTATTGAACATGTCTAAAAGCGTTGTTTTATGGGTTACTGAAAATAGAAAAAAAAAGGTTTACCATTGACTGAAAAAAAAATCGGGCCGATCCCGAATAACAACTAAGAGGGAGGATAGAAAAATTACTCGATCATCTCGTTCTGATCGCTTTAAAACAGCGGCTTCCATATCCTGGGATTTTACATCCGAAACTGGACACAAGATTTCCCGACAAACGATATCATGAAGATTAAAAGAAGTTTTATTATTTTCAAAATGTCCATGCTCCAAGCCTTTAATTTCTATTAAAAATAAAAAAGGTCCGATTGTTATTTGCTGAAAACATTTGTTTTTGGGAAGAAAAAATGGGAAAAGATTCATTTTAGTGATGAATCTAAATTCACTCTTTTCGGATTAGACAAAAGACCACATGTCAGTGGAAAAATGGAGAAAGACTGTCACCCAATGCGTTAAAAGTACAGTAAAATTTGAAGGGGATAGTATAATGGTATGGGTTATGATATCTTCAAAAGGAACTGCTACTGGGATAGTGTAGCAATAGTATTGGAGAAATTATAAGGTGTCATAACAGGGGGGGTTCATCAGGAATTTGTTTATGTTGGACTTACAGACATCCAGGTTGAAGTCGGGAAGGAAACAGGCAAGCGGAACAGAGTTCCACAGGCGTGCAGTTCTAAGAAAGAAGCTTTTTTCATGGAATCTACGTTTTGATTTAGGCACAGATAAGGAGTGGGGAAAATTATTGACGGTGGTTTCAGCTAGTCGGGTGTTTTTTGAAAAAGATTGGCGAGGGGGTCCAGAGACGAGCACTTGCCATGGAAATAACGATAGAACAAAGACAGGCTCGCAACGTCTCTTCTGTTGGAGAGAGGCTGCAGGGAAGAGAAAAGGGCATCCCCTACCAAGCCATGAAGTCTATTTTGTACTCTGTCAGGGAAGGATAGGCTATTTTTAGCTGCTCCTGCCCAGATGTGGCAGCAGTACTCCATCTTTGGACGTACTTGGCTCTTATATAGATAGAGAATTGCATCAGTAGTGAGATATATTTTGGAGCGGTAGAAAGATCCCACCATTTTCCCAGCGACCTTAGCCACTGATTTGATGTATGTGTTCCATTTAAGATAAGAAGTAAAGGTCAAACCCAGAAGTTTATCAAAACCTGGGGCCTCCCCTAGACGAGAGCCATCCATTTCAATTGATGCCAGATGGGGATCAGAGCGTTTATGATGTAGAGATAGGAGCTTGGTTTTAGATGCATTAAAAGTAACCAGCCACCTCTTTCTCCACTGTACCACGCGTTCAAGATCAGAGGAGAGAGAATCGGAGAGAACATCATCATTTACGGCCTTTGATGTGTTGCCATAGATGGTCGTTTCATCAGCATAGATGTTAATGAAGGATTTTAGTATGTGTTTTGGGAGATCATTGATGTAGATCAGGAAGGGAGTTGGGCCCAGTATGGACCCCTGGGGGACTCCAGCATTAATACTGTGGGCCTCTGATTTCTGCCCATACACCACTACTCTTATGGGCCTATCAGAGAGAAATGATTTAATGATCGAGAAAACATTTCCAGTTATACCGTAGCTGGAAATCTTGTGTAGTAGGCCTTTATGCCAAACCTTATCGAAGGCCTTTCATATATCGAGAGCAATTGCCCTAGAAATGAAGCCTTTATCGAGATATTCGTTAATTCTATGAGCTATAACCGTTAGCACATCTGCTGTAGATCTAGCAGAACGGAAACCATATTGCGTGTCGCTAAGAAGGTTATTTCTACTGAGGTGGTTGACTACTTCTCTATTTATTGTGGATTCCAGCAACTTACTCATGACACACAGGAGACTTATTGGTCTGTACTGAGAGGGAGATTACTTATCACCTGATTTCTTAAATACAGGGCATACTGAGGAGGTTTCCCGGGTGTTGGGAATCATTTCTCCTTAAGGCAACGCTTAAACAGTTTGGAAAGTATAGGGGCAAGTTCTGGTTGTAATTTTTTTTAACACTATAATTGGAATACCGTCAGGACCAGTTGCTTTACTGGAGTCAAGGTTCTTGATTAGCTAGGCGACCTCACGCATAGATATTTATATGTTGCATAGCTTTTTGTCTGTTATAGGAGGGAATACGGGGATGGCCTTCGTCGCACAGGGTAGAATTTGCCGCAAAGTTTTTGCCAAATAGCTTGGCCTTGTCGGATGCTGTCGAGATGACCTCTGGTCCATTGATAATGGTTGGGATAGAACGCACGTTTTTGTTCAGGATCCTATTTGCTATTTGCCAGAACTGGTGGGAACCAAGCCGCTGCTCAGCTACTTTGGATTTTACGGATTGCGCATATTGTTCTCTTGCATTTTTATTACTCTTTTACAGTGGTTGCTGGAGGTCCTGAAAGCAGCTTTAGTTTTAGTACATCTATTACGTTGGTAGCTACGGAAAAAGTGATTTCTGTGTGCAATGGCAGCAGCACATTCAGGGGAGAACCATGGCTGGCTGTTAGGTTTTTGTTGGAATTTATTTTGGATAGTATGAATTGGTTTATGCCTACAAGTAACCATTCGGTCAGGTCTGATACTATAGAGGACACATCCTTTTTAAACATGGAATGGAGAGAAAGCTCAGATATGAATGTACGAAAGCTATCCCAGTCCTCCATAGAGTATCGGTATACAGTACGGTGGAGAGGTACGTCTGTAGATTTATTATATTTCATTTTTATCTTAACTGATACGACGTAGTTGTCGGAGGATCCCAGAAGAGATAGAACGGACACTGAGCATAGCTCAGGGGAAGTTGAAAGAAAAAGGTCTAGAAGGCTTGCAAACTGACGGGTAGTATCTGGCACACGGGTGGACTCGCCAACAATCTGAGTGAGGTCATAGGCAATGGCAAAATCATGACAAAACCTCCTCTCATCATCAGTCTTATTTGAGTGGGTCAGCCATTCCACATTATGGACATTGAAGTCACCGCAAATGTTATCCGAGAGATGAGCAGACAGGATGTGGTCAATTTTCTCTGACATACTCTTAAAGACAGTAACTCCGCTGTTGTGGGGGCGATAGAGGGTAAATATAAATGCGGTGGTGTAAGGAATTGCAACCCGGAAGCACATATAAGGTAGATTAGGGTCTTCTCTGGAGATATCCCTGCCACATGGGAAGCCATCCTTAATGTAGGCACATATTCCATGCCCGTGGCGATCTTGGGGGTCAGATTTAGATGGTAAGTTAGAGTATCCTTTAATTATGAACTCATCTAGGGAGGGGGTCGGCCCTATTCCAGTTTCGCTTAGAAAGAATATGTCAGGTTTCGTCTCCTGTAATTGGGTTTCAACCTCTAGAAGGTAAGAACGTAGACACCTGATGTTGGAGAAGGAGACATAGTAGTAGGGGTCTACGTAGTAGGATGGGGTTCTAGGTTTTGGGATTTGTGGAACAGGTCAGCATACTTGGTTAGAGCAGAACAGAGAGGGAAAGTAAGAGAGGAAAGACGGGAATTTTTTTTGTAGCACATGATAAGGTAAAGCCGTAACAATTACCCACTAGTATGGCATCGAGAGGCCCCACCTAAGACTACTGCATGGTCCAGAGTCCATTCACCAAATGGCAATGCAGTAGCCCCAGTACTTTGCACCTGCTGATAGGACAGCCTCCTTAGTGGTTATTCCAAGGTCCGGGTCCTTGACTATCAGGCGGATATCGTCAGCCCAGATGAAAACGTTTACCTCCAGCACCCTTACTAGTGACATGGCCGTAAGGATATACATAGAGACAGAAAATTTATGACATCTCAGACTACTGTTCATGAAGTACTACAGATCTGGGAAGCAGCTTTTTCTTCACCCTTTGTCAGAAACATCACCCATTAGAAATGAAGACAGAGGGACAAAAAGGAGAAGCGAGAGTTACTGCATCTGCCGTTAACACATCCACTGCATTATCTACTCTCCATTAAAAAAAATGGTGAGAGTGACTTATTTATATGTATTTAGTATGTCCTTTGCCCATTCCCAGTTTAGAATAAAATTTAAAGATAGTCTCCTCTCCCATATTAATCCGTGGAAGTTTTTTTTTTTTTTTTGCTTTAGGTACCTCGCGATAGGACCTTCGAGATTAACCTTATAATTACGTTTCAATAATGCAACTTTTTAAAAAAAATGTTTTATTCAATTTTCACCCCAAACAAGGCACAGTGCCACTTTGAAGCAAGGGGCTACTATTAGGGACTTAATTAGCGGGGTCATTTTTAAGGAAGATGAGTAGAAAGATGTTTGTTCACATTACACTTTTGCATATCAGTGCAATTGGGAAAGCAGAATCCCGGAAGTGAGTTCTAAAGACCCGCAGTTCTGGAGAAGAAACTATTGGAGTAAAAGGCTTTCTTCCATCTAGGGATCTCTACTGTAAAGGGATGAGACTTAGTAGCTTGTCGGGTTTGTCGGGGGTAGTTACGTCGGGGGGAACAAGTGTTTGCTGTTCGTCAGAGCATTCACCATTAAAGTATTTGTAGAACAGGCAGAGGGATGCAACATCTCGTCGATGGGACAGAGGCTGAAGCCTAGATGACGACTCTTTTTTGAACCCTGTCCAGGAGCGAGAGACAAGCAGCAGATGTACCAGCCCAGATGTGTCAACAGTATTCCATACATGGGCGAATGGTGGACTTATAGAGGTGTAGGATACTGTCAGGCGTAAATAGGTTTCTAGCACGGTAGAGGGAGCAAACCTTCCTTGTAGCAGCCTTGGCAATGCTCTCAATGTATCTATTCCAGTTCATATTCCCTGTAAACGTTAGGCCAAGGAGTTTAAAAGAAGTACTTTCAGGCAATGTGTTCTTGGCCATTGCTATTGGTGGTAGAGAAGGTTTCTTATAGTTATTGAAGGAAACAAGCTTAGTCATAGCAGCATTGAATGTGACCAACCATTTTTGTCCCCATTCCACTACGGATTGGAGGTCATCCTCTAGTGTTTCTGCCATTTTCTTGGATATGTGTTCATTTGTTTTCCCCTCATATCTGTTATAGAGAGTGGTGTCATCGGCAAATATACTCATCTCCGAAACAATTTTATCAGGGATGTCGTTTATGAATATCAGGAATAATAGAGGTCCAAGGATAGACCCCTGAGGTACTCCCGCATTTATATCATATTGTTTGGATGTACGTCCGTCGAGGACAACTTTGATTTTTCTATTACTTAAGAAGGATTTAATTACGTTATGAATTCTTCCAGTGATTCCATATGATCTAATTTTCCTTAGAAGACCATCGTGCCATACCCTGTCAAAAGCCTTAAATATATCAAGGGCCACCGCTCTACCCTCCCCTGTTTTGTCCAATGAACGGTATATACGTTCAGAAACTACAGTTAAGATATCTGCTGTTGAACGGGCTTGCCTGAATCCATATTGTTTGTCAGTCAGGAGTTTAGCAGCTGTTAGGTGCTGGACTAGGGCTTGATTAACTAAGGACTCAAATATTTTGGCGAAAAGCGGGAGGAGGCTAATGGGGCGATAATTTAGTTAGTCAGTTCTTTCACCAGAATTCTTGAAGACTGGTACCACAGAGGCGGTTTTCCAGCAGTCGGGAAAGCAAGATTCGTTAAGGCATTAATTGTAAAGTTTGGAGAGAACTGGAGCAACCTCGGCAGAGCATTTTCTTAATAGCACAGCCGGGATGAGCTCTGGTCCACATGCTTTTGAGGTGTTTAGGGTTTTTATAATAGCATGTGCCTGAGAAGGGGTGATTTTCAAATCGTCTAGTGTGGCGTCTGTTCGCAGAGGAAAATCAGGGAGTGAGTGGTGTACTGAGTTCAGTGTGGAGTTTGAGGCAAACCCACTGGCAAGCAGATTAGCCTTGTCAGTTGCCGTGCAAGCACCTCATGATTTTTTGATAGTGGGGGAATAGTTGCCTGTAAATTATTTACTACGCTGTTGTAGATTTTCCAAAAATCCCGGGTTCCTAATTTCTGTGCTTCGATGCGTTTTCTGGTGGTTTCAGAGTAATCTGTCTTAGCTGTCTCTATCACTCTCTTACAATTATTTCTAGCTTCTATAAACTTCTGTTTATTTTAGCTGGACTTATGTCGGTTGAATCTTCGGAACGCATGCTGCCTTTGACAAATGGCAGTTGCACAAGCAGAAGTAAACTATTGGGGAGAGTGGGGCTTGCTATAGAATTTCCGTGCGGGAACATGTGCTTCAATAGCAGTTTTGAACCATTCAGTTGCCTCATTTGCACACTTTTCCGCTGGAAGAGTAAAGATATTTTGCCATGGGACATCTCTGATGAGCTCCCCGATGGCTTCCCAATCAGCCTTTTTGTAATACCTCGTTGTTTTGAGTAGTTGATCTTCAGTTTTAGGGCGAGAATTTAGGCTGATTTCTACCATTATCACAGCGTGATCAGCATTTCCAAGTGGGCTGTGGGCATTTGTTGTACAGTCATTGGGAACCGTTGTCGGAAAAAGATCCAGAAGTGAGGCATGTTGACCTTGCTGGTCTGGGAAACGTGTCGGAAATGTAACCAACTGAGATAGGGAATGCGATATAGAGAAGCTATGTGTTGCGCTACCAGCTACGTCTGTGTGATTAGAGAATCCTAGCCAGTTACTGTGGTGGACATTGAATCACCAAATACATGTATTTGTGCGCTAGTATCGAGGGAGAGTGCTATATCTATGCTGTCTGAGACTTTGTTAATTAGGGTACAGTCTTGGTGTGAGGGAGAGCGGTAGAGAAAATACAAGTAGCTAATATTGTGTTGCATATTTAGTCTGAAGCACATAAAGGCCTGATCCTCTGATTCTAGTTTTATTTCTCTAGTTAGGGAGAGGGTGGTACGAATATAGACTCCAAGCCCATGCATATGTCTGTCCGAGTCCTTACGGTAGAGTGGGAGATAACCAGGCATGTTAAAGTGGTTAAAGGGAATGGAGGAGTTAAGGTTAGTTTCACTTAATGCTAAGATATCCGGGGTGTTTACACGGAGAAATGACTCAACATCATCTAAGTTAGTTCTAAGCCCGCGGATATTAGTAAATGTAAGCCTCAAGGGAGGAGGCAGATTGGTTTTCTTTGAGTTTGGTCCTAGTTTAAACGTAACTTTTGCTTGAGCTTTCATTTCATTTCATTTTATTTAAAAGTTTCAGTTAGGGTTAGTGAGTGAGGGGCTGCTGGACAAGTAGTTGTGCAGAATACCAGACATGCAATACAAGTAGACCATCAGCCGCTATATTCAGTGTAGCTTAATCGCCATATATATTTTATAAATTACTATATATATATATATATATATATATATATATATATATATATATATATATATATATATATATATATGTATAAATACACAAAAAATTGGCAAAATTAAGACAAGATACATTTCAACAGTTATGGATAAAGATTTAAACTTATCTCTGAAGACACCGACCCTTTCTTCCAAGGTCATCTCGAAAACTAACTAGTAGCTACCAGACCTGTAGCGATATTGTGTGTGTGGGGTGTAAATCTTTTTAACCTTTTTTTTTTAATTATTATTTTTTATTTTTTTTTGCATTAGGTACGTCGCGATAGAACCTTCGAGATTCACCTTATTACGTTTCAATAATGCAACTTATGAACAGTTTATGGTTTTAAATTACAAGGTTATATTTATTTTACTTTTCTTAAAATATAAAAACATTTCAAGAAATATTTCCACATTGTACAACCCACAATATACATAATAATTGTACCTTAAAAAGGCCACACCGCCATTAATACAGGTTTGAAATAGAATAGCTTAAATGTAGACAATTTTGTATAATGCATGTATTGTTATCAAGCAAATTCCCATTGTATTTTACTATATAGAAGAATGCGAATGTGCATAAACTACATTGTACTTTTGTAAGGTATGTATTTAATATATTCATTTAATATTGAACAGTTTAATTCATAATGAATATTATTTTTTAACTAAAGAAGTTGGAGCTTTCTAGTCAACTTTTAAAGATAGCACATAGTTTCTGTATATTTTTATAAGTATTGGTACTACATAAGTCTTAGTATTATTTTATCAATATTAACGTTATATTTTAAGTTAAACAATTTGCACTTAATCGGTAATTATTACGTTTCTACAATTACAGTTGTTTCCAGTTACATTAGTAATATGAATCCATGGTAATCATTTACATTTATGCAACATGCACGTTGTATTTTTGTGCTACAGCTATATGTGGATAAGTCAAATATACTTTAATAGTATTTTATTAAAGAGATTTCCCAATTTACCAATGACACTATAGCAATAGTTTGGAATATCAGAGAAAATTTGTAAACTGGATGGCGATTTAAACCATATTGTGGATAGATTCCTATTTATTATTATTATTATTATTATTATTATTATTATTATTATTATTATTATTATTTTTATTATTATTATTATTATTGTTATTATTATTATTATTATTATTATTATTATTGTTATTATTATTATTATTATTTTTATTATTATTATTATTATTGTTGTTGTTATTATTATCATTATTATTATTATTGTTATTATTATTATTATTGTTATTATTATTATTATTATTGTTATTATTATTATTATTATTATTGTTATTATTATTATTATTATTATTATTATTATTGTTATTATTATTATTATCATTATTATTATTGTTATTATTATTATTATTATTATTGTTATTATTATTATTATTATTATTGTTATTATTATTATTATTATTATTGTTATTATTATTATTATTGTTATTATTATTATTATTATTATTGTTATTATTATTACTATTATTATTGTTATTATTATTATTATTATTGTTATTATTATTATTGTTATTATTATTATTATTATTGTTATTATTATTATTATTATTGTTATTATTATTATTATTATTATTATTGTTATTATTATTATTATTATTGTTATTATTATTATTATTATTATTGTTATTATTATTATCATTATTATTATTATTATTATTATTGTTATTATTATTATTATTATTATTGTTATTATTATTATTATTATTATTATTATTGTTATTATTATTATTATTATTATTATTATTATTATTTGTATTACGTGGATTAGATCTCTTAGATTGGTTTTGATAATTAGTAAGTTGTTTCCTTTATATTATAATTAGTACTATTTTTATTTCTCCTTTTATTTCCCCATAGTCCTATTACATTAGATGCAGCCATATCGATTAACATCAGCTTTATTCAATTGATTATTAGATTTGTAAAAACTAATCTTTATATCCTGATCTTGTAAGGATGTCTTTATAATTCGTTTTATATCTATTAAACAGCTGTTTATTCGTCGAGATAGATTAAACTACGGATTTTTTTTACAGGATGGGTGTGGTTAGAATTATTATCTATATAAAATAAAGTATAGTTAGGTTTATAATAGGCTCATATGTGTTTTTAACCGAATCTATTATAATAGCATAAAAATGATTTTTAATATTTAATATTTAATATTTATTTTTCTAAAAAATTACGCAACATTCTTTTTTCTAGTTCTTAAGTTTGAAATCAACAAAAAATAAATAACCCTTCCTGCAATTCAAGGTTGTACTCGTACAATATATCTAATCAAATCAGTAACTTCAACCCAACAATTATTCTCTCATTTTTCCTAGTTTATCGCTTATTATTATATGCAATTAATGGCCTTCTAGCAAGCTTAATTTCATCAATTTCTCATATAATAATATCAGTTTCAACCCTAGCTTTATCAATGACCTTTTCCAACAACGGTCTTATTGATGGAATGGTCATTACTGGCCAGCCGTTGCACTCTTAACGAATCGTCACCATTGATTCTACGATATCCTTTACATTGTCTGGCATTTTTGTTTTTGGTCTTCCACGTCCTCTTTTGCCAGAGGTTGTACCAAATGAGCAGATCTTTTGTTAGACTCTGTGTTCTGGACACATGGCCCAAAAGTCGCAATTTCCTGTTATTGATGTTGATGAAAGTCGACAAGGCAAAATTGCTGCTTTTGAATTGTGGTGCTACCGTCTGCTTCTTTGTGTAAGACAACCGTAATGGCAGGAAATTACGATTTTTGGAACATGAGGCCAGAAAAGATGACACAACAAAAGATTTTCTGTTTGGTACAACCCCTTGCAACAGCGGATGTGCAAGACCCCCCCCCCCCCAAAAAAAAAATGTCAGACAGAATGAAGGATCTAGCGGACATTAGCATGGCTGCGCTGCTCAGAAGTGCACAGAAGTCTGTCAAAGAGGGAGAAAGTTAGGAATTATTGGAGGAAAAATATTTCTCCGCTTTTTCATTTCTGATTTTGATTAAAAGCCCAGTTTATCGTCTTCTACTCCCGCTTAAGTGTGTAGAAATTAATTGCTGGCATTAAATGGGCTTCGCCGTTGACCAGTAAAAGTAATATCCGCTTGAGTTAATCACACCACGTGCAGATAAATCTTTATATGCGTATTACAATCAGGAATTTACACCTTTCCTACTTGCCTTTCTACCGCTTGGATTTTGAAGAGATATTTGAGATTTCAAGCCATGATAATTAAAAGCTAACACGGCAAGGTCAACATAATGCAAAAGTAGACATCAAGACAAACCGTTTTTAGCCACCGTAGTTGATCATTTTCTATAGCAATGGACGACTTTTGCTGCTGTCAGCGTGTCAAAAAAAGAGCAGACTCTAATATTTGATTACCCAATTAATTTCATATGCATATATGTGCATATATATACAAGTAAGAAAAGCATTTTATCCAAGGCATAAAAATTGTTAAACAAAATGTTTTTGCTATAGGTTTTAAAAATAAAGATACAAGATTCAATTTGAAATTTATTTATCTTCAAAGTGCACTTTTATAAATTTTACAAAGTTAGGTATAAAAATTTAATTTAAATTGAATCAAAAAATTACCTTGGATCTATTTTATGTAATGTACATTCTGTTGCACTTTTTAAAAAATCATTGAAAATTTTATATCTATATCATTAATTGCTAGATGAAAGATAATCTTCTTAAATTGTAACAAAATGTACATTACATAAAATGAATCCAAGGTAATTTTTTCATTCAATTTAAATTAAATTTTTATACCTTACTTTGTAAAATTTATAAAAGTGCACTTTGAAGATAAATGCATTTCAAATTGAATCTTGTAGCTTTATTTTTAAAGCCTATAGTAAAAACATTTTGTTTGACTATTTTCATTCCTGGATGAAATGCTTTTCTAACTTATATCTTTTTAAGATTATATTTTAAAACTCTCCTTCTCTCTATTTCAATTTGTATTTCTCTTCACACCACATCTCATTTTGCAGCCCCTCTTTGTATCATTACATGTCTGAATATTCTCTCTGTTTGAGTTTGTATTTCTCCTCACACCACAACTCATTTTTGCAACGCCCTCTTTGTATTATTACAGGTCTGAATATTCTCTCTGTTTCAGTTTGTATTTCTCCTCACACCACAACTCATTTTTTGCAACTCCCTCTTTGTAATACAGGTCTGAGTAATGAGAAAATCTGATTTTTTTTAAACAAACACTTTAAAATAACTTTTTTAGATTAAATTTTTTAAACTTCCTTTAGAATAGAAAATCTTTAAAATTAAATAAGGAACATATTTAATATAGGTTTCATCAACAAATATTAAGTACATAACGAGAAAAATAGAGATGAAAATTTCAAAAGGGCTATATAACTGGTTACGGTCAATAGTAGTCTTCGCCAGTGAAAGTCTTTGTTATTGTTATTTAAAACATTTTGTGTCCTGCTCTTTCGTGCGAGGACTATCTTTTTCTACAACATATAAAGCGATTCAGAAAAAAATAGCGAATAATCTTTGTACAATAACCTATGAAATTGCAGACGCTCTAAACTGTGGGTGGAGCAATTAAATATGAGAAATACTTCATGACAGTTCAAAATTTATTGAGCCATTCAATAAATAAGGAAAAGTCGTTAGACCATAATATTTGAAGAGAAAAGAAGAAGGTTTGATATATATATATATATATATATATATATATATATATATATATATATATATATATATATATATATATATAAGTGAAATTGTCTGTGCGTACATTTCCCTACCAAACTAGTCCGTCAATTTTCAGTCTACACACTCGAGATTTGACATAAGGAGTATTGAGATTTGGGAAATATTTTTTATCGGTTTTCTCCCAGAAATTGGGCTATGAAGGGGTCAAAGTTCAACGATGTGACCTTTGAAATCTCTACCACACTCCTCCACTAATTTTGAGTCTAAACACTTGAAATTTTGAATGTAGGTTATATGGAGAGGGATCAAACTTTATAATTTAATTTGAGCACAAAACAGTAAAACAGTGCACTAAAAATTGGCTGAGTAATTTGGTAGAGACCGCAGAGGTTTGATTTTTAAAACTTTGATCCTAATTATAACCCCTTAACATTTATTGTTTTGGACTCAAATCCAATTAAAAAGTTTGATCAATGTTTCAGGTGTTTAAACCCAAGATTAACGGAGGAGTTTGGAATGGTTTTCAAAGGTAAAATCGTTGCACTTTGACGCCTTGGCAGCCAAATTAAACCGATAAAAATATTTTCCCAAATCTCAATACCCCGATCTCGAGTCTGCAGACCGAAAATTGACAGAATTATTTGGTAGAGAAGTGTACACAGACAGACATACACAGACATCTTCACTTATATATATATATATATATATATATATATATATATATATATATATATATTAGGAGAGTGTATCTCTAATACTACTAACTACATAGGCTATACTATAAACACGTTATCGCGAAGATTAAGTCTTCACCTCTACGACTCTAATTCAATATCGCAACATTTGGAAATGTTCCTGCATTAAGAATGGCTTTTCATATAAGGACCTCTCCAGAGAGGATCGTAAATTGCCCTATACGTGCTTCCAAATAGCAATCACTCACAGTACCACGTTCATATTTGCCCTTTAGCCCTCCCCCGCAACAGCGGAGTTATTATCACTAAGAGTATTAATAATTGGATTTTTATCCCAAACAAGTGACAGTGCCACTTTGATAGAGGGGGCTACTATTTGGGACATAATTTTCAGAAATACTATGAAGGGAGTTGAGCAGTAAGATATCTGTTTATATTACATATGCACTTCTGTATGTCTTTTAAGTTTTATAAGCAGGTGCCCGGTAGAGAATTCCGAAGTCTAGGGAAGAAACTGCTAGAGTATAAAGCTTTCTTACGTCTACTGATCTCTACTGCGTAGGGGTGTGATTTTGCTGCTTTTCGTACTTGCTGGGGCTATTTACGTCGATGGGAAACAAGGGCGTATAGTTCATCAAAGCATCTACCATTAAAATACTTTAAAAACAAATAGAGAGCTGCAACATTTCGTCAATAGGACAGAGGTTGAATTCTAGCTGACAGTGCGGGGCCTATTAGATTGGCAACTCTCTTTTGAACCCTGTCTAGGACTGAGAGTCTAATAGCAGACTTACGAGCTCGAATGTGGCAACAATACTCCATACGTAGTGGCCTTGTAAAGGTACAGATTACTTTCAGGTGTAAGTAAATTTCTCCTAGGGTAGAGAAAGCTCACTTTCTTTGCAGCAGACTTGGCCATTAATGTGTTTTTCCAACTTATGTTCCGCATGCACGTTAAGCCGAAAATAGAAACGGACATACACACGAACTACCTTTGAAGCGCCCACGTCTCTGCCTGTCATGCGCATTGGACAGAAAAAAGAAAGAGCAAGATGGCGTCTGTGATATTCAACTGAAAAGGTATGTGAGATTCACGTGGGTGAATATAATACAAAGCAGGTCGCTTGGAGGTGTGGGGAGAGAGCTTTGGCTGTTCAGACGTTAAACAGATGACGTTACAACATAGACGGTTACTCAGTGCATTGGGACAAGTGAAGGAGGTTACAGTTCTACAAGGTATGTTATATACTGATCTATATGACGGGTATATATTTATTTATATACAGTTGTATACGAATAGACGAACATTTTTGTTTGGTTCAGCATCAGACAAAGAGACACATACCTTCTTGAACTCGTCGATGAATATTTCATTGACGTCATCCTGAAAGTGAAGACACTTTTCCTCCGAGAATCTCATAAGTATCATGGTTTATTTCTAGATAACATTAATTTCCATGGTTACGACTTATTATGTTTCTCAGAGAGAACGTTTTCGTGTTGTTATTACATGTTCGCTAATTCCCCAACTGAACGCTTCCTGACTGACAAAGCCAACCTCTTCTCGTGGACGGCTTTCAACTCTGCTGCGTCTCTAACTTTTTTATTTTATTCAATCTTCACCCTAAACAAGTCAAGTGCCACTTTGAAGTATGGGGCTACTATCGGGGACATAATTTGCGGGGGCATTATGAAGGGAGATGAGTAAAAATATTTTTTCTACAAGGTGATCACCACTTATCAAGGCCCGGAAGCCACTCAGGGATAAGGGTTATTGCATGTACAGTACGTTAGTGTGGGGATTTAATAAAAGTGTCTACTTCAGGGGGCGGTTCATCAGGAATTTGTTTACGTTGGACTTGAAGACATCCATGTTGTAATCAGGTGGAAAACAGGCAGACGGGACAGAGTTCCACAGGCGTGCAGTTCTAAGAAAGAAGCTTTGTTCATGGAATCTGCATTTTGATTTAGGCACAGATAAAGAGTGGGGGACATTTTTTTACAGTGGTTTCGGCTAGACGGGTGTTTTCATAAAAGATTGGCGAGGGTGGATAGAGATTGGAGCTCAGACGAGCACTTGCCATGGAAATAACGATAAAATAAAGATAAGCTCGCAACGTCTCTTCTGTGGGAGAGAGGTCGCAATGAAGAGAAAAAGGCATCCCCACTAAGCCACGAAGATGTTTATTCACATTACACTTGAACTTCTGCATATTAGTACAGTTGGGGAAGCAGTATCCCGGAAAGGAGTTTTAAAGACTTGTAGTTCTGGGGAAGAAACTATTGGAGTAAATCGCTTTCTTACACCTAGAGATCTCTACTGTAAAGAGGTGGGACTTAGTTGCTTGTCGGATTAGTCGGGGGTAGTCACGTCGAGGAGGTACAAGTGCTTGCAGTTCATCAGTGCATTCACCATTAAAGTATTTGTAGAACAGGCAGAGGGATGCAACATTTCGTCGATGGGACAGAGGCTGAAGTCTAAATGACAGTTCAGGACCTATCAAGTTGGTGACTTTCTTTTGAACTCTGTCCAGGAGTTAGAGATAAGCAGCAGATGAACCAGCCCAAATGTGACAACAGTACTCCATATATGGACGAATAGTGGCCTTATAGAGGTACAGGATACTTTCAGGCGTAAGTAATTTTCTGGCACGGTAACATACACCCCAACTACCTGGTCTGTTCCGTGAATATATACAAATTCTTTTTTTTTTGTTGTTTATTGTATTCCCGGCGTCATTATTGTCCAGATCCTCACATTGTTTGGATAACTAAATTCTTAAAATCTCTTATAAATATTATTTTTATGACTAAAAATCTTTCATTATAAATATCTAACTGCAAATATGTCATTCATTTTTGTATTGAAACATATTTCTCAGTACATTCCTTTTGGATATTGAAATATTTTCTATTAAATTAACATTGAAACCAATATTCAGCAGATTCTCTTATTATTTCTCCATTTGTCAAAGCAGAACATGGAACTCTGTTTGTTATTCGGCAAAGACTCGTAGAAACCGTGAGCAAAACATTAACATACCGTATACAAGTCCCCTAAAACTTGTACAACTTTCCCTACACTATGTTTATCTTCGGTTCAGTCTCCACTGGAATCTTCTGATCACTTGCTTATCTCAGTTAAGATAAAAGAAAACTGCAAGAAGTCCTCAGATGTATCTATTTATCGAAAGAAGTAAATCATATAGATTCTTAGGACTGGTAAGGATAGTTTTCGAACATTTATATTGAAATATATGTTTCCGTTTCGATATTTAAAAGAATGTGTCCTCTATAGTATTAGAACTAACTGAATGGTAAACTAGAGACCCTCACAGAAATTCCAATAAAAACTAAACAGCCTGCCGTTGCACACAAATATTACTATTTCCATTGCTTTTAATGAAATAGATGTCCCAGAATTAAAACCGTCTTTAGGTCTGCCAGCAACTACAGAAAAACAGTTATAAAGAACGTAAAAATGCCGTATTCTTGGTTCGTCAAGTCTAAAGTAGCTGAGCAGTGGTTTGGTTTCTATGAGTTTTGCCGCATAACAGTCATGATCGGAGGCGTGTTCTCGATCCCAACTGTCATCAATAAACTGAAGTAAGCAAAACTCTTTCTAAGAACGTTGCAGCAAATTCTATCTTTTGCGATCACGGTCGCCTACCTTCAGCATTTCTTCTTGTGACTGAAAACACGCTATGGGACCTATATATATATATATATATATATATATATATATATATATATATATATATATATATATATATATACATATATATATATATATAAGCGTGATGTTTCAAAATTTATCCTTGATTCCAGTAAAGCTACTACCCCTGACTGTATTCCAATAATATTGCTAAAAATAGCTTCAACCGGAAATAGCTCCCATACTTACAAAGCTGTTTAAACTTTACCTTAAAGAGAAATACTTTCCAACACCTTGGAAGACTTCATTAGTCTGCCTTGCATTAAAAAAAATTATGGAGATTCGTCATCTGCTTCTCAGTATAGACCAACCAGTCTCATTTGCATCATGAGTAAGTTGCTAGAATCTGTGATGAATACAGAAGCGAACAACTACCTCAGCAGAAATAATTTACTCAGTGACATGCAATATGATTTCCGTCTTGCTAGATTTATACTTGATGTTTAATTTTAATATCACACACGATTAGTAAACCTCTTGACAGAGGGTTCGTTTCTGGAACAATTGGTCTTGATATATCGAAAGCTTATGATAATTAATGGCATAAAAATATACTTCACAAGATTTCCAGCTACGGTATAGCTGGAAAGTTACGCTCAGTTATAAAATCAATTCTCTCTTAAAGGTATATAAGAGTAGTCGTCGATGAGTAAATAATAAGAATCTCCTAGTATCAACGCCGGCGTCTCTCAAGGTTCCATCCTGGGTCCAACTTTCTCATTGCTCTTCATTAATGATTTCCCAAATCATGTTATTATTAGATAATTGGTAGATATTATTGCAGATGACACGACCATCTATGGCAACACTTCAAATGCCGGCAATGGCTAAGATAATTCTGACTCTCTCTCTCTCTCTCTATCTATCTATCTATCTATATCTCTCTATCTATCTTCTGAATTTGCATGCATCTAAATCCAAGCTCCTCTTTTTCTATCATCAACGCTCTGATCTCCATCAGATTCCAATTGAAATGAATTTCGTCTTAGGGAAAGACTATGTCTTGACAAGTTTCTGTGATTGACCTCCACTCCTGGTCTGAAATGAAACAAATACATCAAATCCGTTGCTAAGATCGCTAGACAATAGTTGGATCATTCTCAGACCTCAGGAGATATCAAACTACCGATGCAGTCCTCTATCATTCTTTGCCTTGACAGAGTACAAAATTTTCTTCGACATCTGTTGGAAAATACATTTTTTCTCTTTTCTGCAGCCCCTGTTTCAAAGAGGAGACGTTGCGAGCCTCTCTCTGCTATATCGTTATTTTCATAACAAGTTCTCGACTGGGCTTCAGTCTGTGGTTCCCCCAGTATCTCGAGCCAAACATCTAACAAGCTGCAACAACTATTAGCAATTTTTATTACTCTCTAATTGTGCCTACAACTAAGCGAAAATTCCATTAGCAGATTTTTTAAATAGAGCTGCTCGTCTGCGGAACACAATACCACGAAGCTGTTTCCAAGCTGACTAAAACATGATCAGTTTCAATTCCAATAGCTACATATCTTGATGAGCCGTTCTCTTAAATGAGTTAACTTACTATATTTCCATCATAACACCGATTAACCCTTATCCTTGAATGTCCTTCAGGCCTTCTTGAGCGGTGACTATATATAAAAAAAGAAATACACAAAACCTGACTTTTTATTCTTTTTATATTTCATAACACTCAGTTCAAAGCACATCCTTCCCAGACACTTACAGTCATGATATTCCTTTAACCGCGACACTTCGCTTATTCAGAAAAATCATGTAATATCTTTCAGTCAATTATGTCAGTTAACCAGAGTCTCATGAAATGCTGGTACAATACGCGTTTCAAAACTTAAAGTATCCAAATTACCTCACTTCCGCCGCTACTATATATATATATATATATATATATATATATATATATATATATATATATCTCACAAAACGTCTATATTCCAAATAAATTTCAAGATGTTGTCTATCTTAACGTTTACTTCCTTAAATATGTTAAGATGTTCAATTCATCACCTGTTTCGTAGCGCAGAATACTGATGTAATTATTATGTCAATTTTTAAATCTGTTATGTTTTTACTCATCAGAAAAATTTAAACTCATCAACTTTAAAAGAAAATAAAATGAACATGAGCATGATTACAAAAACCGAAAAATCAAAAGAGTACTTGCAATAGTTTTTTGTTTTGATTACGTCATCTTTAGAATTAGAATTTCCGGATTTTGTAATCATGTCCCCATTCATTTATTTTCTTTTAAAGCTGATGAGATTCTATTCTTCTATTGAGTAAGGGCAGAAGAGATTCAAAATTGACATAATAATGATATGAATGGTTCTGTGCTATGAAACACGTGATGTAAAAAAACTGAACACGGTGAAAAAAATAAACGGTACGATGGGTAAGATCTTGAAACTTAGAATATAACTTTTCTGTCATTTATTTGTAAATGGTATGTAGTTACATTGAGCGTCATAAATTAAAGGATTAGTATCATAATTTTCCAAGAAATACCACCTTGCTTATCAACACATACACAACAAACATATTTTCGAACCAAATACAGTTTCAAAGCAATTCATTTTTTTACTTATTACAAAAACATAGCCAGGATAGACCAAAACAAACTCGCATTTACTAAAAAAACTCACAGCTAGAGTCTGCTAATTCCTCATGAGGATGGAACGTAGAAAACTCTGTATAGGTTAATTAGCACATCTTTTTTTAAAACATCTGCTGTATGTCTCTATCTCTACAATCTACAATGTTTTTAATCTGAATATATATATATATATATATATATATATATATATATATGTGTGTGTGTGTGTGTGTGTGTGTGTGTGTGTGTGTGTGTGAGTCGATCCCTTTACTAACTATATAAACAAAACGTGTTTGCCTCTGTATACAATGAATTCCTGTCCACCTAAATATTTATCTTTTGGGGCAGATAGCTACATTTAAATCCCCCATATATATGTGTGTGTCTACACGACTGTGTGTGTGTGTGTGTGTATGCATAGTGTGTATATGGTCGTTCAAAAAGTTTAAACGCAACACAGAAATAATGTGTACGTTATTAATCGATGATTACTGTAGTTAAGTGAACCAGAAGAAATGTTACGATTCAATAGTTGAAGGGACGCTCTCGCTCTACATCTGGTGATGTGTAATTTTATTACTAACATAAAACTTGATATAAAGTAGAAACTTTGGATACGGCATAAAAAATTAGTAACAAAATCTATTACAGCATATAATGCACACGTGTATAATCAAATAGCATTAGTAATAACACCGTACGGCGGGACAAATATCGTATTCACATCGTAGCCCGAAAAAAACTGTATCCTAGGGCCACCGTATCTTTGGGTTCTCTCGCATTTATGTAAAAATGAGCTTCCATATAAATAACTGAATTAATTCAATAAGTATCGCTAACAGAAACAAACAAACATCATCTACGTAAAAATGTGATAAATTAGTAGACCTGCGAGATATCTCAGTGGAAGATGTTTAGGCTCCACATCCAAATATATATATATATATATATATATATATATATATATATATATATATATATATATATTAAGTAACGTGATTGATAATTTAAAATTTAAAAATCAAATTATAATTAAATTAAAAATCCGTTTCATAAGAAGGAACAGCAACAAAATCAATTATCTGTACGATCGTTTCGGAAAACAATGCTTTTTATTGTGGTAGACATCAAGTTACGTACAATAATTACATATAGTTTTTTAATAAGCAAGGTCTCCTCGTCAGATAATTTTGAAGGGTTTTTATTAAATTTAAAAGACACCATAATTAAACCTAGCATTAAAAGTAAGGCAGGTGTATCTGAAAAAATTGAAATAAAAGGTCTGGATTTAAAATTTATAAGAAAATTAATATGGGTTAGAGATAGAAAAGAAATAGATTAAAATATAGATTTGAATTTAAATTATAAGTTTGATTTAAGTACCACATTTCAAATATATATGCATATATATGAAAAAATAGACACACATATATACATATACATATATATAAAGGTATATATATAAAAAATATAGAGAGAAATTTACCTTTTAATTTTTCGCTTTTTGAAGTCAGGAACTATGGTTAAAATACTCATTTAAATGTTTCCTATAGTTTTTTACCTTATTGAATGATGAATTTTTAAAAGGGGGGGCGCCCGTGCAATAAATTATTTCCGTTAGCGTACTTTTGATTTAAAGACGCTACGGTTTATATTTCGAATGTTGTAAGGGGAGATAATTGTCATATTTTCTTTATTTTTATTTACAGGGTGTAAGGGGGATAATTAGTCTAACTTAATTCATTAAAAAAATTGTAATCTATTTTTACTAATAAGTAATTTCTAATGATTTAAGGTGGTTTATATTTATTAAATTTAAACCAACGTTTATGACTACATGTAAATATTAGCTCCTGTCTTGAATTTAATAGTTTGGTTGTATTTTTTATATCTTCATATTTTAAAATTTTTAAGGTCTCTTTTGTACATAGTGCACAAAATTTATATCCTGGTTTATATGATTTGCAAGTCTCAATTATTCGCCATTTTAAGTTGAAAGAAATATTGCTATTTTTTAGTTGCCAAATATAGTTGGATAGAATAGTTTGGTTTGACAGAGAGTTATTTTTAAAAGAATGTTTGTGCGTTGAAATTCTATGTTTTATTAGGCCAGATGTGGAACCAAAATATATTACCTCTTGCTTATTGTGATTATTTTCTGTTGGGTCTGGTGCTGGATTATTATATGGTGGGTTTATTTGTAATTGATCGGTAGATTGGTTTAAGTTGGTGTTATTATTTAATCTGGTAGTTGAGTTATGGCTGTTAATAGGTTCATGTATATTTGGAGTTTTTGATACTGTGCAGCTATAGATAACATTTTTAATTTTACATGAGCCTTGTAGGGGACATTTATTTTTTCTTCTACAGTTACAGTCCGATATATTTTGTATAGTTGTATTTTGTAGCTTATTAATTTTCTTCTTATTAGAGCTAATTATTTTTTGATGAAGGTTAGGCATAGTAGAGTAAGCGACTTTAATTGTGTTCTTATTGAAAATTTTATTATATCTATGGGGGGCTTTAAAGTTCTTATCTAATATTTTAAGACTATAGACTATTGTTCTAATCTCCTTTAAATTATATATATATATATATATATATAATAAATATATATATAATGGTTGTAGATATTGGTTTCCTAGATGTAAATATAATGAAATACGCGTGATTATTAAATAATGTTTAGTGTAGGACAGAGCTGGTATATAGTCTGTTTATTATACAAACATTTTTAGTTACATATGTGCATACATGTTTTAGTGAAATTCTAATTCCAAAATACCACTTCAACGGACAAAAAAAGGAGCGATATTGAAACGAGAGTCAAAATTACATTCGTGTTTTATAAGATATTTGGGTGTGGTTTACGCTTTGGAAGAAAGTGAAATGTATACTTTGTGATTGTGAGCAGTTGTGGTTTTGGAGGAAGGTGTGGTAAAGGAAGAGAGTAGGGGCTGAAGGAGGAGAGGGAAAGTATGATCCCATGTGATTTAGCTGTCGCAGCGGGGAGGTACAGGTATTATTTTAAATTGACGGTTGTTTATAAGTCTAAGTTTTGCTTCGATCTAAAATAATATTATACTCTTTTCGCCGCTACTTCCCTATATTAGATTTTTATCCTTGTTTTTTTTCTGGTGGCGATTTCATTGTCAGTCTATTTTATTGATAAGATCTATTTATTTATTTATTTTATTCCTTGCTTTCGTATATCCGTCCATCGTTTGTCTATTTTTAAGATATATGTCCACATGGTCAAAGTAACAGTGAGTTGAACAAATATTTTGGCATATTAATATGATTTAAATAGAGATGGTATACTAAGCGTTAAAATTTCCACTCTACTGCGGTGTCTGAAATATCTACAAAGCTGGTACATCTGCCACAAGTTCCTTTCTCCTAGACAGAGTGTAAAAAAGAGTCGTCAATCCTAAACAATCGACTAAACCCTAACCTCTGTCCCATCGCTGAAACCTGGCATCCTTATGCCTATTTTACAAATATTTCAATGGCAAGTGCCCTGACGAAATCAAAACACTAGTACCCCGCTCGACAACAGTATCCTCGACCAATCCGACAAGCAGCAAAATTCCACTTCTACACTGTAGAAACTCCTAGATTCCATACAGCCTTTTATCTTTTTCCATCCGACTACGTCATTTTAGAATTTCCTTCCGGGTCCCTGCTTCACTAACTGTACTGACATGCAGAAATTCAAATGTAATATATAGACATCTCGCTACCCAACTCCCTAAATAGTATCTCTGCAAATCTGTTCCTAAATAGTAGCCTCTCATGACTAAGTGTCTCTTTATCTTGTTTTGGGTGAAATGACATTTTATAAAAATCATTTTTATTTAATATTTTTCAAATATAAAATAATAGGCAACGAGTTAAATTTAACGTACTTTTTCGCAACCAAATTGCAATGAACAAAGGTAATTAGTGTTCGATGAATATAATCATGTTAATCTTTTATTATTTTAAATGAGAATACTTGACCCAAACATTGATAAACGCAAATGAGCAACTAATGAAAATACGTTATAGAATAAAGTTTAATTCGATGGAGCGCCAATTGCTTAGATTGTAAATGCAGTGCGTTTAACGAACAATAGAAATATTTACATACGAAATGTACAGGGTAGAACGATAAAAGTGTCACCCAAAAGTTTTTAAAAAATACAGTTTTATTTTAAAAGTTTTATTAAAAAAATAAATTCAAGTAACTAGATTATGTAGTAGAACTCTATCACTGTCCTTTATAGATAAGAATGCTGATGTAATCGTTTGGCAATTCTGAAAAATTTCTGGTGAGGATTTACAATTTTGATTATTTTGAATATTTGGACGACTGTTCTCATTTTGACAGCTACCCGCACAACTATCCGGTCGGTGTAACGCCGACCTTCCTCAGATGAACTCGGTGATTTTTCTGTCGAAATCTGTATAGAATTTAAAACGGAACTCCTGATATGAACGAGTAGAATTCTTAAGTAATTTGAAATTGTATTTTTAGTATCATTCGCGCTGAGAATTGAGCCGTTAATCTCGAAAAAACTATCACTTGACAACTGAGTTACACAGCACTGTATCGTACGAAAAAAACTTGTGACATGACGGTTTAGTTGTTGTTGGTTTTTTTGCTTTACGGCATATCAACCCTTTTCGGGTTATTTAATGCCGAATCCAAAATTGAAAATTTTTTTAATAGAATATATTTGTTGTTTTCAAGTCGGTTTCAATTTAACCCATAGTTGGGACCCTAACAGGTACTACCACTCCGGGTCAGAGTGGACCTGGGAGCAATGGTAATTAAAGGGTGGCTCCAAACTCCCATAAGCCCGCAAGCTGGGGCCTCACCACTGGATATATTTCAAGGTCATATCCAGGGCCGACATGATGATTAAATACTACGTAAATTAAGTAACACTCTACTGCAGGTTCAATCCTTAGCGAAGGCGTATAATACAAATTATACTTATTATTTAATTGGAATTCATTATTGAGATGAGTATTATTTATTAATGTATTTATTACGGACTATTATCCTAGTCTTCCTTAGTTGTTGTTTCATGAGGTGTCGGCAAACTATTGCTCTGGCCTTCGTCAGGTGGTAACCGCGGCGGGAAAAGAACTCCGAATCTCCTAACTGCATTCTCAATAATTACTGCCATCCATAGTTGTTGTCGTCTCACCACGTTTTTAGCCAAGTAATCGTTTTGCCGGCTTTGAGTAGGATTGAAACTGCTATCTTCAGACAATTCTCATCTGGAACCGTAGAGATTCAAAGCTTTCAGCTGTGTAGGTCCTGGATATGGCCTTAAACTATATCCAGTGGAGAGGCCCCAGCTTGTGGGCTTTGGGGAGTTTGGAGCTACCCTTTAATTGCCATTGCTCCCAAGTCCACTTTCAGCCGGAGTGGTAGTACCTGTTAGGGTCCCAACTGACCATTTTATTAAAAACTAGTGACGTGCAGCAAACTTCAGCACTAACTCATTTTCACTTGTGAGCTGTGATCACTCAACATACTATTTAAAGATCTTGGAGGCTGTTCACGTTTGGCCGAGAAGGCTTTCTCTCTGTAAACAGAGGAAATGTCTCTTAGCTTTGAGCTTGATTACTTTAGGATCTTTGAAAATATCATAACGTGGCTTTATTTAAATCGCTTTTCCTTTTTCCCCACGTAACGGAACATAACGTAATCTAATTTTAAACTAGCGAGGTACCCGGCATTACCTTGGTGTGTAGAGGTTTAATGGTAAAGGTATTGATCAAGGGAGCCCTAAAAATGTTTCAAAACCCCCTTAAAAAATGAAATAGCAGCGAGTACTCGTGCGAGCGCAAAATAAATAAATAATTGATCCACAGAGCTTTAAAAATAAAAAGAATAAAAAATAACCAAGCCCCTGAGAAAAATGACAATAGCAGCGAGTACCTGTGCAGGCGCAAAAAAATAAATAAATAAAGTAGTAAACAGACAGGCAGGTTCGAACCTGTAACGCTAATAGGAAAAATAAGGCAAAAAAGCAATCGTTTGGTCATCTCACCTACGCGACTTGTGACATTACAGGCGCTCGAAATAACATGTTTTTATCCGTACGTCGATGTCGGGAGGCGTGAATGACTTTGCAAAAATGTCGACGAAAAAAATGACCCCTCCTTGTAAAACATGGCCCAGTTGAGGGTGCAGAATTGTTGTATTTGTCGGGTAAGAGACTAAGCTTTCAAACAATACAAATTTTGTCAGCGTTAGTCGCGTGTGTCAAATGTTTTAGTGAGACATAAAAACTTTCATACATACACACACGCAAACAGGCAGGTAAGATTTATATAATCGATGTACATATTTTCGATTTCTCCTTTTTAAATCACTCGATACAGCTTTGAAAAGTTAGAGCGAAACCGATCAGGTGATTCCCCCCTTAATTTTTATTTCCTCTGCTCCGCCCCTTTTCTTTATTTTTGTTTTTGTTTTTGCGATACATTTTTTGAACAAATTATTTACGAAAGTGCATTTTTACCTAAATACGAGTTATGAATAATTTTCCCTTTAACCAATCTGATACACCCATATGGGGAGCGACATATATATTGTTTTAAAATATAATTATCCGCTGACACGTGTTTCATCGTCTACGACTCATCAGTGTGGCTGAATAAAACAAGATTAGCTGACTCGTCGCGGTTAACGATCGCCGAGCGAATTATTCATTGCTAATGTAGTCACAAATGTCTTTGTAGCCGTGTTCTGAATTGTGACTCCCTGTACTGATGATTTCTGAAAGGATGGAACACTAGTGTCTGTAGGTACTAATATATATATATATATATATATATATATATATATATATATATATATATATATATATATGAATGGAAATGTATAAAAAAGAATACGAAAAGTATAAAAGCCTATAACTTTTCTTTATTCGTTTTCAATTGGTGACGTGCAGGAATACAAAATAATATTATGAGAAAAATTAAAAAACGTTTTTTTACAGGTACATAATTTTCGACCGATCCTTCAGTCTTCATCGGTTCTAGTGAAAGTATATGTATATAAGAAGGCGTTTCTCCTATACTTATTCCGTTTGAATCGATAGAGATTGCAAATCGTCTCTTTATTATAGATATTGACGGCGAGAGCTTCTAGAAAACAACCCTCTTTTGGACGTACGTCAAACGCAGAGATACATCATTTAATTTCGGGCAAAAATGCATTAAAAATGGTGGGGACTCTTTATAAAAATAAATTCACGGGCACAAAAGGCCGCTCGTTTTAATGGTACAACTCCAGTCTTCGTAGCTCTTCAGCTTTTTATATAAGTCTGCTAAGGTGTCAAAATTTAAAAAAAATGGTAAGTGGGGGGGCATCGGATATTTATTTGATTGTCAACTGTTTTACGACTGTGCATGCGCGAATCATTCACATTATGTTTATAATAAGTAGATTTGAAAACATTTTTAAGGGTTGATTTTATGTTTATTGTACTTACTGGTTTTAAGTTTTGGTTTCGATATCAGCTCGAGTATTTTTTAATTACAAGAAGTGAACTGTTTAGGAAACTGATAATACTTGCATGCACATGTCTCAGTTTATTTTCGACGTCTTTTACTTCATTTTTAAAAAGGAATTTAACGTTATGTTTTATACCGGGCAACGCCGAATGCATCTTCTAGTATATATATAAATCTAATCTTCATGAATTTCTTTCGCTTTGTCTATGTTCATCTGTTTTCCATCCTAAAATGAAGCGGCTGTCTAAAACCATAATATAGGCCTCGTTTTACGCCCGCCCATTCCAGGCCCATCATTCCCGTGTATCGCTAGCGCAAGTTGTTTATGAAAACACTTGCTCTGATTAAACAAAAGACACGCGCAGGAACGTACCGCCGCTTTTCACGTTGCCTTTTCCGAGTAGACAACTACCACTACCATCATGGCACCATTTTCCAGACACACCCTCCCCTATTAACCATCTCCGTTTGCAGCTGAGAAGTAAATTCGTTCCTCTTATCTTGCCCGACGTCTGCCATCGGTCAGTCATCACAATTGGATCCAATATCACCTGACATCGGCCGAAACATTTCTGTTGGTCAAATCTTCCGTTAGCAACAAACACATCTCTTTCTCCGCCTCTCTCTCTATTTCTCTCTCTCTCTCTCTCTCTTGCGTCTCTTACTCACTCCTTCTAACATACATTTTCCCTCTTCTCCACTCAAGCAATGGATAAATGGAATACATAAATGTTGACTAAATAAGTTAATGTCTCCAGGAGCATTTCTTGATATTGGATATAAAGACGACAATATTGAAGTCTACAGTGAAGCAGTGCTGTGGTATTGTATTCCAGAGATGGGGAAGCGTTGGAAATAAACTCTGTTCATGGAGATTTCTTTTCGGGGTTGATTACACGAAGGAAAAAACATCAGTTGCAATAGTGTACGGGAGAGGATTTTTAGATAAGAGATAGTACTCAGACTAAAACCGCTCTCAGAAATTCCAGCAACCACTGTAAAAGAGTAATAAAGAACGCTAGAAAGTTGTATGCTCAGCCCGTTAAGTCCAGTTTTGGGAAATAGCAAACACGGTCCCGATCAGAAACGTGTGCTCTACCCAAATGATCATTAATGGACCTGAGGTAATCCTCTCTGCATCAAACAAAGACAAATTCTTTGTCACACTTTTGCAGCTAATTCTATTCCATGCGACCAAGGTCGTCAAATCCCATCTTTACAGAAAAAACGCTATGAGACATACAAATATCTGTGCGTGATGTTGCCAAGTTAATCAAAAATCTGAATTTTAGTAAAGCAATCGACCCTAACGGCATTATAATTATAGAACTGAAAAAGCTTCAACCGCAACAAATCCAGGAAAACGCGTAAGAGATAACACCATTCATCATATATGTGATCGCTCGTAGATAGTAAATAAATTAATAAAAGTATTGGTTATACAAGGTTATGTGTATACCATGATGCTAGCTATAACTTACGGGTTTATATGGAAATGTAATTCAAATTATAGCAACAGCAATAACAATAATAAACGACACAAAAAAGAATTAGAAAAATAGGTAACGCATAGTGTGAGCACGTGGGAAAATAGCAGCAAGAGGTGTAAGATAACTTGCTTGCCGAAAAAACACACACATGCAAATTAGGAATTATGGCGAAAAGAAAAAGGATACCGCGAGGTCGTAGAAGAAATTGTTCGATGGGGGAAAAATAGACATATGAGAAATTGTTGCAGGTAGTGGAGAAGAAGCGAAAGACTTTTAAGCTGGTGTCGAGACGAGGGGAACGAAAAACGGCAATAAACGCATTGCGATAAAAAAAAGCTGAATCGGATTTTTTTTTACATGGAGGTCACCACTAATCAAGGCCCGGAAGCCACTCGGGGATAAGGGTTATTGCGTGTACAGTAATCAATGGGATAGTATCGTAGTAATCGTTAGTATTGGAGATTTGATAAAGTGTCTTACTTAAAGGGGCGATTCATAAGGAATTTGTTTATGTTGGACTTGAAGACATCCGAGTTGTAGTCAGGTGGGAACAGGCAAACAAAAGAGAGTTCCACATGTGTGCACTTCTAAGAAAGAAGCTTACTCATGGAATCTACGTTTTGATTTAGGCACAGATAAAGAGTGGGGGAAATTTTTCACAGTGGATTCAGCTAGGCGAGTATTTTTCATGAAAGATTTGCGAGGGGGGACCAGTGATTGGAGCTCGGACGAGCACTTGCCATGGATATAACGATAAAACAAAGACATGCTCGCAACGTCTCTTCTGTGGGATAGAGGTTGCAGGAAAGAGAAAAGGGCATCCCCCACTAGGCTACAAAGTCTATTTTGTACTCTGTCAAGGCAGGATAGGCTGTTTTTAGCAGCTCCTGCCCAGATATAACAGCAGTACTTCATCCTTGGATGTACTTGGCTTTTATATAGATAAATAATTGTATCAGTAGTGAGATATATTCTGGAGCGGTAGAAGGATCCCACCATGTTCCCAGCGACCTGGGCAACAGACTTGATGTACGTGTTCCATGCAAGAAACAAAATGTAAAAATGAATAAGATGGAGAACAAACAGACAAAGGATAGAAAGGAAAAAATGGAAAGGAAACAAATGCACAGATAATTCATGAGCATAACTAAAATATCTGAATATTGCTGAGAAAAGAACACCTAGACAGAAAAACTGAACATCTAGTAACATTCTTACAAGTAAACGCGATAAGAACCAACCGTATCAAAACAGAAATCGACAAGACATAGGAAAACATCAAATGCAGACTCTGTGGATAAAGAGACGAAATTACAAACTACATGATAAGTGAATGCAGCAAACTAGCCCAAAAGAACATAGAGACGATAAGATAATAATAGAGATAATAAGGTAGTACACTAGGAATTATGCAAACAACTGCATCTTTAACATCCAGATAAATGATACATAAACAAACCGAAAACAGCACTTAAGAAAAAAAAATCATAAAATAGTATAGGACATTGATATACAAACATAGAAACCCATCCAAGCAAGAGGACCAGATATCATAATAGTTAACAAGAAGAAAAAGATCTGTTGTTTTTTTTATTTTATTGCCAACTCGTTTATTTTATTCTTTTCTCTGTCTTTCTTTTCCTTCTTCGAAATGCATTTTTCAATTTTTTTTCAAACGCCATTTTTTTTCTTTTTTACGATGTTTTCTTTTTTCCTTTCTCCGCCAGTAACAAAACACCAAACGTTTATCATCTTACAACCTAATCCCGATTTTGTTTTTACTTCATTTTAAGCATATCTGCTATTTCCACAAAACACGTGCTTCTGTTAATAACTTACTAGTTTATTTAATCTTCCTTGTAAGGAAACATACTACCGGTGTTAAATAGAAAAAGGGTTTTGAAATTCTGAATGGTCAAACGAGTTGAACATATTTAAGTTACGCAGTTGATGATTAAAAGAAAGTGTTTGTAGTTATAATATTCCCTTTATTTTTAATCTAGTAATTAAAAAATCCGAAGAAAGTATAATACCACAAGGCTTTAGTAGGCTGTATTCCAAATCTTGTTGTAGCTGTTAATTTGAACTTGAAATCATAAACATTGATCAGTCACTTCAAAAGGTGTATAGCAATAACATACTGAATTTTCAAGAGTCTACGAGAATGTTAATGCCTACATAAAAAAGTATTGAATACTTATTAAAGACAGCTGTCTATTTCTTACATTTATTATTTCTATTTTATTTCTAGTTAATTTAATCGTCCATTTACTATTTAATCGATTATCTTACTATTTACCTTGCATGACTTATGTAAATATATCTAATTAGAAATTCCAAAGAATTTATGATACACCAACCAGATCTGCAAGGATAGTTTTTCAGAAGATAACAAATTTATATATATATATATATATATATATATATATATATATATATATATATATATATTCAAGATCGTTATTGTTTATCAACTACAGTTTGTTGAAAAGTTCCCTCGACGCCAAGTCTATCTGACATCAAGTATTAAAAGATTAAGAACTCTTTCGCAAGAATTCTGAAATGTAACAATTAATAGAATCTTCGCGAAATGTAACAGTCTCCAGAACCTTCCCAGAAACCTGCTAGAAGTGAGAAAAAACCCTTCAGTAACCAGTAATCGACACGTATGTAATGCATTTTCTTTTGGCACGAAGCACAAGATATAGCCATAAGAAATAGCCTAAAAACCACAAGCATTCGACACGTATATCAAAACACACCTGATCCCTCAACTATCAGAAACCTTATGGCACAAACCATTAAGATCATTTATCTTACAAACTACATAGAATAAACAAAATGTAAGACGAAGACTAATATTCAGTTACCATGTTTTACGTTCAGATAAAATTACTGAGATCATAGTATTTTGGGAAAATTTGTAGTAAATAATGGGCAGTCAACGATTTCTCCACTATCAAACAATCATGAGTTTGCTTGCGCAGCAACCGTGAAGGATAACCTGCTTGCCAGTCGGTGCCTCTAATTCCACACTGAACCCGGCACACCACTCTCTCCCTGACTTTCTTTGCGGACAGACCCACAATAGATGATTTGAAACTCACCCCTTCTCAGGTACATGGTATCATAAAAAACCTAGACACCTCAAATGCATGTCGACCCGATTTCATCCCGGGTGTGCTATTAAGAAAATGCTCCACTGATGTTGCTCCAGTTCTCTCCGAACTTTGCAACAAATGCCCCAATGAATCTTGCTTTCCTGACTGCTGGAAAACCGCTTCTGTGGTACCAGTTTTCTAAAATTCTGGCGAAAGAACTGACTCATTAAATTATCGCCCCATTAGCCTCCTTCCGCTTATGGCCAAATATGTAAGTCCTTAATTAATCAAGCTCTAGTCCATCACCTTACAGCTGCTAAACTCCTGACCGACAATCAATATTTATTTAAGCAAGCCAGGTCCACAGCAGATATCCTAACTGTAATCTCCGAACGTATATACCACTCACTGGACAGAACAGCGGTAGCCCTCGATATATCTAAGGCTTTTGACATGGTATGGCATGATGGACTTCTAAGGAATATTAGATCATATGGTATCAGTGGAAGAATACATAATGTAATTAAACCCTTCTTAAGTAAGAGAAAAATCTGAGTTGTCCTCGACGGTCGTACATCTAAACAATATGATATAAATGCGGGAGTGTCTCACAGATTTATCCTTGTACCTTTATTATTCTCGATATTCATAAATGACCTCCCTGATAAAATTGTTTCTGAAATAGGTATATTTGCTAATGACACCACTCTCTATAACAGGCACGCGGGGAAAACAAATGAACACATGTCTAAGAAAATGGCAGAGACATTAGAGGATGACCTCCAATCTGTAGTGGAATGGGGCCAAAAATGAGGGTCACATTCACGCTGCCAAGACTAAGCTTGTTTCCTTCAATAATTACAATAAACCTTTTCTACCACCAATAGCAATGGTCAAAATCACATTACCCGAAACTATTTCCTTTAAACTCCTCAGCCTAACGTTCACAGGGAACATACATACATATATATATATATATATATATATATATATAGTCGCATTCCTGTTTATTTGTTTGTTCACAATTTGATTAATATGTACAAAATTGTTTCGCGAATTAATGTCCATTATGCAAACAGTCGTTTCGATTCCAGGATGACTTGCATATATAATATTTATTCAAAAGAATCTACGCTCAAAAAGTAACCGCATTTACATAATACTTTAAGGAGAATCTATTTTAATAATTAGGTCTATGTAATTAAGTTTTGGTTGTAATTGATGTGTCGTCGTTGTTCTATTTAGAAATATATGTTTTAAATTGATTTATTTCGTTTATCTTACATTTAATTAATATTTAATTATTATAACATTATTAATTTAATTCATTTAAGCGTACTTAAGTTTTCTTTAAAATTAAAGTAAGTTTACTGATTTGAGCTGTGAGAGTCATTTCCCCATAAATCTATTTCCCGTTTAATTTTCATAGATGAAAAAATGTGTATTATGCTTTCGTGAATTCAAGGAGTGATCAGGAAAATCTTAAGAAGTTATAATATTCGGTGTATCCTTATACATGTGACTAAGTCGTCCGTCCGCCAATTTATTTCAACCTGAAAATGCCTGATGTGCACAACCAATATATATAGGGCCGAGACCATTTGTATTCTCATCTAATTATTAAGTGATATTAATTTTATTGATTGTATTATTATTATTATTATTATTATTATTATTATTATTATTATTATTATTATTATTATTATTAATAATTTATTTATTCATCTATGTTCGTCCCATCTTTATTAAGGGAGAGACGGAATTTACTCACCTTTAAAAAGCCGACATTGTCTGTAACTCTGTCCTCTTCAGTAGTTTTATTGTTATTATTATTAGTAGTAGTAGTAGTAGTAGTAGTAGTAGTATTAGTAGTAGTAGTAGTAGTATTCATAACTATTAATTATATTATTTTTACCGTTTAACTATTTCATTTCCATTCCATTATACATACTGAAATCAATTGCGTCTCATTTTTGCCGTTTGAATTAAACGCTTTTACGTTGCAACATTAAAAAGCACAATCCTCTTCCACAAACGGCTAAAATAATTCACTTGAACTTTTTCGAACATGATTGCTAGGAGTGAACGCTATCCACACTACAAATTTCCAGTTCTTTCAACGGTTTTCTTTTTCTTTTTCATTTCGATACCCTTTTGTGACCAAGAGCTGAGGTCCGCTTAAAATATAAAAAAATAACAATAAAAACATTAAATACAAAATCTAACATCGTTTTTCATGCTTCAAAAACCCCTCATAACCTTTAAATAACTATCCTAGAAGCATACGTGGACTTTTAATGATATATATATATATATATATATATATATATATATATATATATATATATATAATCTTCAAAGTTTTTAACGCATAAAACTATATAAATAATATATTGTATATGTTTTATCATTCGTTTGAAAAAACTATTTAGTCAGTAAGCAATTTAATCACCTGCAATAGCTGCATCTCGAATTCGCAAAATTATACACACACACACACACACACACACACACACATATATATATATATATATATATATATATATATATATATATATAAAAGCTGAAGCGCCGAAGTTAATAAGTATCACCACACTGTTTGTATATATATATATATATATATATATATATATATGTGTGTGTGTGTGTGTGTGTGTGTGTATATAAGTGTATATATATGCATATATATTAATTAATTAAAGAGACGAGGAATAAAAGATATTGTTTTCTCATTTTCGTTCTTATTTATCTGATGATAAAATTTACCTTTACATAACTTTTATTCCTCATCGTTTCAAATAATTTATAGATGTATGTCACCGTTAATATAGAAATTTTACGATATTGATAAGTTAACTTTAATAAATAAAAGCCTGGGTGCCCGGAGTTGGTGAGGTGTTTAGCGTGTGTTGAGCAAAAAATTGTCAGGCAGACTCGAACCCGTACTGCAAAGGAGAAAAATAACGTGGAAAAAGTGACGTTTTTACTGTTGCCCCGATCGCCAAACCGGAAGTGAGATAAGTTTAAATTTAGGTTAGTCGATCGAAGAAGGGGATAACTTCTGAAAATATCGGCGTAAAAGGCTACCCCTTAATGTAGAAAAGTGCCCAGTTGAAGGTGAATGAATTACAGTCTTTAGCCAGTTTTTCGATATTTTTCGTCCAAAGGGTCGAGCTTAAAAGCAATACTGAACTCGTAGGAAATCCGTCGCCTTTGTCGCAAGTTTTAGCCAGACATACACAAATACATGCATACACACATACATTTAAACAGGCAGGAATAATTATATTATAGACTAGCCTGAGTACCTTCCATTGCCCGGGTGTTGGAGATGTGTGCTGAAAAAAAAGTTGTAGTAGGCAGGCAGGTTCGAAGCCGTACCGTGAAGAGGGAAAAGAACGTGATAAAAGACGTGACGTCTTTACTATTGCACCTATCGCCAAACCGGAAGTGGCTAAGGTTTAAATTAAGGCTAGTCAATCGAAAAGAGGGGATGACTTTCGAAAATATCTGCGAAAAAAGCGGCCCCTTCTTGTTAAAAAGTCCCCAGTTGAAGGTGAAGGAATTAATGTTTTTAGCCAATTTTTCGATATTCTTGGTCCGAAGGATTGTGCGTCAAAGCGATTATAATATCGTGAAAATCCGTCGCCTTCGTCGAAAGTTTTAGGCAGATATACAAACATACATACATACATTTAAGGTGAAATTTATATTATAGATAATATATTTATCAGGATTCTTTATTATATGTACACGTACGAGTACATATGTGCGTGGGTATATATTAGTAAGACCTGTATAAGTAATAAATTATTGCTAAATTTTAATAGTTTGTGTTTCTCGCAGTTTTGGTTAGAATAATTCATCACAATTAATTCAGTAGTTTCGGATTTTTTCAAGCACATGCATATAACACCTATATTAACGTCGACATACATCTATGATATAATTGTGGTAATTCTATATTTATGACCACAATTTCATTCAAATGATGAAAAACAACTTTTACCGAGAAAAAAATTTAAAAGGGATAAATGGCGATATTAATTGTTCATTAGTTATTTTTAATAATAACGAACGAGTACTTCGTACGCCCTGGTCATCAATAAAGAGCAAAGATGTAGTTTTATTATATTTTAAACTGAAAATTAAAGAAATTCGAATAACGCTGGTAATATATGATTCAAGGCTGAGAGCAAGGTTACAGAATCATTTTTTTCTATGAAAATAAACAAATGTATTTTCGTTTATTTGTTTAAGTATTTATTATGTTTACTTTTTAGCCCTTCTGGCTATTTCCGTTTTAACAATGGCTTCTTCCGTTTTAATTAAATCCAACGTTTTATTGCAATTTGGAAGTGTTATTTTACATCTCTTAATTTTGTTGCTTCGTTTATGTGATTGCATTTTGTAGTTTAGTATTTCGTTTCTGCTTAATTAAAATTTTAACAAACGCAATAAATCTTCTCTCCATCTTTTTTTAAATATTTGATATGTCTTTTCGTTTCTGTCTATTTTTCATTTATTTTCATTTTAAACGAATGTCGCCTAAAGATCTTATGTCCTTTGATGAGGCCAATTACAAGAAAACAATTGTCTCTAGCCGACAAGAAAACCACATTAAAACTTGTCCTGTTTGTGAAAACAATTTATATCATCTTATATTCTTATTAGATTCAGAATAAAACATTATTATAAAAGGTATCGTAATTAGTTATTTTATGAGGTTGAAATCAAATCGGAGGAATTCATACCTTATACACATATCTCATCCTGCATCTTATTTAAATACACAGGAATATTTGAGACAAACCGCCCCCAATACTAATGATTACTACACTACTATCTCATTGATTAATGTACATGCAATAACCCTTATCCCTGAGTGGCCTTCGGGCCTTGATAAGTGGTGATCCCGATGTAAAAAAAGGATACGAAAATAATAAATATAAACAATCCTCCTTAACTCTGTAATGAACTATGTGTATACAGTTGCATACACACACACACACATACACACACACATATCCAGTATATCACAAAAGTGAGCACATCTCTCACATTTCTGCAGATATTTAGGCATATCTCTTCATGAGACAACACTGAGAAAATGACATTTTTACAATGTGCAGCAGCTTTTATAACGGAGTCAATTTATTCCCCCCTCAAAATAACTCAAAATTTAAATATTAAGAACTAAACACTTCTCAACAAAAGTGAGTACAACCCTAAGAAACTACACCGCTAAATGACTAAATTGAGTACTGCTTGTCATTTTCCCGCCATAATATCACGTGAACCATGATCATAGGGAGCACGTATGTTCACACTCTTACTCATACTGGTCAGCAGATGCCAAAGAAATCTTTGCAGACTCTCCATGCTGGCGGATATTTGAAACTTTGCTCATCACCACCTTCTTCCCCCAAAGATGTTCTATTGGATTAAAGTCTGGAGATATGCTTGGCCAGTCCATCATCTTTACACTCGGTCTCTTCAGGAAAGCTGTGGTCCTTTATTTGAAAGTCAGCGAACGTCCGTTACGAACACATTTTGTTCTTTCTTGTTTTAACGCGTACCACTCGAATTTAGCTAATTTTATATCAAAATCTTACATGTTTTTAATAATTAATTTCTAGATTATCGACATTCTCTTCTCCCTACTCTTTCTCACAGAAGAAACGTCTTTTCCACTTTATAGTTATTTCATGGCTAATTTAATATTTTGTAAGACATTCACATGAAACTTATTTGGCTACAACCACTGCCAATAGTTTCTCTTTCTCTTTCTGACTATACCTAAGACTAAACGACCCTTTCAATAAAATAAGTTTTTTTTCTGTTTAGAATTGCTTGGTTATGGAACACAATACCACAGAGCTGCTTCTCAGGTGACTACAACATAGTCATTTTCAAGTCTAATGTAAACACATTCTTCGGGAGCTTCCATCTTTAATAATCAGATTTTTATCAAATATTTCCATCATTAACAATCATGATGGTGTTGTCCAACTATGACGCACATTTAACTTTAATTTCTGAGTGGCTTTTGTCACCTTGTGTCTTCAATAACTTTCCAGACTTTTTTGTAAAGGCATTAAAAATTGTCATAGACTTGTGAAAATTGATTATGTTATTACTATACGTTTTATGGCATAACAATTTTTTTATGATTTCACGTTCAAATTAACAGCTACAGTAGGGATTTGAATAGATCTTACTAAAGCCTAGATGTCACAGCTGGTGAATTTCAAAACTACAATCTGGACGTAAGGACAATTTATAAGAACGATATGCAATGCAATTATGTTTAAAATTTGAAAAGAAAATGCCATAGAAACGCACAGAATGCTTCAAACTGCTTTTGGATCATCTTGCATGAATCGAGCATCGTATTTTTTAATAGCGTAAGAGATTTAAGGAACGCAGGGAGTCTGTGAGAAAAGATGAGATGTGTGAGAGGGGTAATAAAGTCAGAACACAGCAGCTGATTGGCCAAATAAAAATTTCAATTATAAGAACTGTCGTGTATCTACAGAGACACTAAGTGCACAGTTTGAAGTCAGTGTGGGAACTGTACACAGAATTATTCGTGAGGAACTGAAGATGCGGAAGATTTGTGCGAAGTTTGTCCCAAAGGGGCTCAAAGAAAATCAGAACGAAAGAGGTTGTCATGACCAAGATTGGCACCATGACATTTCTTCACCCTCCCTATAGTCCAGACCTTGCTCCCTGTGACTTTGCTTATTTTCTAAACTAAAGGAAAATGTTAGAGACTGCCGGATTGATATAATTAAGGAGATAAAAAGCATGTGAGGAGGCTCATTAACATGAATCGTTGCAGAAGTTGTTGGAACGGTACAACAAGTGCATTACAGCCAGAGGAGATTACTTCAAAGGGGACTGGAGTTTGATGTATGTATTATCAATAAAAATGTCCATACGAAAAAAAAAATTAAAAACTTATTTAAGGTCCCCTCGTATGAAAGAAACACAGGAAAGGAATAAAATCGCCCCATTTATTTTTAACAAAGGCCTTTATATCTAGTATTTTCAACAACATATGTTTTCTGTATCTTATTATTAATTCATCCCCATAAACGTGTGACTTTTCGTGTTTCTGGAATTCATTTAGTTCTTAAGCTTTTCAAACCTGCTGTCTGTCTGTACTCAAATCTCATACAAAATCTTAGCTTGGAAATCTTCCATATCCTAATCAATTTGTCGTTATAGATTTTTCTTTTAACAAACGTGTTGTAAAAAGAGAACGGGCCTAAAAGAACGTTTTATATATTTATATATTATTTATTTTTTTCCTTTATTTTATTTTTCTTCCGCTTTATTTTATCTAAATACCTGCATTAGAATTTCGTCACTTCCACCCCACATAAAATGGTAAAATCATGGGTAACTTGTATATAGTGTAAATAGAAAATTATTCTGACTTCCGGTTCCACAGCACATGCACCAATTCTTACCCTAACACCAACTTTTTGAATACTCATTTCCACTGTATTTTAACCCTAGTCAAACCAAAACAAGAACAGAGCTGAGAAGCATCATGCTAACAATGATATAATTATTAAATGTAGAGAGTTTATCTTAAATTGAATGTGAATATATTCAAATAAAATATTTAAAAACATCATTCGTGCGCGAATCCTCACAAAGATTTCAATAAAATAAATCATTGGATGCTGTGCTTTTAACGACTAGACCTATCGTTCCAATCTGTTGAAAGAATACTCATAATTTACATGCAGGGGCCGTCAACGCACACACATAGGTTCTCAAGAAATGTATAGGTTTCCCTCTAAAGATGAAAATGAAAACAATGGATACTCTCTGTAAGAGTAGCTAGGCACATTACTTTGAAGAACAGGGTGCAATCACCAATAACTCTCTTCCTGACTCAGCAATGTTTGATTTCAGTGCAAAGGACAAGTTCAAGACGACTGGAAATAATGCCGAGATAAGCAAACACCACACATAGCAGCAATGAATGCAATTAAAATAGAGCTAACAAACAATTCCAAGGTCAAAAACTAAGCAACGATAAATGTTAGATAAATGAATTCCATCAGTTCTTCCTCCTTTCTCAGAAATATATATAAATGTAATATGAGGATTAAAGGATAAAATAAAGGGAAGCAAGGGCTACATATAATGGTATAATCGCGAGATAATAGATAAGGAAAAACAAATAAATAAATCAAGGTGGGCATATTTTCCTTTTTAACAAAAGCATTTATTACCGTCACTCTCCCGCCTTGACATCAATTAAAAAGTCTTTCGCTGAGCTTTCTCCTTCTTCCTTCTTCCGACCGCACGCCGGCCACAGCCAACCCATTCTCGTTTTCACTTTACACATCGGTTTCCTTCAGCGTTGACTTTTTCTTTCCGACCACGTGGTGTCCTTGTTTGCCTTTTACTTCGGGCGCAAGGCCGAGCACACTTGTCAATTTGCATGCGCGTTCAAACTATGCTCCTCCTGTTAATAAAACCGTTTGCCATCAATCTTTCGCTGCTGCTGATATTTTCATACGCGCTCATATTTGCTCTTTGTTACACGTTTTACTTTGCTTCAAGATTCTACGAATGGTCACTGATATTGCAACGGGGCAAAATCAACAAGGTGTAACTTCGCTGTTATTATATAGGAGTCTGATTATAAGGGGGCGGTAGGAGATTAGGTTGGTTATGACTATGAGTGCGTTTAACTTGATGTAAAAGGTTAAGTATACATATTGATGTCAAAGTGGAGGAGAAAGGAAACTATTACTACTTATGAGAGTCGTAAAAATATACCAAATAATAGTAGGGTAATTATAATAGTACGAAAGATAATAGCAATGAAAATTATAAGATAGCAGTAACAATACGTCTATCACTACCTCCACCACCACCAACACTGCTACTACTAATAATAATTAAAATAATGTTAATACTAATTATTAGGGGTTCGTAAAAGAAAGGGGTACAGACAAATGGGGGGTTTCAACATATATATATATTCTTTATTTTACTTTATTTTGTACGGGACCACTTACCCCTCACTTCTCAACCCCATTATTTGCTACTCTGAAACCCCCCTTTCTTGTTGTCCAATTGTATAAGCTCCAATAATAATTGTTGAGCTTTGCATTATCTGGATAAGTCTCCTTTGTGGAATTGAACTTTCTCTTTTCCTTTTACATTAAGCTATATATATATATATATATATATATATATATATATATATGCAAAGGAGTCATAACTTATCAAGGCCGAGAAGCGACTCGCGGATAAGAGTTAATACGGTAGTCAATATGGTAATATTGTAGCAATCTTTAGAAATTAACATTTAGTAAAGTGTGTTACTTAAGTGAACGGCTCCACAAGAATTTGTTTACGTTTGACTTGAATATGACCATATTGTAGTCAACAGAAAAGCAGAGAGATGAAAGAGAGTTCCACAGGCATTCAGTTCCAAGAAAGAAGTTTTGTACATAGAATCTACGTTTAGGTTTAGACACATATAAAGAATGGGGAAATTATTGATAGTGGTTTCAGCTAGACGAGTGTTTTTCATGAAAATTTGGCAAAGGGGGGGTCATTTGAGCTCAGATGAGCACTTATCATTGAGCCCCTGCCATGAAAGTATGACAGAGAAGTGATACGCTTGCAAAGTCTTACCTATGGGCAATAGTGTGCAGGGAAGAGAAAAAGGTCTCCCCTACGAACTCTATTTTGAATCTGTTAAGGCAGGATAAGGTGCTTCTAGCAGCTACTGTCCAAAGAATACTGCATAAGTACCAGAAGTCATATTTAAATTTCGATAGCTATGCAATAATTTTAGTCGTATCATTATAGTTTACTTCTATCTTTATAATTAATAGATTGCTAGTCAACTGAGACAACTTGCTAGAGCAATTCCCATATTTCTATGAGGAAATTTCCTCGCTTTCATTTTGCATGCAATCGACCAACACTTGATTCGCTTCCACCCTTTTGCATTACATGAAATAATTTTTAAACATTTTGTCACGTTCTTACTCTTTTTCAAAACAAATAAGCATTACATGTGAAATTTATTTCGCACATACAACTGAGGACCGCTTGTAAATAAAATATTCTTTCCAAACCTTATATTCCATAGAATCTTTCACTTTCGAAGGAAGCCAGATAAAACCGTTCCAGGTGCGTGATATATCAGTAGCGTAGGACACGCTGAAAACCTAACAAATCACTGATAAAATATGTCCTTTTTTATATAATAGCGAATTACCGCTTACCAAGTCTCAAAAGCAACGCGGGAATAAAAGCTAAAGAATTTGTTAACATTGGAATTAAAAACAATTATGTGATAGTCAGCTGAGAAGCAGTTTCGTAGTATTGTGTTCTAGAGACAGTTAATATTTAAAAATAGAGGTTTCGTTTAGTGTGAAGTACACCAAGAAAGAAACCACATTTATTTTTAGTGTTTGTAGGTAGATGAGTTTTTGTGAATGTTTTACAAAAAAGGGAGACCATTATGTTTGCTCGTCGTTGTTTCATATGAATCCGGAGATTCTATTGTTAGCATTGGTTTTTCCGATATTTTTTCTCGTTTAAATTCTTTCTGGAAAGACATCGAGGATTACGGGAGAGACCACGTGAATGTTGACGGCATCCTTCGTGAAAATGATTTTTGTGTAACGAAATTGTCAAACGTTCGATGCCTTTTATATCACAAGAGCAATTACGCTCATGTTACAGTCTTTATATAAGCTGTTTATCTTGAAGGATAAAATATTTATTGCTTGTTGCTGAGTAAATTAATTTTGCCTTGGGATGACACATTTTCTGGCAGATGCAAACAATTTGCTCATGACGAAGAAGTTTATTGGTCTGAACTGGATCGAAGAAAAACTATCGCTAATATTTTTTTCAATATGAAGGGAGAATTCTTATGTTAGAGTTTTTTTAATTTTTCATAACAATGAGTTTCCATTGACTAAAGCCTAAAGCCAACGGAGATAATGGTAATCATCATCATCATCATCATCATCATCTGAATCCAAATTGCTTGCATTAATTTGATCTCTCTCTCTCTCTCTCTCTCTCTCTCTCTCTATATATATATATATATATATATATATATATATATATATATACTAGCAAAAGTACCCGTCGTTGACTGGGTTCAAAAAAAGCCTACAAATAATGGACTCTGATTTATGAAAGTATGATAGGTTATGAAAATGGGGGGTTGTAAAGAGATAGCTTCGAATTTGGGAGTATCAAAACCAAAGCAAAGTATGATGAAATAAAAATTAAATAGATAAACACCATAATTTATTATACCATACCTGTTCACACTGACACACTTATCACAATATTCTGTGGATCTATATTAAAAGACCTTGTTAAACTTTGTGACATATATCCATTCTATGGAGGTCAGACGCGAACGAACATTTCATAATTTTGTTATACCATATTTCTTCAAACTGAAACAGAATTATCAAAGTTTACTTACGCAGATAGATATGAAAAGTCTTTATTAAAGTTTGTGCCTATTTCCATTCTATGGAGGCTAGGCGCGAATGCAGACCCCACAATTTAATTATAACATACTTATTTAAGTTAAAACATACTTATAAAAGTTGTATTATGTACATCTATATCAAAACCACTTGTAAACGTTTTTTTTTTATTTTTAAATTTTTTATTTCCATACTTTGTGGACCAGGCGCGGACGCAGACCCCACAATTTTAATGAATCATCATTATGCCAGATCAAAAATACCCATTCTTGTGTCTCGAAACATCTCCATCATTATATCTAATCATTTTTTTTTTAAAATAGTCAACCATATAGGAGCTTATTCGTGACCACACACACACACACACACACATACACACATTCAGCTTTATATATATATATATATACATATATATATATATATATATATATATATATATATATATATATATATATATTATTCATAATTCTTTCCAGAAGGCCGACATCGAGTACTTACAGCAGGGATCATGTGAAGGTTGCCAACATCTTAAGTACAATGGTTTGTACGGGCGGAACTGAATTCACACTTGGAACATCCAGGTTGTAAATCCATATCGTTAACCGCATTAACCTGCTGGAAGGATTAATGAGATTAAATAACAACTAATTCTGTGTGAATTGAAAATGACGGACGAAAATTGATTTACGTAATCGAATTTCGTCCATTTCGTCCGTCGAACAGAAAACACGGCCTTGAAGACGACTTTTATGTTCAAAGAGGCAACTTCGAGAAAATAACACCATTTGATTATATAAAATTGCGATTCAACAATTATTTATTAAATTAGATTTGAAGACGATTATGTTTTAGTGTGCAGGGAAGCACTCGTGCAGTAACATGTTCGACATATAGGGTGTTCTCTGAAATAAACTTTGTTCACTGAAGTTCTGTTTTGATTTTAATCATACAGAAAAAGAAAATGACTTTTTTGTAAAATGTTCTTGATGTGAATGCTTTGCATGATTGGAATCTGTTATTTGAGCTCATTCATAGAAATAACTATAGATATTTGTTCATTCGCTGTATTTATACTCCTCTTCGGTATATCATTAATGCATTTGTTGCTCGAACGCTTAAAGTTAAGCTAGTGACATTAACTAAAGGTTGGTTGAAGCGGTTTTCTTTGAAGTGCAAGTTACTAGGGAATATCAAATTTACAAACGGGTCCTAGTTGCGCCCGAAAAGATAACAGCGTTAGGTTTTTGCAGTTTTTGAAAGGAGGTTTCAATGTCCTTATAACACGATCCTCTCGGTCACTGGCACGTGACCGACCCACGTGTTACACTAAATGTCCTGGAAACAGTCCGCGTATGAAGATCTGTCGATTAGAGTCTTTCGTCAGAGGTAAGATCAAAGGCATACCTGAAATGTTGGGTGTGTCCGTCTCCTTCACTCAGAGCTGTGCCCCCTCGGGTGTCATTCTGTATGGGATCTTCTTCGTCTTCACCCGTTTCCTTTGGCCTTAGGCAGGCATTCAATACAGGCACAAACAACGCACGACACAATTGTATATATATAATCTTAACTATCTTATTCTCCAAATGTTTTCATACAATCAACTGTTTCATACAATAAACTCCTTAAAACTAACTAACCTAACTAATGACGAGAGGAGGGGATCCCCTTCCTCTCATCTACAAAGGGACAGAAAATACATACTCACCTCATGCCATCCAGACGAAAAGAGACCGAAAATGGGAAAGGTAACTCTGGGCTACATTTCTATGTATCGCTCCGCCTACAGCCAAATTTCCAACTGGCCCTGCAGGGGGAGGGTGCATAAGCCACCACTAACCATGGCACTATGAAATATGTGCCACACCCTCCTACATACACCACCTGGTATTTCCAAATTGTCACACATCTAGTACTTCGGTACTTTTTACAAGTACCGGTGTGTCAACGTGATTATGCCGTATGCTTAAATTTAAAGTCAGATTTAAAAAAAAATTAAAAGTCTGGTATAAATTGGTTTGAAGTCGTTTTTTGGGGGGGTGGGGTAGGGAGATTTTTGTTCGATGTCATCATCGTTCATTGCTTATTTTTATAAATATTACTAGGTTGGAGAATAGATTGCAATCTTTTTTAAAATACTTACCGCATCTAAACTATAAGGATCCTGTTTGCTATTTGCCAATATTGGTGGGAACCAAGCTGCTGCTCAGCTACTTTGGATTTAACGGACTGACCCTGTAGCTCTCTTGCATTTTTATTACGCTTTTACAATGGTTGCTTTCAGTCCTGAAAGTAGCTTTAGTCTCAGTACATCTATTACGTTGGTAGCTATGGAAAAAGTGATTTCTGTGCGCGATGGTAGCAGCACATTCTGGGGAGAACCAAGGCTGGCTGTTAGGTTACAGCAACCACTGTAAAAGCGTAATAAAAAATGCAGGAGAGCTACAGTAGCAGGTCAGTCGGTCAAGTCCAAAGTAGCTGTGCAGCAGCTTGGTTCCCACCAGTTTTGGCAAATAGCAAACAGGATCCTGAACAGAAGCGCGCGTTCTATCCCAACCATCATAAATGGACCTGAGGTCATCTAATCAGCATCAGACAAGGCCAAACTATTTGCCAATAATTTGCAGCTAATTCTACCCTATGCGACTAAGGTCATTAACACTCCGTATTTCCTCCTATAACAGACAACACGCTATGCAACATACAAATATTTGTGTGTGATGTCGCCAAGCTAATCAAGAACCTTGATTCTAGTAAGGCAACTGGCCCTGACGGCATTCCAATTAGAGTGTTAAAAAGATTCAACCACAACTTGCCCCATACTTACAAAACTGTTTAAGCGTTGTCTTAAGAAGAATTGCTTCCCAACACCCTGAAAAACCTGATCAGTATGCCCTGTGTTTAAGAATTCAGGTGATCGCTCATCTCCCTCTCAGTACAGACCAATAAGTTTCCAGTGTGTCATGAGTAAGTTGCTGGAATCCATATTAAATAAAGAAATAGTCAACCATCTCAGCAGAAACAACCTCCTTAATGACATTCTGACGTTTACGAACTGCTAGATCTGCAGCAGATGTGCTAACGGTTATATCTCATTAGTGGATCTCTCGACAAAGGCTTCCTTTCTAGGGCAATTGCTCTTGACATATCAACGGCCTTCGATAAGGTAGTGCATAAAGGCCTACTGCACAAGATTTCCAGCTACGGTATAACTGGAAATGTTTTCTCAATTATTAAATCATTTCTCTCTGACATGCTCATAAGAGTAGTGGTTGATCGGCAGAAATCAGAGGCCCACAGTATTAATGCTGGTGTCCCTCAAGGGTTCATCATGGGCTCAACTCTCTTTCTGATCTACATCAATGATCTCCAGAAACACATACTTAAATCATTCGGTGACATCTATGCTGATGACACGAACATCTATGGCAACACATCAAATGCCGAAATGACAAAGTTCTCTCTGATTCTCTTTCCTCTGATCTTGAGCGCGTGGTACAATTGGGGAAGGGGTGACTGGTTACTTCTAATGCATCTAAAACCAAGCTTCTATCTTTACATCATCAACGTTCTGACCTCCATCTGGCATCAATTGAAATGGAAGCTCACGTCTTGGAGAGGCCCCATGTTTTGACAAGCTTCTGGGATTGACCTTTACTCCTGATCGGAAATAGAACACGTCTATCAAGGTCACTGGAAAAATGGTGGCATCCTTCTACCGCTCCAGAAGACATCTCACTGCTGATGCGATTCTCTATCTATATAAAAGCCAAGTACATGCAAGGATGGAGTAATGCTCTTACATCTGGGCAGGAGCTGCTTAAAATAACTTATCCTGTCTTGACAGAGTACAAAATAGATTTCGTAGCCTAGTGGGGGATGCCCTTTTCTCAACCTCTCTCCCACAGGAGAGACGTTGCGAGCCTGTCTTTGTTTTATCGTTATTCCCATAGAAAGTGCTCGTATGGGCTCCAATCTCTGGCCCCCATCGTCAATCTTTCACGAAAAACACCCGTCTAGCTGAAACAAATGTTAGTAATTTACCTCACTCTTTATCCGTGCCTAAATCACCAGCTTCGTATACTTAAGTTTCGGTTTCGATACTAATTGTTGGCATCCAAATACTTTGTTTTTACTTTTGAAATCCTGACTTGAAATAATATATACACAATCTGGACAAATTAAAATATATTTTATTGTATTTTATGTCCGGGCGAAGCCGCTATCCCCCATCCCACCCGACAGTATATCTTTAAAGCCGATAGATCACAATAAACAGGACATTTCTTTTTATTAATGTTACCGAAAATAACATAGTGGATTTTAATTTTATTCCTGTAAAGAACATGGGCACATGATCTGCAAAATATACTGTAGGACGAAGGCTATAAAATCAAAAGATTAGAAATACTCAAACTATATATATATATATATATATATATATATATATATATATATATATATATATATATATAAAGCTGAATATCTCTGTGTGTGTCTGGTCACGAATAGGCTCCTATATGGTTGACTATTTTAAAAACTTGATTACATATAATGATATAAGATGTATCGCGACACAGGAATGGGTATGTTTGATCCTGCAGAACGGTGCTTCATTAAAATTGAGGAGTCTTTTCAAGGGTTTTTTTTATATAGATTTACACAAGAATACTTTAATAAGTATGTTTTAACTTAAATAATAATAAAGACTTTTCATATCTATCTGCGTAAGTATACTTTGATAATTATGTTTCAGTTTGAAGGAATATGGTATAATAAAATTATGGGGTGTTCGTTCGCGCCTGACCTCCATAGAATGGAAATATGTCACAAAGTTTAACAAGTTTTTTTTAATATAGATCCACAGAATCGTGTGATAAGTGTTTCAGTGTGAACAGGTATGGTATAATAAATTATGGGGTTTATCTATTTTATTTTTACTTTCATCATATTTTGCTTTGGTTTTGATATCCCCAAATTCGAAGCTATCTCTTTACAACCCTTCCTTTTCATAATCTATCATACTTTCATAAATCAGAGTCCATTTTCTGTAGGCTGTTTTTGAACCCAGTCAACGACGGGTACTTTTGCTAGTATATATATACATATATATATATATATATATATATATATATATATACATACATACATATATAATCCATTTTCTGTAGGCTGTTCTTGAACCCAGTCAACGACAGGTACTTTTGCTAGTATATATATATATATATATATATATATATATATATATACATACATATATAATCATGTACAGTACTGTTTGATTGTATCAAAGTTCATCAGTGCGGCTATACAAGCAATTACCTCGAGCCAGGATGAAAAACTTGACCGTCTAACAGAGAGATTCGACGTTTTCAGGGATTGAATGGGGATCAGCAAATGTTGCATCCTCCCATACTATATTGTCACTTAAATCGGTGGACCCCTTCCCCGCAGTATAACGAAAGGGAGATTCACATACCTCCCCTCGGTGACTTATTCCACAATACATTATAGTCTACATTGCACTGTAAAGAATATACTGAGGATTTCATAAAAGTATCTGTAAAAAATAGTTTTACAAAGTTTAAAATGCAAAGTCAAGTATCAAAGTTGGCGTGAAATGTAAACAGAAACATTCATTTCGAACGCGCTACTGTCTCATCAAAAAAAAAATCAGCTGTTGATTTTATGAAATTATTTTTACATAATTATTGAATTAAATATAAATGTACAAAAGTCAAGTATCACGGTTGAATCGTGCTCTAAATAGAAACATTCATTTCGAACACGAACCTGTCTTATAAAAGAATCTGCAGTTAATGTTGTAGGCTGAGCCTTTCTGCTTGTGCAGTGATAAAACTTCTCAAATGCAATTGTGATGTTAGGTTGTATAAAATCGGATTTTTCAATTATAGTTTTCGATACTTAGAAAACGCATTCCGTTATAAAACCTACGTAAGATCACTCCCAAATACATTAAGTACCTTTGTGTGAAATTAAAAGAAAACGGTCTACGAATTTCCGAGCCCATAGGGAACGAACTCATACATAACAAGTTCTATTTATATACATATATATATAGTCATCCACATACAGTAGTTTCACAACTCATCAGTGCGGCTAGACAGGCAACTACCTCAACCATGATTGAAACCCGACCTCCTGTACGACAGTCAATGCTCCTAACTATTACTCTAATCGGCGGCCGCTGTGCGAGTCATGAATAAAGGATGTTTTGACATTGTCTGACATACCTAAGCTCGATTTGTTTACACAAATGGCATCGCTTCATACGCTAATGGTAATTCGTGTATCATTTCTCAATATGCTCAACTCGAGATGAGGAGCATTATAGTCATCCACATACAGTGATGTTTCGCTGTTTCACACACACACACATATATATATATAATATACATATATATATATATATATATATATATATATATATAGAGAGAGAGAGAGAGAGAGAGACGGTTTCCTATCTCTAAATATATATATGTGTGTGTGTGCGTATATATATATATATATATATATATTGTATTCGTAGTATGATGAAAGTGCCAAAGATAAAAGCCTTTACAAGAATTGTAATGTACCAAAGCTGTCGAAAACAAACATAGCGGCCTTGATACAAAGCAAATTATAGGAATCAAAGGGAATTGCATTTTATTGTTCTAAAGAAAATGGCGGCACGATCCAGATGATGAACTTCTTATTCAAAGTGAAATATTGATTCTGTAACACGAAAGAATAAAAGATAAAAATAGATGGACAATATATATATATATATATATATATATATATATATAATATTTTCGAAAAATCAATGCACCCAGATATAAAATGAGAAATCGTATAGTGTATTTTCTTGTGCGTTACAATGATTAAATTTAGTCTATTTATTATTGCTATGAAATGGGATAAAATTATGTAAGTGAGGAACCCTTTAAATGCTTAAATAGAAGGAATTGCCAGTAACAGAAACACAACTATTTGTCGCTAACTATTACAACAAAATAGCGCTATTTATATATACTATGAACTGGTTGATCTAAGATAGTAGTAGTAGTAGTAGTAGTAGTAGTAGTAGTAGTAGTAGTAGTAGTAGTAGTAGTAGAAGTAGTAGTATCGTTTGAGTTAGACCTCTATACTGCTCTTTCTTTTAGCTAGTCTGAGAAATTGCCCTACCATTTGCAACAAAACCTGGGAGGCTCAAAGTCGGGTCTTCAATGATGTTCCCTTATTTGGGAGTATTGTTTCTCCATCTCTGTTTCCATATCTCAACTGGGTTGAAATTTTAAGTTTTGAGATGTAGAAGGGTTTTGAGACTTGAGTCTGGAGGTATCTAGGTCATCTTTGAAAATTTGTTTGATTGGTAAGTCCCTGGTGTCCTGCTCGACGTTTTGAATCCAATTTTGAGTTGCCTCTTCCCTACTTAGTTGGAGTGGTGCGAATGAACTTTCCACTGGTAGCCATAATGTTTCGGTCGACTTCAGACATCCTGAAGTAATACCCATTAATGGGACAACATTATGTATGTAAGCGAGGAAATTCTCAAATACATAAGTAGAAGAAATTACCAGTAGATTTAACACAGCCATTTTTCGCTAACTATAACAACAAAATAACTATTTATTAATTCTGCAAAGCTCATGACACGGTATATCACGAAAGACTCATAAGAATGATATACTTATTATTTATAGGATATGTAGATAGAAAAAAAATTAAAAGAATTGGAGTCTTTTGCAACTTAAACGATGAAAACATTATGGCAAAAAGGGTTAATAAGAAGTTAATTCGAACAACTAAAAAAAAAAAAACGAAAAACGAAAAAAAAATGAGTTTTTAAAATTAGGTTCTAACATAAATCAATGAATTATGGTTATGAACAGAATGAAATAAAATAATTTAGAATCTTGAACAATCAAGTAAAAAAAGTGGTTCTAAATTTATGGTTTTTAAAAATAAACAAAATCCAATCATGGCGAGTTGTGCTAGAGATGTGGAGCCAAGTTGGCATAGCAACACATAGTAATTAGGAATGAAAGGATGGTTAACATGAAACACGTATGAAAACATGATTTGGTATGAAATAAGAATTTTTAAAGACATTCGGAAATTGAGACAAATTGAGACCTTGAATGTCTACTAGACACTATCCTCGAGTGTACAAGGGTTTGTCAAAAATGGTAAAATCCAAAACGGTCGAATTTAAAATTTCAATCCACTGGGTAAATTCCAAATGGTCCAAAATCATCCAAAAGGCAGAGTTCCTTGGAAAAAAGTAAAAATGGAATGAATTCCAAATCATTAAAAGAAAAGTACTAGAGATAATATTTGAAACACGTCTGTCAAGGCTGGATGAATCAAAAAAATTATATTTTTGGATTTTTACCCTGCACCGGACTATCCATTCATGTGAAATCTTTTTATTATTTTTCTTTTGCCTCCTGTTCCCCTTACCTCACCCTTTTTTAACCAAGTAAGATCTTTGACTTACTTGTAGTTTCATTAAATACTTTTATATGCAAAATCCGATCCTGCATTTTGCTAATTCCTGCCCTCTGATGAGAAGGAGAGTATTTCTTCGAAACTCCGCGGATTAAGGACTATCCACTTATCTTGTGCTTCCTTTTTTAAGATTAAATATGTTTTTAACTCTTTTTCAAGATATATTTTAACATATTTTATTAATCATTTGTTCATATATGTACATATATATATATATATATATATATATATATATATGTATACATATATATGTATGTATATATATATCAAATAAATGACAAAAGTCTATTTTTCAGATTCTATGATGTGGACTATTTTACAATTTACATCATTTTAAGTATGTTGATATTTACAATTCTTAGCAGCATCTGTTTCGTAGCGCAGCATTACTTATTTTATTATTATATCAATCAATGAATATATTCTGCCATTAACTCCTCAGAAGAAATAGCACCTACCAATCCATTAATAGAAAATAAAATGCGCATAAAATAATAAAATAAAATGCGCATGATTATAAAATCCGAAACTTGAGAAAGAAGTTGTAATTATTTTTATTTTATTTTATTACGCCATTTTGAATTTTCAAGTAAAGTCACTAAAATTTAAATTTACGTATTAATAAATTGTATTCATTTTGATATACATTAAGAAAAAATATTTTATTGAATATTTTATTAATTTAGTATTTATAATTAATCTATCTCTCTCTCTCTTTTCTCTCTCTCTCTATCTATCTATTTATCTATCTCTCTCTCTCTCTCTATATATATATATATATATATATATATATATATATGAGCAAACAGTTAATAAAATATGTTAAAAAACACTTTGAAATGAGTTAAAAACATATTTAATTTGAAAAGGAAACACTAGATAAATGGATAGTCCTTAATCCGCGGAGTTTCGAAGAAATACTCTCCTTCTCATCAGAGGGCAGGAATTAGCAAAATGCAGGATAGGATTTTGCATGCAAAAGTATTTTATGAAACAACAAGTAAGTCAAAGATCTTACTTGAGAACAAAAAAAAAGTGAAGCAGAAGGAATATGGCGAAGAAAAAGGTGATTACACATGAATAGATAGTCTGGTGGACGATAAAAAATCCAGTGACGGTAAAATCCAAATGTAAAACTTCAAGAAAGTTAAAAGAATTTCCATTTGTACAAGTAAAATCCAAGGAAATCCCGTAATTGGAAGAAGATGGTCCATAATAATCCAAAGGCAGGATTTCCATGGAATAATTCACAAAAATGTGTACAAGGAAAAAAGAAAAGATTCCAATAATATTAATAAAAGAAAAATAAGATATGCTTTTCACTCTACTTCCGAGACATAAATATAAATAAGAAAGATCAGGGAAGAGAAAGAGGAGAGAGAAAAAAGAAGAGAAAGAAAGGAGAGAGAAAAAATGATGATAAAGTTAAATATAAAATATAAAATAAAAACTCTATTATAAGCTCTATTTCCTATTTAACTTTTACATCTGGCTGAGATAATTTTATAAATATTATTTTTTTAATATTTATAATATACTTTAATTGTACCATCGTGGATCATTTTGGTAAATTTAATTGTAATTTTTATTTTATATATATATATATATATATATATATATATATATATATATATAAGTGTGTGTATATATATATTTACTTAAACAATAAAAATAATTGTCATATCAATAACGTCTTTATATTTATGTACTTTTTATATGAAACTAATTAAAAAAAATGTTGAATTTTAATTCTGGTAATGCCACTTATAGAATTGATCTAAATTTTATGTACATATTAACTTCTATTTTATGAATATTTTAATAACATTTATTATTGCATCGACTACAATTCTCTTATTGTTTTTTAAATTATTTTGTAAAATCTTTCACATCATTATTACACAGTTTCCCTTTTTAATAATTTCATGTGTATTTGTTTAAAATCAGTTAAAGATCGATAACTTCATTTCGAATCTAAGTGAGTTATTTCCTTTTATACAACCTAATTCTATTAAACAGTTTTCATCATATTGACGAATTATATATTGATCTAGTTTTATTTTTTTAAAGTTTATAGTATTTGCTTAATTGTTCAATTTAAAATTAAATTTACAATATGTTTATTTAAATGTTAATATTTAATCAATATTGATAAGTTTTATTTAATAAAATACTGAGTTAAATAATAGTTTACCAATCAACGATTAGCTGGTATGTCGATTAGTTTCCCATCCATAATTATATTTCCTCTAATATAATTTATTGAATTCAAATATATCCCAATTTTATTATTTTCAATTATATTCTAATCTGTCAAAATCATATCTCATACTTATTTTTTGAGTTATCCGTCAATTCAACAGTAATAATAAAATATCAAATATCCTTTAAACTATACTTTAGTATTAAGACTATCTAATTGAGATTATTATTGCCATATATTTTACATGGGCTAAATTTGTAGATTTAGGTATACAAATTGCTGGTATTTGATAAAAGAACCCCTTTCTTCCAATAGTTAGTATACTGTATAAAAAATAATAGTTATATGTCTCTGTTTTACGGGATCGTTACACAATATATATAGTAAGTTTTAAAGAATAGCTCCCATTAATTTAAATTAATTGATTTTATATCTCCAGTCGCAAACTTAGTAATAAAAATGATTAAAAAAAGGTTGTAATAAAAATAAAATATTTAACCATACAGAACACTTGTTCGATGTCCTAGTGCTTTTAAATCATATAAAACTAATCAAAGAAGATTAATAAAGAAAATTAACATCTACTTTAATAATGTATAAAAAAATTTCATATAGATTTTGTGGTTCTTACAAAAAGATTCCACAATTTTGCTTTATCTCTCTGGTTTTTGCTGAGATAAATATTAATTAATTTGTTTTTCTTTGTTTAAATTTTGAGACCTGATAAAGAAAAGATTTGTAATATCTGATTATCGCCGAATATATATATATATATATATATATATATATATATATATATATATATATATATATATATATATATATATATATGAGGGTGTAGTAAAAATTGTAGCATTGTTTCCATTTTTCGATACATTTTCACACATCACAATCAGAGGGTATTATATGTAAATTAACTTTCTTTTTCATAACTATAGAGATCGTAAGATCAGCTTTAATAACAGAAATATAGAGATAGTTGCTTTATTTTGTTCTTATATAACTGGCCTACACAAACATACCTACCAAGCTCCCTTCGCGCTCTTCTTTTCATCCGGGGCTTGACGAAAGCATCACACAATAAGTCGGGTACATACGCACATTTTATTCATATTTAAGGCCCTCTTTTTCTGTACTTTCGCACACGCACGCACACGTGTGATACTATCGGTATCCTCCTCGAATGTAAAGAGGTGGGGAAGAAAGAAACAATTTTGATAGAAGACAACAGGGAATATGTTTATTGGACTAGGCAACACAAAGGAAAGTAGAGGTGGGATTGTTGATCAAGGTTTACTGATGATTGGGACAAAAAAGTCAATATAATTGAGAGTTTGTTTTAGAAGTGTCAATGCGTTTTGCAACAGTTTACGACATTAAGAATACTTGGGACAGACTTGGGTTGACGGCAGTGTCCGGTTTGGGACAGTTAGCGACTTGGATGGTCGCAGAGAGAAATGGGGGATGAGCATTTAGGGGATCGATGGTGTCACACACACGAATCGCAATTTATATTTCTAGATTGTGTCTTTTTTTTCTTTTTTTGCTTTTTATTTTTATACTTGTAAACCAGTGCAATTCCTCTACAGCCGCCAGAAAACGACACAGCCAGCATGAAAAAATAAGAAAGAAAAAAGACTATAGAAAGAACGTTGGGGTCGGTAGTTTTGTCAAGCGCGGTTACACGTGGTATTACCCAGATCATTCTATATATATATATATATATATATATATATATATATATATATATATATATATATATATTCTCTACTTGCATTTTTACAAAATTATTGCTATTTTGGCTTCTCGCGTATTGATCGGGCTTTTTAGTATAAATAAAGTGAAACTAAACTCAAACGACGTATTCTCGGCATTGCGCCGGGAAAAACGTCCAGAAGCAATCAGCTTTGATCAGTCTTGTGTATCAGATTCAATCTGGACAATTGGGAGCTGCTCTCCTTCCCCAACTGTTGGGGGAAGAAACAGTCAAATTTGGATAAACAAACCCAAACGCTGCGTGACTTCCATTTGACCTTCTTAATTAGGTCAAATGGGAGCAGCAGAGTTAACTTTTATTGCGCATGCCTGTTTTTATAGTGAAATAAATAAATAAATTAAAACATTGTTAATGTTGTCTTTCGCCGTGGCTCAATGGTTAACATAGCACGGTTTTTTTTTCGCACATTAATTTCCAACTCAAGGGTACGGGTTCGATTCTCATACTCACCTACCAAAACATTTTTTAATTATTATTTAACACCCCCCGGAGTTTTGATTTACCTCAAAACACCCGGGCATCGCCGGGTACCCCCCGCTAGTGCATATATATAGGATGATATTGCAGTTGAACATTTTTCATTTTTTTTTTTTACATTCAGTACAAAATCTGATAATTCTGCTTTAGATGACAGTTAACGGTTCTGTTTTTCGACGCAAAAAAACATTATTTCCACTTCATCAGGGGCTACTATTTGGGATCGTATCTAAGAGGCGATTGTAGGGAGTTGTTTGTTCACATTACATTTAAAATTCTGCACGCTAGTCCAGTCAGGCATTGTCTTATTTGCCAGGTTAGTGAAGAGTATGTACATCCAGGAGGTGATAAGTGCCCTGAGTTTAACAAAGCACATTCTATTAAAATACTTGTGAAACAGACACACAGATACGATGTTGCAGCTGAAGGACAGAGGTTGAAATTTGGCCACAAGTTCGGGACTTATTACCTTTAAGACTATTTTAGACCCTGTCTAAGAGTAAGGAACTATTGATATATGCACCAACCAAGATGTTGCAATAGATTGGCGAATTATGACTGTGTGGTGTAATTTTCTTGACCGGTAGAGGTATCCCATTTTCTTTGCAGCAGCCTAAACGCATTTGTTCCAGTTCCTGCTGCCTGCGAATGTTAGCTCTATTTGAAGATACCTAGACATGTGCATTGCTTCATTTTTTTTATCAACAACGGCATATTTTCTTCTCTTTATTCTGATCCATCTTGATCGATATTTGGTCGATCAGTTTATGGTTGGCTGAGCTTCAGTGAGCGGAAGGTGAAGTGTTAGATTTCATCAAATTACATTGTGATTAATTGGTTAAAAGCCAAAAAATCCAAGTGAGAGTCAAAAATTTGATACGTCAGATTTGAAATGGTCGACGATGGACGCCGGTAGCGTCTACTTAAAGTGATTGTCGAAAAAAAAAACATGCTCGTATTTTTAGCCACTGTACAGATGATTGATTCTATAACACATAAAACATTTTGAGACTTTCATAAAACAGATACTAAAAGCGATCCTTTCACATACGCAGGGTTTGGTTTATGTCGTTGAATTCTTTATGAAATATAGTTCGAAATAAGGAACTTATATGTTCGATAGGAAAGAGAAATACAGTTTTATATCTGAGGGAATATTCGAGATAAACGTCTTGGGGGCTGGTTATATAAATATGTTGTTGAATTCAAGTGTTATTACTATAGAAAGACTATCGTCGATGAAAATAATTTTGTAGCTGATAATTTTAAAGTTCACTTTCATTCGTGAGTATATTTTAGATAAAGTATATATATATATATATATATATATATATATATATATATATATATATAAGCGAACGTGCCTGTGGGTCTGTGTGTGCCTGTCTGTCTGTCTGTCTGTCTGTGTACATAACTCTGTCAATTTTTAGTCTACACTCGAAATTTGATATACAGGGTATTGAGATTTGGGAAAATATATGTGATCGGTTTTCGGCCAGAAATGTGGCTGTTAAGGGGTCAAAATTCAACGATTTGACCTTTGAGAACTCTACCAAACTTTTCCAGGAATTTTGGGTCTAAAAACTTGAAAGATTGGATATAGGTTCCTTGGACATCGATCTAACTTAATAACTTGATTTGAGCCCAAAACAATAAATTTTTAACGGTCATAATAGGGGTGAAAGTTAAACAAATTTGTTTGTTTTTTTTTGTTTTTTTTTTTATTTTGCTCAGCATACACCTCCAAACACCTGGACAACGCCGGGCACCCATGTTAGTATATCTATCAAAGTGAACGTGTCTGTGTGTCTGTCTGTGTACATTTCCCTACGCAATAACTCTGTCAATTTGTAGTCTGCAGACTCAAAATTTGCCTTACAGAGTACTGAGATTTGGGAAAATCTATGTGATCGGTTTTCGACCAGAATTTTGGCTTTTAAGGGGTCAAAGTTCAACGATTTTACCTTTGAGAAGTCTACCACACTCCTCCGAGAATTTTGGGTCTAAACATTTGAAAGTTTAGATATGGGTTCCTTCGACATGGATCTAATTTAATAACTTGATTTGAACCCAATACAACAAATGTTAAGGGGTCATAATGTTAGAGAATGTAGAGAGAGAGAGAGAGAGATAGAGATGTGTGAGTTATAGTGTAGACACGTTGTCCGGAAGTCAAGATCAGCTGATTTGATTGCGTGTGAGTCATGTGATCAGGTTAGCTGAATCGAGGAAATTTGGTTGGGACTTGGAAGAGAGCGGACGGCTTCGCTGTTGTCTCCTCCCTTCGCTGGGGGGGGGGACGAACGCATACGTGGTAGAAATAAGACCTAGAAAAAGAACAACACAGGCCAAATTCACTTTCCAATCTTCTGCGCACAAACTGGAAGGTGAATAAAAGAACTATAGAACCAATTTATTGTCTTGGAGTGAAATAAATCTTCGTCTCCAAAAACAGGTATCAAGTCTCCCTCCCATACGAGAATTTCCAGATGGACCAACGAAATGGCAGAAGGTATGTTGAAGATACATGACATGTCACACACATATTCGCACTTAACAGCATATGAACATATGTAATAAAAAGACCACTAGACGATCACATATACAACGACATTAACTCTGATAAGATAATTAAACACTCAATCCTTTATAAATAGACAATACAACAAACGCTCATTTTATGATACGACAACGTAACAATAATAGGAGTCAAAGTTTTAAAAAATTGACCGCTTTTTTTTTTTTGCTCAACATACACCTCCAAACACCCGGGCAGTACCGTGTTGAAATGCTAGTATAAGTGCCTTCAATACGTTTTCAGATATATTTGTGCAAGCATTTCAAATTGTAGTATACTCTGAAAAAATATCTGGGCAGGAGCTGCTAAAAACAGCCTATCCTGCCTTGACAGAGTACAGAATAGACTTCGTGGCTTAGTGGGGGATGCCCTTTTCTCTTCGCTGCAACCTCTCTCCCACAGAAGAGACGTTGCAAGCCTATCTTTGTTTTACCGTTATTTCCATGGCAAGTGCTCATCTGAACTCCAATCTCTGGTCCCCCTCGCCAATATTTTACAAAAAAACACCCGTCTAGCTGAATCCACTGTCAAAAACTTTCCCCACTCTTTATCTATGCCTAAATTAAAACGTAGATACCATGAACAAAGCTTCTTTCTTAGAACTGCACGCCCGTGGAACTCTGTTCCGTCTGCCTGCTTCCCTCCTGACTACAACTTGGATGTCTTCAAGTCCAACGTAAACAAATTCCTGACGAACCGTCCCCCCTTAAGTAGACACTTTAAATATCCACACTAACGTACTGTACTTACAATAACCCTTATCCCTGAGGAGCGGCTTCCGGGCCTTGATAAGTGGTGACCACCTTGTAAAAAAAAAAAAATCAGTACATCATTGCTATACATTTTATGAGATAACTGACGAATTTTTATGATTTCAATTTGAAATGAACAGATGCAATAGTAATTAGAATACACTCTACTAAAGCTTTATTTTGACAGCTGGTGAACTTCAAAAATGTAACCTGGACGTGAAAGACAATCTATCTATATATCTATAAAAGTGAAAGTGTCTGTCGGTCTGTATGTATGTCCGTGTGTCTGTGTGTCTCTGTACATTTCCCTACACAATAACTCTGTCAATTTTCAGTCTACAGACTCGAAATTTATTATACAGGGTACTGAGATTTGTAAAATCTTTGTAATCCGTTTTTGGCCAGAAATGTGGCTGTTACGGGGCCAACGTTCAACGATTTGACCTTTGAGAACTCTACCAAATTCCTCCGCCAATTTCGGGTATAACACTTGAAATTTTAGATATAGATTCCGTAGACATGGATCTAACTTAATAACTTGATTTAAACCCAAAATAGTAAATATTAAGGGGTCATAATCGGGATCAAAGTTAAAAATATTTTTTTTCTCTGCGGTCTCTACCAAATTACTCAGACAATTTCTGGTCTAAACATTTGAAATTTTACATAAAGCTTATTCAGAGATAGGGCAAGATTTTTAATCGGTTTGGGTCGAAAATTTTAGTTACCAATATATAAATGTATGTGTGTATGTTTGCATGCCTGCCTAAAACTTTTGACAGAGGCGACGGATTTTCACAAGATCAGTATCGTTTTTAACTTCGACCTTTCAGATGACAAATATCAAACAATTGGCTAAAAACATAAATATTTTCACCTTCAGTTGGGCACTCTTCTAGAGGGGGGTCGATTTTTCGATGATATTTTCGAAAGTCATTCTCTCCTTTCGATTGTCTAGCCTTAATTAAAACCTACGTCACTTCTGATTTAGCGGTGATCGTAACAGCAAATACGTCACGTTTTTCCCCCCGTTCTTTTCCTCCTTTGTGATACGGGTTCGAGCCTGCCTTCCTACTACCACTTTTTTTTACTCAACACCCAGGCAACGCCGGGCACGCATGCTAGCATGCAATAAAGTTTTATTTTAAACTTAGAAAAATGCTACAGAATCGTATGGAATGCTTCAGAATACTTTTGGACTATTTTGCATAAAAAGAGCATCAGTGTTGGAGTAGCATAAGAGATTAAAGTGAGGCAGGGAGTTTACGAGGGATGATGAGAGATGTAGAAGGGGTAGGGTGTACAGAACGCCATAGTTGATTGAAAAATAAAGAATTTTATAGATAAAGACTGTCGTGTGTCTATAAAGACAATAAATGTACAGTTTGGTGTTAGTGTAGGAACTATACACACAATTATTTGCGAAGAACTGAAGATGCATAAGATTTGTGCGAATGCATCACTCCACAATTCTATCTTTGTCACAGATTAATTTACGAAAGTGAACATCAAGGCAGTGTTCACCCCCCTATAGTCCACACCTTGACTGTTGTTATACCTAAGCTGAAAAGCTTAAGGGCTGTCCGTATGAGACAACTGAGAAGATGAAAGAGACTGTGACGAGTGTTATTGACAAGATCATACACGAGGACTTTCCAGGAGTTTTTTTGAACGGTATAACAAATGCGTTGCAGCCGGAGGAGATTACTTCGAAGAGGAGTAAAGTTTTATGTGTGTACTATTAATAAAAGTGCCGAAACGAAGAATATATGGAAACTTATTTTAAGGACGTCGTATGTAGGTAAAAATATATTTACACCAGAAATGTTCAATAAGGATTGATCTGTTTCGACCTCAACCGGGTCGTTAAACGAAAAGATTTTTCTGGTGTTTTTGTAATTTTACATATAAAATCTACATTTTTCGTAAAATATAGTATTTACTTCATTAAATTGTTTGATATATATATATATATATATATATATAATTTACTTTAGCTACGGATAAGAGTGATTCATCCTTTCGGAAATCATTAGTGTAGGTGTCATGATTAACATCGGTCGACCGATTCGAAACCGGCAACGAGCCAATTCTGACTTCATTAGCAAGGGCTAAATCCATTCGGCCAACGTTAAACGCAAGAAATGCTGCTAAAATTAAAAGATTTATCTATTTTGTGTAATGTTTTTTAACGTCTGTCAATCATTATATGATGATCTGTGCATGCGAGCTAGATTTGCCGACTTTATTTTAACTGAAAATGTTCAATGATAAGAAACGAGTCTCTTAATGGGGCTGACATAATTATTTACTATAATAATTAAATACCTAAAGACAGTAGTGTTTCATCCTTTCGGGAATCATCGGTGTAGGGTGTCACGATTAACACCGGTTGACCGATTCGAACCCTCCAACGAAGTCATTTCTGTCTCAATTAGCAAAGATCAAATCAATTCAGCAACCATTAACCGCGAAAAATATTGTTGAAATTTAAACATTTTATTTATTTATTTATTTATTTTTACACGGTGGTCACCACTTATCAAGGCCCGGAGACCACTCAGGGATAAGGGTTATTGCAAGTACAGTACGTTAGTGTGGAGATTTATTGAAGTGTTTACTTGAGTTGGCGGTTTATTAGGAATTTTTTTACGTTGGACTTGAAGACATACAGGTTGTAGTCAGGAGGGAAGCAGGCAGACGGAACAGAGTTCCACAGGCGTGCAGTTCTAAGAAAGAAGCTTTAAAGAGTGGGGAAAATTTTTGACAGTGGATTCAGCTAAACGGATGTTTTTTTTTCGTGAAAAATTGGCGAGGGGGGACCAGAGATTGGAGTTCAGACGAGCACCTGCCATAGAAATAACGATAAAACAAGGATAGGCTCGCAACGTCTCTTCTGTGGGAGAGAGGTTGCAGCGAAGAGAAAAGGGCATCCCCCCCACTAAGCCACGAAGTCTATTCTGTACTCTGTCAAGGCAGGATAGGCTGTTTTTAGCAGCTCCTTCCCAGATATGGCAGCAGTATTCCATCCTTGGACGTACTTTGCTTTTATATAGATAGAGAATTGCATCAGTAGTGAGATATCTTTTTGAGCGGTAGAAGGACCCCACCATCTTTCCAGCGACCTTGGCAACAGACTTTATGTACGTGTTCCATTTCAGATCAGGAGTAAAGGACAAACCCAGAAGCTTGTCAAAACATGGGGCTTCTCCTAGACGAGAGCCATCCATCCCAATTGATGCCAGATGGAGGTCAGAGCGTTGATGATGTAAAGATAGGAGTTTGGTTTTAGATGCATTAAAGGTAACCAGCCACGTCTTCCCCCACTGAACCACGCGCTCGAGATCAGAGGAGAAAGAATCAGAGAGAACTTTGTCATTTACAGCCTTTGATGTGTTGCCGTAGATGGTCGTGTCATCAGCATAGATGTCAACAAATGATTTAAATATGTGTTTAGGGAGATCATTAATGTAGATCAGTAAGAGAGTTGGGCCCAGGATTGACACTTGAGGACTCCAGCATTAATACTGCAGGCTTCTGATTTTTGTCCATCGACCACTACTCTTATGAGACTATCGGACAGAAATGATTTAATGATTGAGAAAACATTTCCAGTTATACCGTAGCTGGAAATCTTGTGAAGTAGGCCCTTATGCCATACCTTGTCGAAAGCCTTTGATATGTCAAGAGCAATTGCCCTAGAAAGGAAACCTTTGTCAAGAGATTCACTAATCCTGTGAGATATAACCTTAGCACATCTGCTGTACGGAAACTATATTGTGTGTCATTAAGAAGGTTATGTCTGCTGAGGTGGTTGACTATTTCTCTATTTAATATGGATTCTAGCAAATTACTCATAACATACAGGAGACTTATTGGTCTGTACTGAGAGGAAGATGACTTATCACCTGAATTCTTAATACTGGGCATACTGATAAGGTTTTCCAGAGAGTCAGAAAGCACTTCTCCTTAAGGCAACGCTTAAACAGTTTCGTAAGTATGGGAGCAAGTTCTGGTTGAAGCTTATTTAACACTATAATTGCGATGTCGTCAGGGCCAGTTGTTTTACTGGAATCAAGGTTCTTGATTAGCTTGGCGACCTCATGCACAGATATGTGTATGTTATCTAGCGTGTTCTGTGTTATAGGAGGAAATATGGGAAATTGATGGCATTCGTCGCATAGGTAGAATTAGCTGCAAACTTCTTTGCAAATAGTTTGGCCTTGTCTGATGCTGACGAGATGACCTCTGGTCCATTTATAATGGTTGGGATAGAATGCACACGTCTGCTCAGGATCCTATTTGTTATTTGCCAAAACTGGTGGAACCAAGCCGCTAACCAGCTACTTTGGATTTAACAGACTGGACATATAGCTCTCTTGCATTTTTTATTACTCTTTTACAGTGGTTGCTGGCGTTCCTGAAAGCAGCTTTAGTCTCAGTGCATCTATTACGTTGGTAGCTATGGAAAAGCTGATTTCTGTGCGCAATCACAGCAGCACATTCTGGGGAGTACCATGGCTGGCTGTTAGGTTTTTGTTGGAATTTTTTAGATGGTATGAATCGGTCTATGCCTACAATTAACCATTCGGTCAGATCTGATACTATAGATACAATTAACCATTCAGTCAGATATGATACTATTATTAAAAATATTATATCATATTATATATATATATATATATATATATATATATATATATATATATATATATATATATATATATAGGGAGAGGGATGGGGAAATAATTGGTAAAAACAAGATAAAAGTGCACGATACGTAATTGGAGTTGATTATATTTTTCATATTATTTTTTCCTTGTTTCCGCGGACAGAGGAATTCCTGTCTGTTTCTTCAGATGGTAAAAGTCTAAATGATATTAAGAAAACAAAAGGAATATAGCGAGATAGAAAAATTATAAAAAATATATAAAAGAAAGAAAAAAAGGAAAGAGAATGAAATAAAGAAGCATAAATACGTGCCATGGACAAAATCAGTTGATTAAAACGGTAATTTACTTGAAGAATCAAAACGTGTCAACAGAGCAGACGTTGTTTGGAGTTATAGGGGTTTATATAAAGTGAAAAGTTTTCCGGTGATTTTACACTCCTGCAATGTTAACATACGTCTAAGTGAATGCATTTTAACATACGTCCTATATAAAATATAAAAGCTCTAGACGATTTGAGTTAGAAAGCAGATATATGGATGATAGTTAACATACTTCCAGTTAATTACCTTTAATATACGTCCTATTATTTATATTGGGTTTGCGACAATTGCGTGATAAAAGCAAAATTAAGAATTGTTAGAAGAATATAGAGTTTATAATTAGTAGAAATTAAGGAATTTGGGAGTTTGAATAAGGGGATTTTGTTGTGTGAGTATCTGATGTGAATGTGGTTGTCAAAGAATTAGTGAGCAGCCACCATTAAAGTATTTGTAGAACAGGCAGAGGGATGCAACATTTCGTCGATGGGACAGAGGCTGAAGCTTAGATGACAGTTCAGGACCGATCAGGTTGGTGACTCTCTTTTGAACCTTGTCTCGGAGTGAGAGACAAGCAGCAGATCCACCAGTCCAAATGTGACAGCAATACTCCATACATGGGCGAATGGTTGCCTTATAGAGATGTAGGATACTTTCAGGCGTAAGTAATTTCCAGCACGGTAGAGAGAGCCCGTCTTCTTTGCAGCAGAAACGTTATTTATAAATAATAGATAGAGTAAAAAGCAAACAACTTTAGGTAATAAAAGAGATATACAGATAAAGACTTATAAAGAATGAGGATATTTATCAAAACTAATCAAACTAAAAACGTATAAAAGTTACACTTCTCTCTCTCACCCTCTTTCTCTTCTCTTCTCTCTCTCACCCTCTTTCTCTTCTCTTCTCTCTCTCTCTCTCACCCTCTTTCTCTTCTCTTCTCTCTCTCACCCTCTTTCTCTTCTCTTCTCTCTCTCAACCTCTTTCTCTTCTCTTCTCTCTCTCACCCTCTTTCTCTTCTCTCTCTCTCAACCTCTTTCTCTTCTCTCTCTCACCCTCTTTCTCTTCTCTCTCTCACTAATAGAAATTACATGTGATTAGAAATAGAGGTGTTTGCTTATAATACGGTATGAATATTTAGATATGGAAACGTATAAAACAATATAAAAGATGCGAAAGTTAGGAGCAATTAATGATAAGTAATTTATTATCTAGTCATGAGCTAAAGTGGGTTAGGTAATAGTGTTAAACTGTGTAATTAGTAGATTAAGAGAGTATATTAGATGAACTTTTCAAGAGTTTTGTATTACTAAGTAGATGGGGTTGTAGTATTTGCAAATAGTTTATGTTTCAACTTCAAAAGTTTAATAATTCATCTTAATCTTAGAAGTTATTAATAAAGAATTTTCGTGTAGATATAGGAAATCGGAGAGTTAAATGCTTAACACTTACTCTAATGTTTAAGAATTTTTACGATTAATAAGTAAATGTGAGATTAAAGGTATCCAAAAAATTAAAAAATAAAATAATATAATAAAATGATGTGTAGTTTACTGAGGATTAAATAGAAATACAGATTATTAGAAGTGTGGGTGTTTAGTAATACTACAATATGAACAATTTGATATATAGAGCGATAAAGGGATGGGGTAGTTTATGATGTAATGGTTGTAAATTTGTGTTTTTTGCAATAATAAGTTACAATGTGTAAGGCAATAGTGTTAAAGAGTGCAATTATTAGATTGAGGGAGTTATTATAGATGCAATTTAGTAGCGTGTGAAATTGCTGAGGAGGAAGGATTTGTAGTGTCTACAAATAATTGACGTTTCACTTCTAATGTTTAATAATTTATCTCTATCTTTGAAGTTAATAAATGATAAATAATTTTTCTTATAAACAGAGGAAACAGAGAGACTGATAAGATTACATATACCAGATTATATAATAATCTCAAAGTCAATAGTAGGTATAAGGTTATTTTGAATCGGGTTTAGGTAGTGGATCGTTAGTGAAGTCTTGTTGGGGTAGTTGCGTTATTTAACGACCATTTAAGTACTCTAAATCGGTAAGTAAATTAAGTTCCAGCAAGTCTGATGTCGTATATTTATTTTGTTTTGGTTTCCATCTAAGCTAGAGTAGGAGCGATAGTAGCTTTGTAGAAAACTTCTGTCTTGTTTAAGTGGATACTTTCATGTATTTTAACAGTAACAATTTTTTGTGTTATTATTGTTATTATTTTATTGTTATTTTTATGTTTTTTTTAATTATTCTTTCCATGTTGTCACTGCAACTGTAGTTCGTTTTTATGATGTTTTTATTGAAGGTTTTGTGTAAGATGTTATTTTAGGAAATTGGGTGTTAATTAATTTGAAGAATTTTCTCAGTTTAGTTTTAATCATTATATTAAAACTAAATATATAATATCTGTGTTCTTTACTATCATTTTATGGGGTTTGTTGATGACGGTATTAGTGTATCCACATGTATAAATAGAATGTAACCTATTCTCTTTATTGCTAAAATACATTCCCACGAGATTGATAAATAAAAAATAGAATGAATTACTTTTGCAACGAGTTTCGTATGACAAAGCGCGCTCCAGACGTCCAGGCACAACCATCGTTCATTGCCGGTAGAAGTGAATTTGGAATGGTAGTGACTATGTACAAAAATAAATTCTAGATCACAAAAGATCACTAATATCAATGATCCCCCTCTCGTCTTGATAGCTTTTTAATATTTTTGTTAATAATATAGGTGTCTTGAACTTTCTGTTTTGGAAAATTACAATTTTTTGAATGAAATTTAAATAAAGTTATAAATTCCATTTGGTCTATCAAGTATATTGAGCTATTATCTTTTTGACTGGGATTGTATTATATAATAATATTACCTCCTAAAATATGTTGTAAGAATCGCTACAATATAATTCATTAATTTATGTTTCTAATCGCCTCTGGATTCTGGTATATATAAATATATATATATGTCTGTCTGTGTCTGTTTGTCTGTGATTTTATGCTACAAAACAAGTGCTTTTAAGGATTGTGCATGTCAACTTACTTAAAGGAATACGTGGCAAGATGGTCAACATCTTGAAATTTTGAATATAGGCTTTATCATTTATTTGTTATATGCTCTGTAATTACACCAAGCTTCGTGAATTAAAACATTGGTGTAAATAAAATGGTTGAATATAATTGCAAAAGGTACATATTTCCACACATACACACGCATATGTGTGTATGTTTGCTTGTGCGCGCACGAACGTTTCTCGTTGATTTTTATTGTTAAAATAGAATTGGAAGTATTCTCTTTATTGCTAATAAAAATATCACCAGATCGATGAATCAGCATGAAATGGAACATCTGCTGAATGTTTTATTTTTCATATAAATTTCTTTTTCTATTATTCAATTGTTGGAGTCGTTCATTTTCGTTTCGTAACTTTTCATAGTTTACTTTTTTTAAACTATCCAAATCAAGCGTTTCTTTTTTAAACATTTGCACACGTCAGGAATGTATTACAATTCACGTAGAGTTAACAATACTGTTTTTATGTTTTTTTTTTAATTTACATTTTAGATATTTAGGAAAGAACAACTGGAGACATCATTTCGTTTTCCGTTCACATATGCACACGTATGATTCATTTCTAAGTAGACACGACACTGAAACATCTTGTTGAATTTAATGTATGTTATACACGTGCCAATATACTTAAGTTACACTAAATTAATTCCCAAGTTCTCTAGTTGTGACATCTATATTTATACTAGCAGACCGTTGCCCCTCGTTGTCCGGTCGTAAAATACGGATAAATATTATATTTTAATCCATGCAGATCTCTTATTTATTATTATGGAGACACGAGTATATGTCGATCTCACACTAGTCTTCGTGTTAATTCCATGTTACGTCAGCTCATTTAACTTTTTTTTTACATGGTAGTCACCACTTAACAAGGTCTTGAAGCCACTCGGGGATAAGTCTTATTGTGTGTACAGTAATCAATAGGATAATATCGTAGTAATCGTTAGTGATGGAGATTTGATAAAGTATCTTACTTAAGAGGGCAGTTTATCAGGAATTTGTTTATGTTGGACTTGAAGACATCCAAGTTTTGCCAGGTGGGAAACAGGCAAACGGAATAGAGTTCCACAGGCGTGCACTTCTAAGAAAGAAGCTTTGTTCATGGAATCTACGTGACCTTCAATTATCACAGAAACCTTTCTTCTTGATCCTAGGATAAATTATTTTTACAATAATTACTAATAAAAACTTTACCTCGGATAATGACAGGGAGATATAAAATAAACCTTGCAAAATTGTAGCCAATCTTATTGCCTTTAGTGCTGACTTTATATCCAATCTTTGACCTTCATCTTTTTTTCACAAACGACACTTGTCTAGCTAACATCACTATCAATAAATTCCCCCACCCTTTATCGGGTCCTAAATCTAAACAACGCTTCTTTATAAGAACTCGTCGTACTACAATAATGTATTCTTCAAATCCAACGTAAAGAAGTTCTTAATGAAACGTTCTCGAAAATAATCTGATCATACCAAATTCGCACCACAAACGATTACTACGCTACTGTCCAAATAACTAAAATACACACATTAACCCTTATCCTCTAGTGGTCTCCGAGCCTTAATTTGTGATAATCCCTTTGTACAAAAATGAACAAATAACGTTTCATCATAACGTTTGAATTTTATACTCAAATATCAAGTAGAAAACTGCATGATATCAGTACTATTATATAAAAGTAACTTTGTGTGTGTGTGTGAGAGTTTTTCCTCATAGGTTCCGAAACGACTGAGCTTATTATTTGCAAATTTTACGCAAAGCTAATGTATGTGTCTGGCAGTGTTCTTAGATATATTTGTCTAAAATCTCATCCAATAAGTATCGAAAATCGAACAAATCCTATCGCTAATTAGTCTTCCCTTATTATAGATAAAAATAATTTTTACAGAGGAATATTTTACGTTACACCGGCCAAGAGAAATAATAAAATACCAACAAATATTTCTTCTTAAAAACAGATTTATTGTCATCTAGAGATGTAGCTCAATGGTACATCATTTTACTACAAATCGGATGTATAAGCCCGGGTGTACCTCACCATTTTAATTTTTATGTTATTAATGATTTAATTTACGATAAAAGTTGCCATTTAAAATCGCTGCAAATTAGTTCTTCTTTGGCATGTTTTAAAACTAGACATTAATTAGGACATTTTTAGGGCATTCATCGCCAAACCCTAATGTCAGCTGACGTGATATTGTAAACAAACACAGACAGTAGTTGATGAACGACATTATCATTATTATTTTTTTTATTTTCTTGCGAAGTAGTCCACCGGGAAAATTATTCCTCGTAATATATAACAATACATATGAAATCTGCATGAATTAAAATATGTTTAAGCGTATTGTATGACAGGGCAACGCTGGGTGGCCAGCTAGTTTGCGTATAAAACTAAAGATTAATGAGCTTGTATTAAAGCCGAAAATAATAGAGTTATGTTGGAGGATACAACTTTATCAGTCTATAGATAGACTTGTAAAGATTTCTTCCCGTGGTTCACGTGACCATTCTTCCTAAATGTTGATAATAGATGCAGTAGACTGGCAGCGAAATTGACACCCAAATAAACTGCGTCATTTAGGAAAACACATTAACTTTCCTCTGAAAGGGACAATTAAAAACAGGGTAAATAGTTGTATTTCGAAAAAGAACAGAATTTGTGATGATTTATATTATTTAGATTTTTCTAACTACTATTCTCGAGTGTCATTTTAACAACGTTTCGGTCGATGTAAACTCCGACCTTCTTCAAGAGTATCTTGTCAAACTCAGGAATGTTTCTCTCGAACTGGGCAGTTTTGTACAAGGTAGTGTCGTATTTTTCGTCGATATTTTAGCAAGCCATCATCACCGTTGGGCTGACTACACTAAATTTCAGCGTTCGCGACTTCCGGTTTTGCTAAGGACGCATCGGTAAAGACGTCACATTTTTTTCACCTTCATTTCTTCCTTCGCGTTACGGGTTCGAGCCTGCCTGCTGGTCTACTACCGCTTTTTTAACGCCTCTCTCCACCTGGGCTCCCTACTGTTTTTTCGAGCTTCTTTACTCGGCACACCCGGGATACGCTGGGTCCGGCCGCTAGTTCATAAATAAAGCATGAAAGGAAAAGGGACCGCTTGTGTGTATACGAAATTATTGATTGTGTTTTGTTTGTAAATCAGCGTTGAGTTGGAATTTATTATTGATATTATTTAATTACAAAACTAGAGAATTTTGATTTTGGTTTCGTCTTTCAATCAAATTAACGGCAGTTGTTCGTGGTTCCCGTCTCAAGGGCTGTCGTTTAGGTTTGATTGTCATTGATGATAACCCGTCAAGCAAAATTTAGAAAGCACGCAATAGGAACAGAGCACTTTGCGTGATCACAAAAAGAATAATTCTACTTCGAATAAAACTAATACAAATTAGAGAAATACGTACGCAAATAAAAAGAAATAAAAATATATTAAATAGAAGATGGTATTTGTTTATGGAAACAGCGTGCTCGATACTGGAACTTTATTAAGTGATATATTTTTCAGGTAACACCGTATTTGATGTAACAACGTGTTTTTCTACTAATTTTTATTATTTCGCATAATTTCGTCAAGCAATCACGTTTTCAATACTGATCCCGATAACAGTTTGTTTAAAGAAACTTCGTTAGTATAATATTCTCCAATGACCACTTCAACCGTTCAATGATCTTAACCCTTTAAGTGGTAAAACATATTTCATGGATGGAAAAACACGCCACTTACACGTCACCGATACTCACAAATACTCTCGTTCCGTTATTTCTCAATATTGTAACTCAAGAGTATGAAACTATCTTGCGCATCAAGTCTGACACAAAGCGTTTATGGTGTTGCTGAGCCTCGTTCATATATTATCATATGCATATTTAATTTTCATCTGATGTCGATATATAGATCGATCTTATTCAGTTTAAAATAAAAGAGAAACGTGGTGATGAAGGGTTTATAGAATGAGAGGATAAAGACAGAGAGAGAGAGAGAGAGAAAGAGAGAGATGATGATGATGATGATGATGATGATGATGATGATGATGATGATGATGATGATGATGATAGATAGATAGATAGATAGTTTATAACAAATGCTACACCCACTCTTTTACTCTTTAATGGTAAACGATGCTAGTGTTTTTTCAAGGTGCAAATACTAATTGAACTTGACAAGTTCAACTTTCTACATTATATAAATTATATTCAGAGTTCCATGTTGGAATTACTTAACCATATTAGAAGTCGGGTTAATCCTTTTTGTACAAACTGAGAAAAATTCAAATAAAACAAATCGCAATCAATAAGAAAAATCAAATAAATTTATTTAAAACGGTTGAGATTGATTGATGCAATAAGAAATAGAAATAGGATTAGAATAGGCAATTAGATATAATCTATCGATTCACTTAGGAATTGATTTTGTCGATTTATTTGTATTGATCGGAAATTTAAAGCTTTCTTAATTAAATCGGATATAAGCGCAGACCAATGCTGAACTCCACGCTATTAACTCAACTTTCTCTGAATGTGTGCTTATATATATATATATATATATATATATATATATATATATATATATATATATATATATATATATATATAATTCATTTGTTTGTACATACGGATTAATATGTTGCTACACAATCATGAGTCAGCTAGTTACTAGTGACTAGAGACCTCTTCAGGCGATATTACTTATACGAAAGCAATGTTTGTAATGAAAATATAAGGTCTTCCTTGTGATAGAGAGTTTATATCAGTAGATTCCGTCAAATGTTGTGAAAAATAAGAGGTGATTGTATGTAAATAAGACCAAATAAAGGTACAGACTCAAATCCGCACCAGTATTGAGCACTCTTGTATTAACCTCGTTAAACTTTATTGGTTACTTAACTTCTGGAAAATAGTAACCTTATATATATATATATATATATATATATATATATATATATATATATATATATATATATATATATATATATATATATATATATATATATGGTTAGAACTGCCGACGGTAAACGCTATGGTTGTAGGTTCAATCCACGGCTATAAAAAAAAAGAGTCTTAACGCACTGAAGAATTTTGATACATGGAACAGTGCTGTGGATAACTCTCTCTCTCTCTCTCTCTCTCTCTCTCTATATATATATATATATATATATATATATATATATATATATATATAAATATATATATATATAATTATTTCCACAGCCAGACAACGTCGCAGCTCACAAGAGCCAAGAAAACTAACAACCCGGAAGTCTAACATTCGAGTTTTGCCTTCATTTGGGCTCATCAGTTAGACAAATCAAAAACTCGGGATTTGAAATTCGATCGTCTTGCACGATAGGCAAGCACTCTACCAACTTATCAAACATGCCACACATGAATGCCTATTACACAGATCAAACAACCCGCGGCATAAATCCGACAGTGGAATGAACGTACCTTATACCGAACAAGGAACATAGCCATTCAACCAGCTATAACCCAAGCTAACCTAGCGAGCAATCAGTAATAGAATTTTCAGATAATAGTTATAGAATTGATCTGTATAAGTTAATATGCATCCTTGTGTGTGTGACGTGTTTGCTCAGTAGAGTGTTCGCTTAGCATACAAGAGGCTAGGGGTTCAAATCCCAAGTTCGGATTATTCTAACTGCTGAGCTCCAATTAGGGCTAAACTCGAGTCTTGGACTTCCGGTTTGTTGACTTTGTCGGTTCTTGTGAGCTGCAACGTTTTTTAGCTGTAGAACATTTTATATATTCTCTCATATTCTTAAGATTCTATTACTGATTGCTCGATAGATTAGCGTGTCGTGAGGGCATCGTCCTTGCGAATATAAAAAATATGACAGTGGCGCGTTCGAAATGAGTTTTTGTTAAAAGCACAATTGAAGCATAATAATTAACATTTTGCATTTTAAACTTTAATTCAAGCCTTTATATATAAAAACTGATTTATCAAATCATCAGTAGATTCTCTACAGTGCAATGTAAACTACAATGCATTGTTAAATACATCAAAGCGAGAAGCATGTGAGCTTTCTCTCTGTGCACTGCGATGGTTCCAAAACTAGAGCAGGTAATCAATCGATTTGATTGAAAAATGTTCGATTTCATCGATTTTTGATGATAATAAATATATGCGAGTGTGAAACATTCGTTGATCATTCAATCCCGGGCAACGTCGTGTCACAATGTAAAATAACATAATACTATTTATGAAGGTACACTTATTAAATAAGAAAAAAGTCATAAAAACATGTAGTGTTAATCCAGTAGAACAACATACACAGAACTAGGAAACACAATATATATAGAACTGCACGCCTGTGGAACTCTGTTCCGTCTGCCTGCTTCCCTCCAGACTACAACTTGGATGTCTTCAAGTCTAATGTTAACAAATTCCTAATGAACCGCCCCCTTAAGTAAACACTTCATCAAATCTCCACACTAACGTAATGTACCTGCAATAACCCTTATCCCTGAGTGGCTTCCGGGCCTTGATAAGTGGTGATCACTGTGTAAAAAAAAACAATAAAAAGCAACCTGTGTATTGAATGCTGTTGCAGTTATTATTTCATATAATTGTTGAGAAAGTTTTTTCTCATATTTTCATAATAGTTTGATTCTATTTGATTTAACATGTCGATTCTATATATGCACACGAAACAGATGCAGCATTTACGTATTCAATAAAATGATAAGGTTATATTAGAAATACTAACATTTAATCGACTAATAATTCACATTATAAATTACTTGGAATGTTAAACTATTATAGCGTCATACTTATACAAAACATCTATTTAGAAATGAATATAATACTATTTGTTGAGCCACATTTATTATATAAAATAAACATTTATAGAGTCATACTTATAAAGAGGATCAGTTCAGGAAATGAAACATAAAAAATAAACATGCAGTGTTATTCCATTGATTGGCATGGAATGAGGAAACAATAACCACAACACCCCTATTGAATGATGCTGCAGTTATTATTTCATAGACGAGGTATTTTCAATATATTTTCAGATTTTTTTCGTATGGGAACTTTGATAGTTCACAAATAGAAACTCTAGTCCATTTGAAGTAATCTTATCCAGTTGCAAAGCACTTGTCTCGTTCTAACAACTTCTGGATGGCCCCATTGAAGTCATATTGTGTGAGCATGTCAATGACCCTCACCACAGTCTTATTCATCTCCTCAGTTATCTCATAACGACAGCCGCTAAGGTTTTCCTTGAGCTTAGGTAATAAACAAATTCACAAGGGGAAAGGTCTGGACTATAAGGAGGGTTAAGAACCATCTTGGTCCAAAAGTCTCTGACAAAGATGGAGTTATGGACTAGTGCATCTGCATAAATCGTCCGCATCTTTAGTTTTTGTTAATAATTTTGTGCACAGTTCCCACACTGACATCAAACTGTGCAATTATTGTCCCTATAGACACACGACGGTCCTTATTTATGTAATTCTTTATTAAACTAATCTAGTGTTACAACTTCCTAACACCTCCCTTACAGACTCATTGCTTTCCTTGAATCTCTTATGCCACTCAAAATTGATTCTAAATTCATTCAAGATAGTCCAGAAGCAGTCTGAAGCATCCCATAAGTTTCTGTAGCATTTTTCCCAAGTTAAAACAGAATTTTATTGCATATCGTTCTTCTAAATTGTCCTCACATCCAGATTGCATTTTTGAAATTCGCCAGTTGTAACAATCAGATTTTAGTAGAATGTACACTAATTCCTGCTGTAGCTGTTCATTTGAACCTGAAATCATAAAAAATGGCCGATCATCTCACAAGATATATAGCAATAACGTACTTTATTTTCAAGAGTCTGCAACAATTATAAACGACTGTGCAAAATAGTCTGAGATCTTATTTAAAGCACTTTATGCGTCGTGAGAAAGTGCTTTATAATTATTTTTAGTTTGTGTCATTCTATTTTATCAAACATGTCGATTGCATACATGCACATTTTCTCACGAAACAAATGCACAATTAACATTGAGTTACCAATTCTAAATAAAAACGAGTCTCGATTTATAACTGTAAAACGGAAGAAACATTTTGTCGTTGTATCTTTACTTTTGGAAATAAAAAAAACGTACCTCCATTAACTGTGTGGTCTGCATTTTTTGTCCATTTCCTAATTATTACGTATTCAATAAAATAATAAGCTAACATTAGAACCACTAACATTTAATCGACTAAAATATCACATTATAACTTGCTTTTAGCAGGAAGTGATTTTTTTTAAACAAAAGTCACTAAAATTACAGAAAACTACGTACTTAAATGTGTCAATTATGTTCATGCATTGATATATTTTTTTCTCCGAAAAAAAAAACTATGAGGTAACAATATCTACACTTTCTCCATTAGAGTTACAATAATCGAATCAGACACCATTTTAACATATAAACTAGTTTTACCTACTTGCATCTATTGTATTGATTTTAGGATATGAAAATTATCAAGCACTGAAATATAGCATCCTTGTGTTTTTTTTTTAATTTTGTCTTCAATTTTTTTAGTTTAAAACATTTAATTAGTGTGTTTAACACGCGAGAAATACTCGAATCGCTCTAACAAGCCATATTCGAAACCACAGAATAATTGCATGATACGACCATCTTCGCAAGTGATGGACGAACATCATTATGTGTATATGTTGAAATTTAAACATTTTTTCGGGGATATACTATCTGAATATATTACATTAAAACTGTGTATATTTTGATTTAGTATTTTTTTTCAGTTAATAATTCTCCGGATTTTTTTTCTATGGGAAGCGTGGATAATACCCATTAGGGGAATTATCAGCATGTGGCTATGACTCATGCGATATTGCGTGTGGTTTTACAAATGCCAGATATTTCGGGGTGTATGAGGTTATCCAGTTTGTTAGTTCTTTGAGGGGTGAGGGGGCTATATAATAGGGAATATATTGACGTGGTATTCAATATATGATGTCCATTTGCATCGGTTTATAAAGGATGTATTTTTAAGTCTTTGTTGGTGAATGCATTTTTGTCTGCTTGTATAGATGCGTTTCTTGACAATTACTTTGTCTCCTGATAATTTTGTTGTCATTTACTTAAACTATCTACATAATTCTTCAGTCGAACTTAACAAGTGGGTTGAGTAGCCGGAGAAAAAAAAACATACAACTACACAGACTTTTAAAAGTATAAACTATAAACTAAAGATGACGTTTATTTATTGATGTTTTTTCAATTAGCAAACACACCGAAGTGATAGAGTGTTATTAAAGTCAGCTACTCTCTCCCCCCCCTCTCTCTCTCTCTCTCTCTCTCTCTATATATATATATATATATATATATATATATATATATATATATATATATATATAGTTTAATGTTTAAATTCGACGTTATTTCACGCGGTTAATGGTAGCCGAATGGATTAGGTCTTCGCTAATCGAGCCAGAGATGTCTCGTAATGCGGCGTTCGATTCGTTCGGCTGGTATTAATCGTGACACCCTGCACTGAAGATTCCCGAAAGGATGAAACACTAGTGTCTGTAGGTATTTAATTATTATAGTAAAAAAAATAATTATATATATATATATATATATATATATATATATATATATATATATATACATACACCAGCTGGGAGACTCGACATTTTCCGGAAATGAATGATAATCAGCAAATCTCATATTTTTATTGCAATCGAAATCGATGAAATCCACCATTTTTTACTCATATCGATTAGCTGTTCTAGTTGGGATCGGATCGCGGTGCACCGGGAGGAAGCTTCACATGCCTCCCCGCAGTGACTTAGTCCATAATACGGTGCACTCTTTATTGCACTGTAGAGAATCTATTATTGATTTTATAAAAAAATATTTTATATTTAATCACTTCAATTGAAATCTAAAATGAAAAAATCAATCAAGTATCATGCTTCAATTGTGCTCTAAAAAGAAACATTCATTTCGAAAGCGCTCCTGTTATAAAAAAAACATACTGTTGATTTTGTATACATGGTCTTACTGCTTGTACGGCGATAATGGCTAGCATTAAAGTATAAAATGAAAAATCTAAGTATCACAATGTAGTTGTGCTATAAACAGAAACAATTATTTTGAACGCACTCCTGTCATATCAAAGACCCTACTGTTGATAATTATATGTGGGGCCTTTCGGATTGGGTGGTAATGAAACTTCTCAAACGCACTTAAATAATAACGTAAAATGTAAAAACCAACTGTTCTTTTTTTAAATAATTATTTCGATTACAGATTATCGCCACAGGAATTTTTGTAGACAAATTTCAGAGGGAGTATCTGTACAAAGATGTTATTACAGAGTTTTAGCTTTGTACGTGAGCTAAGTCTCCCTCCCGTTGTGTTGAGATCCAGCAACAAGCAAGAGTAAGATAGCCAGCAACAAGTCAAATAGCAGACAAGCTTAATGTGGGTACTGGTCTTCCACTTATATTTTTTTAATCAGTGAGTTGCTTCTCCTAGAGGGATCCCTTCACCACAGCTTACGGGAGCCCTCTCCATCCCAATGCAATTCGATCCATGCCTGGGACTTAGGTTACTGAGCACCAGAGCATACTCCACACACCGGTTGGGTATGCATTCCGCAGCGGACAGACCCTAAACTCTTCTGGAGATTTCTGTCAGGTGTACCTCATTCGTGAGCTTTGGTTAAAGCACCTTGGCTCACAAAGCAGTGGCGGCTTAGTTATACGGCGCAGGACACTCGCTGTTCATCAGATCGCTAATAACGAATAACAAAAAACAAATCCAACACATACGTAGAACACGCAGTCATGAGTTGCGATGTTTGTGCAAATTTCAAATTGAAAGAAGCGTTTAAAACGGTAGAATTCCTCAATGATCATGACGATAGTGATGATGGCTACAATTAAATTCATTTAAACATGAATAAATCAAAACAAATTTGACGCATATGGTACATTGAACAGAATATATATATATATATATATATATATATATATATATATATATATATATATATATACATAAGTATACATATATACGTATAGTGGATAATTATATTAAAATAAAATATATATATATGGTTTTTTAAATATAATTATCCACTGATATATATATATATATATATGACTGTCTAAAAATAGCTTTATAGCGGTCTAACCCATACAATACTACTTCCATAACTGATTGAAAGTGCTTGAAAAGCCATAGCAATTCCCTTTTAACACGTCATAAATAGACCCAGATATGAGCAACATTTCATAAACAATCTTGCAGTAGTAATAGCGGTAGTAGTTGTCGTAGTAGTAGTGGTATATATATATATATATTTAAGACTGGCTAAAAATAGCGATATAGACGTCTAACCCATACACTACTGCTATTAATGGTACTAATACTACTACTACTACTACTAGATTGTTTCCGAAATGTTTCTCTTTAGTCTATTTACGATGTGTCACAACGGATATCGTCATGAATTGCCATGGCTATTCAAGCACTTTCGATCTATAGTAATAAAAGTCGCATAATGCAAATAAGCACGCGGCGAAAGAAAGCAGAAAAGCGGATATGGGAATTAAGAAGTGTGTGCGAGAAGAAAGAAGGAGAAAAGGAGAAAAATATACCATGTGCTCAGTGCCGATGCAAAGTGCGCGTCGGAGAAAATGAGAATAGGCCGGCTGTATACGGCATGCGGTCGGAGGAAAGGAAAAACAACAGACTAGATGGACGAGTAGCAGCGAGAAGCTTTTTAAGTTGTCGAGACGGGAGAGAAACGGTATAAAAACTTTTTAACAAAAGAAAAATGTTGACCCGGATTTTTATTTATTTCTTTCTGCTTGTTTGTATATAACGGTAACGTTACATAAACACCTTGAACCTGTTCTTGGTCTGTCAAGCTAGCACAGCATCTAATGAAACTTTCTGATTTGGTTTTTATTAATTAAATGTTAGGTTTGGTTATTTATTAAATAAATTTTACGTTTCTTAGCAAAATATTTAAAAATAAAAACCAAATAAAAACGCGAGATTTTTTAACCCAAACTCAAAGGATATAACGTATAAGCTATACGAAACTAAAAATATTAATAGTGAAAATCGATAAGCAGATAATAATATTGGTTCAGTAAAGGTCAATATATCTGATTAATCGATCAATTTAATTGAAAGAAAGGATTTTTCTCTTTCGCTAGCGACAAAATCTATGATTCTAAAGACGTGCGTGGATATAGACGAACCAACTATTCTCAAGTTGTTTCGCACGAACAAAAGTAAAACAATGTTTTGTTTGTGATAAAAACGACAGAAGTTTTTATTTCTTAATTTTTAAGACGAGAATAGAAAATATGTATTGTTTAGACTATTCGAAATACGGTCCCTATCTTGAGTGTTATTTGCACAACGTTTCGGCCGATGTAAACTCGAACCTTTCGTATCGAACTCTGCGATTTGTTTCCGTAAAACTCGGTCATTTTTCTTTTTTACGAATCCGATAACTTGTTTGTGGAACTCGGGAAGCATCCATGGCATAAAGGATAAATAAAAACCAGTTATAAGTGGCAGTTTCCGGGGGTTGATGGTTCAATTTTCAGTGCGAATATATGGAGAACAAAATTTTAGACTGCTACCTGATCAGGTCTAACAGAACGAAAGCATGTAGTTCAAAAATTCCGTGAATGGTTCTGGGTTCGATAAATTAAATCCTGAATTTGACAGAAAAATTTCTAAATTAGACAAGATACATCTGAAGAAGGCTGGATGTTACATCATGTTTATTCCATATTTCAATTGTCATGTTTATTTCATATTGCAATTGTTATGTTTATTTCATATTTCAATTGTCATGTTTATTTCATATTTCAATTGTCATGTTTATTTCATATTTCAATAGTCATGTTTATTTTATATTGCAATTGTCATGTTTATTTCATATTTCAATCGTCATGTTTATTTCATATTTCAATTGTCATGTTTATTTCATATTGCAATTGTCATGTTTATTTCATATTGCAATTGTCATGTGTATTTCATATTGCAATTGTCATGTTTATTTCATATTTCAATTGTCATGTTTATTTCATATTTCAATAGTCATGTTTATTTTATATTGCAATTGTCATGTTTATTTCATATTTCAATTGTCATGTTTATTTCATATTTCAATTGTCATGTTTATTTCATATTTCAATTGTCATGTTTATTTCATATTTCAATTGTCATGTTTATTTCATATTGCAATTGTCATGTGTATTTCATATTGCAATTGTCATGTTTATTTCATATTTCAATTGTCATGTTTATTTCATATTTCAATAGTCATGTTTATTTTATATTGCAATTGTCATGTTTATTTCATATTTCAATTGTCATGTTTATTTCATATTTCAATTGTCATGTTTATTTCATATTTCAATTGTCATGTTTATTTCATATTTCAATTGTCATGTTTATTTCATATTTCAATAGTCATGTTTATTTTATATTGCAATTGTCATGTTTATTTCATATTGCAATTGTCATGGACGCAATCGAGTGGATCCATACTCTATAGGCAGAATGTTCCTGAAAAGAATTCCGTTTGATATCAATACACGGACGAAAATATGAAAGTTCTTTTAAATTGTTGTAAAAGTTAGCAGCAGTAGTTGTAGTGTTATTTGTAGTAATAACAAGTTAATGTATTTATCCTAAAAGAATAACTATTTGATATGCTTAATGTTTTTTTTTAAGTTGTGGTGTAACATTGTTTTTTAGATCATCTTCTCGAAAACAACCATATAGTATTACTCTATAAAATTATATATTAACGTACAAACACACACACATACCCCTCGCACCTCACACATCTATCTATCCATCTATATATATATATATATATATATATATATATATATATATATATATATATATATGTGTGTGTGTGTGTGTGTGTATGTGGGTGTATCTATACGCATGCATTGGGCAAAACAATGTTTTTAGCAGCCATTAGTACACACACACGCACCCACATATATAATATAATCTGTGGTCTTCATCAGGTAAAGTTCTAAGTTTATTTAGTGAATTGCCTTCATGTAAGAATATTAAGTTTATAATGTTCGACATTGATAAATATTACTCACTATTTTCTCGAAATTGTTTGATAAGACATTAGAACTCGTTGAAACTAGTTTTACAAAACACAGTAAAATTATCCAGTAAAAAACGTAACATGCGCCCGCGGCCAAGATTGAACTCACTACACGGGTTTTGTAGTGTAATTCAAATCTTGTCTGTAGCTGAACACTTGATGCTTCGCTACTGCTATAAAGAGTATTTTTGTCGTGACACCATCACTAGATGGGTTGCCTACTACGGCTTGGAAGCGAAGGATAGAAAATTGAATAATGTAGATCCCAAGAGTGAATTCCTGACGTCATCATCATTCGATCGATCCAATGATTAAAGTATAATCTTTGTTTTTGTAAAACTGTTGCTATGTGCCATCTTTCAACACCGAAAAGGTAATGTGTTAAACATCTTATTATGAACATTGCGTAACCCTTTCAAGAATATGTATCTCTACTCCTTTCTATAGGGTTATAAGAAATATAAGAACTGTGCATCTATCACTCTCTCTCTCTTCGCTAGTATATGTTTTAAGAAACGTCCCTCTTTCTCATCATAGTCATTTGTGTATTATATGGCCCCAATATGCACTCAGCGTCATTCTAGAAAATATCCTTCGCTATTCAACAGTAAGAAAAATAATTAAATAGCAATAAAACAATTCTGATTGTTTTGTGTTTCTCATCTGTATGGAGATTGTTCTGTTGGCTCTTTTTTCTTTGTGTTGAGGTACCGTTTTTGTTTGTGTGTGCCCAGCTCATGCGTGCATAACTGTTTTTTTTATTTGTAAATTATGTATTACAAAATCCACAACAAAATGGCTTCTCTAAAGTGTGTGCTTACGATAAGAATATGGCTCTTCTCTTTTTTTTTTATTAATTTACTTCGGTGTGTTTCAAAAGATGAAGAAGTTTCCTGCCGGAACTAATACTTTATTTCGGTAAGATTTTTGTTTATATCCGAGGGCATTTTAAAGAATAGACGTTGTTCCCTTTATGGTTGCACACTACATATCGTTACAGCTGGGTCTTCCAGGAATTGTTGCCAAGTATTAAGTTTTCTTTTATTAAACTAGTTGTTCCTATTATAACCAGTATGATATTTATTTTTTCAGAAACCATGTTGTTTTTAATCATTTTTTAAGATTTGATATTTTGTTATTTTTCGCGTTCAGCTCTATTAAAGCCAGCCATTTGGAACGGTGACATCAATAACGAGCGCAGTTCTTTCGAGCTTGTTCCATATTACAATGTCTGGTTTAATAGCCTTATTTTTATGCCCGCCTGTATGTCTTGTCATAGAACACGACGATCTTTCCGCTTGATGTTATCGAGGGTGGCTCATATTTCCGGATGTTCGAGAATCTGTCAAGTTGCATTGACATTAGATGGCTTGGGCTCTCAATTGCTGAGTAGCAAAACCTGTATGGGCTATTTGCTTGTAGGCCAACCATTTTTATTAATCCATTTGCAAGTGATCCCTAATCTTGACTGGCTACAATAAGTCTTTTCTCATCAAATGGAAGTCTCTTACTCTTGAACCATTGGAGTGAAGCATTCCTGGCTATATAGTCCTGATTAAGCTTTTCCAGGAACTGCCCTGCTCTTTTATGTTGTTCCCATCCTTATTTTCCTGTGACATAACAAGAAGAAAAAGCCCTGCCAGACGGTGGATTTTGCCTTCCATCAGACCACATGGTAGATATCTAGGAGCTGGAGAAGTGAAGCAAATGCACGGAATTAGGCAGAAAAACCAATAAGCCCAGGAGGACTGCGAAAAATAATGGAAGAAATTGGGATCAAGGGTTAGCTGATGAGATACAACGGGTAGAAATATTAAGGAAACCCGTTAAATGTGGAAACTAATAAACTAACGCTAACGGGAAATTGTGTAAGAAGTTAAACAGAGATAGGAAATAGTTGTGTGCAAGAAAAGTTACATACAGGGTTTTTATGAAAAAAATGAAAAAAAATTACAAAGTATTTACGTATCACTACGGAATTCTACGAAGGTTTATTGGATTGACGGGTTTCTTAGTATTAATATAAAATGACTTAAAACCCGTATTTTTCGTAGATTTCTATGATTCAAAATTCACGAAAAAAAAAATTCCTCAAAAAAAACAAATTCATTCTTATTCAAAACCTGTTCTTTATTAATTAATGAAACAATAACTTCATCACTGATATTTATTTACAATCTGATATACACGCGTGGTTATGTTTACACAGAACTATTCGTGCTACTACATATTGCAACAGTAGTAGTAATCGTTCTTCATGTGTTTATGCGTATGTATGTGTCTAGAGATCTCTCTCCCCTCCTCTCTCTCTCGGTCCCTCATCCTCTTCCTAAAACAGACATCAGCAGGCTCGATTGTGCTAAATATTTTAGGCACTATAAGTGGGCTTCACTTGCGGGTGATTACAGAAAAATCTGGATTTCTCTAACATTATGATTATTACGAGTAAAGGTTTGGCTTGGCACGAATTACGGACGTTCAACGTCATAGCCGCTGTTATGGAGTTTTCAATGAATCTGGCGGTGGCCGGACAAAGACAACCCGTTCAAAACAGCATCTTTGTATTATTCCCAGATATATTTATGAATTTTTTGCTACTTAGTTATCGAAACTTGAATAGATATGTAATTTAATTGAGATCAGACTAAGTATGTTTGCTTGAAATTAATGGATGATTTTTTAATCCATTTTGAATAACATTAACCGAATTATTGGTCGTGCCGGGCACGAGTGGCACTAGTCCCATCTCCGCCCCTGATATATATATATATATATATATATATATATATGTGTGTGTGTGTGTGTGTGTGTGTGTGTGTGTGTGTGTGTGAATGTCTGTGTGTGAGTCTGTGTGTATTGTTAGGATACAAGGTGGGATTTTGTTCGGGGGAATGCAGAATCTTATAACTTTACAAGAATAAAAATACATCCCATATGAAAAATATGCATAACGGATTGAAGCATTGAGATAACAAACTTAAAGAACACCACAACTGTGAGTTATATGTAATAATTTTATTATGCAAAGGTAAAATAATACAATTTTCAAATGGGCCGAGACAGGGACAACCGAAAAAGAATCCGTAAATTATATAAAAGAATATCCTTCTTCTTTTTTTATCTTGTCTATAAGAAAGGATTATTTAGTTAAAAAAAATGAGTGCAACAAATATGCTGTATGAATCAACTAAACTGTTTTATGGAGATTAGAGAGTGCTGGGAGAACGCGGGATATAAAATGTAAAATAAGAAATTGGTAATTATGTGCGATACCCAGAAAGAATCGTTTATCCAAAGGAAAAACAATGCGACTTCAAAGGGTTTTTGAAAAGTAAGTATGCGTCAATATATTCCGGATATAAATCTGCATACTTTGATCATATCCTCTGTAGCGGTATCAGCGCTGTCTTTCTCTTCGTCAGCAATTAATTCCGTGACAGATCGGAAGGTCAGTACATCCATTTCGCGTCCATTTACGCGGGATTATTCTTGTTTATTATTCCAGTAAGTATTTCCGCAAGCCATTCTTCAGTGAATAGTTCTCCATGGAATATTCCAAGATTGGTTCCTTCATAGGCTAGATATTCTCTTATTTTGCGTCTCAGTGCAACATGGCGACACTTTTTAATATCCTTGTGCCATGTAATATATATATATATATAATATTAGTTCTTAGCGCCACTGTTCAAGGCGATAAATTATGCATTGAACTCGCCATTCTCTGCCTATTCTAGTCCTATCGATTGGTTTGGGCATCGTACATTCGATCACAGCGAGATCAGGGGGGGGGGCGCTACCCACTTTGCATCTTCATTAAGG